>NW_016818822.1:151770-168969 GCF_001698545.2 Rhinopithecus bieti
TTATTTTTTAATAAGAAAATTTAAAACTCACACACATACCACACTTTGGTTAACATGTTAGCTATTTCACTGCTTACTTATGGTTTTTCCAACATTCTCCAAAACTATAACATAAAAAATATAATCCTTATTATCAAAGTTGGTCATATTCCTTATAAATTGCCTCCTATTTGTAGTCTCTACCATAAAGACCAGTATTTGACTATACTGTCTCTTATGTTATGCTTGAATTCTGATCTCTCCAAGAGATAAACTAATCAAGAGTATAGAATCATATAATCTAATGGTTGGAGGGAAACTTAGAGGTCCCTTCTATAGTAGTCATTATAGACAGCTGTCCAGTCTCTGCTGGAATACTTCTAGGGTAAGCATACAACATAAGTCAGCCCATTACATTATTGGATAACTCTTAGAAAGTTCCCATGTGTATTGAACCACAGTGCACTTTCCATTTTCTACTCTCCCCAGAGAAACAGCTGGTCTTAAAGAATGAAAAGAGCACTGTAGTTGAAGCTAGAAAACCGTTTTTTATTAATTGAGGCGAAGTTCACATGATGTTAAATTAGCCATTTAAAGTGAACAATTTAGTGGTGTTTAATACATTGACACCATTGTGCAACCATTTTCATCACCTAACATTTTCAAACCCCACATCCATTAAGCACTTGCTCGCCATTCCTCCCTCCCCAGATCCCCTGGCAACCACCAGTCTGCTTTCTTTCTCTATGAACTTACCTATTCAGAAAATTTCATATTAATGGAATCATACAATATGTGACCTCTTGCATCTGGCTTTTCACTTAACATAAGTTTTGAGGTTCATTCAAGTTGTAGTGTCAGTAGTTTATTCCTTTTTATGGCTAAGTAATATTCCACTCTATGTATACACTACAATTTTGTATCCATTCACTCGTAAATATTTGAGATGTTTCCAACTTTTGGATATTGTGAACAATGCTGCTATAAATATGTGTGTAAAAGTATTTGAGTATCAGTGTTCAATTCTTTGGGGTATATGCCTAGGGGTGAAATTGCCAGAAGATCTTCTTGAGGTCAAACTCTGTCATTTTCTATCTCTGATGACTCTGGGTAAATTACTTAATTTTTCTGAGCTTCAGTTTCCTTATCCAAAGATTAAATATTCTAATACTCCTAGCACAGAGTCAGGCAGTTAGTACCTGCTTAACAAGTGTTAATTGTCTTTCTTTCTTTGTTCTCCCCTTAACAGTCCTCTGATATATCAGCAACCCCGCAGTGTTTTCTTCCACAAGCTTAACATTCCCTCAATCAGTTTTCATAAGGCATGCTTTCCAGACCTCCCACCATATTAATTATCCTACTCCTGGAAGATGTCAGGAGAGAAAAACTTTTCCTCTAACCTCTTAGGGTCAGTGCCTGCAGGCTGTAAATTAAACTAAAATCAGATGAACAGGAGAAAAGGCACGCACTTTTTATGAATATTTATGTGCACAGTTCACAGAAAAGAAGTGAAACTCAAAGTGGATAGACTCAGAGGCTTATATACCTTTTTAACAAAGCAAAGGGGGTTTTGGCTTCCAGAGATGATAAATTTTGGAGAAGTAACTAGGAAATAGATGAGAGAAGAATACAAGATAAGGCCTAATGGAAGATAAGAGCTATTTTAGTAAGGTCTGTTTATGCCAGTTCATTTTGGCTTCATCTTCCCATCTCCAATGATAAGTAAGAGTTGCTCTTTTCTCCCTAGTATAGGGGGACACCTTCCTCAAAGGGAAATTTATGTCCTGCTTTTAGACTGATAAGGAAAGGACAGAGAACTCTTCCTGCCCCTGTAGATGCACAATTACGTTTAGCTCAAAATAATCCTTATGCCAAAGTGACACATATTGGGGTGGCATATTCTGATCCCCTTCAAAGACAAATAAAGGTAAATTCATAAATAGTTAGCATTGCCTATTTGGTGGGGAAGGAGAGCCTCTGTTAGATGTTAGGGATTGGAAACTACATAAGATGTGTTTTTTGAATTTAAAATTGGGAACATTTTTGTTTTCGTTTTCATTAGAATCACCATTAAGGGCCGGGCGCGGTGGCTCATGCCTGTAATCCAGCACTTTGGGAGGCCGAGGCAGGTGGATCATGAGACAGGAGTTCGAGACCGATCCTGCTAACACAGGAAACTCCATCTCTACTAAAAATACAAAAAATTAGCCGGGCGTGGTGGCAAGCCCTGTACCCAGCTATTCAGGAGGCTGAGTCAGCAAGGAGAATCGCTTGAACCCCGGGAGGCAGAGGTTGCATTGAGCTGAGATTGTGCCACTGCACTCCAGCCTGGGTGACAAGAGTGAGACTCCGTTCCCCGCCCCCCAAAAAAGAAGTCACCATTAAGAAAAGTGAAAAGGCAAGCCCCACAATGGTAGATTTTTAATCCATGTATCCTACAAAACTTCATATCCAATATATATAAAGAACTTCTAAAACAGTAATAAAAAGATAGACAACTCAAATTTTAATGGGAAAATGCTTGCAGGGCACTTCATAAGAGAGTATATCCAATAACCAATAAGCATATTAAAAAGTGTTCAACATTATTATTCGTCAGGAAAATTAAAATTAAAATCACAATACACACCTACCAGCATGGCCAAAGTTAAAAGGACTGAGGGTTGGCAAGGATGTAAAGTATTTCAAATTCTCACATACTGCTGGTAGGAGTGTGTGTTAATTTTCTATTGCTGCATTAAAAATTTGCCACAAATTCAGCAGCTTAGAACAACACACACGTACTGTCTCACAGTTTCTGTAGATCAAGAGTCCGGGCATGACTTCACTGGGTCCTGTGCTCTGGGATATCACAAGGCTGCAATCAAGGTGTCGGCCAGACTTGTATATTTGAGACTTGACTGAGTGAAAATCCACTTCCACGCTCACCCAGATTATTGCAGAATTTATTTCCTTGCACCTGTAGCACTGAGGGCTTCAGTTTCTTTCTGGCTATTGGCCAGAGGCCACTCTCAGCTGCTGAGGCTGCCCCCATTTTCCTGAAACGTGACCCTTTCCACAGACAGTTCACAATATGGCCACTGCTTCTTCCAGGTCAGTAGGAGAATGAGAGCCTAAGATGTGATTTTATCAGTGCAGTGTGCAGTGGGACTATTAATTTCTTTGGTGAAGACTATACATAGTTTTCAAAATTACAATAGCTTTATTAATTTTTCTGATTATAAAAAATGCATAGTTATTATAAAACACTAAAATATACACAAAAGTGGAAGGAAGGTAGCAATCACCTGAAATCCAAACATCCACTGCTACTCTTGATAGTCAATAGCCTCCTCCTAGTCCTCACCATGCATACACACATGCTTATCCTATAATTCTTGAGATAAATGTGTTCATGTCATGTGCTTCTGGAGAGTGGCCTTATGTCCTTGTGTACTGGAGTCAGTGGCCTGGCTATTCCTAACTTATGGTCCTCCTACATCGGGAAGCAGATTTTCTGCTTCTGTTTTCATAATAAGTAATACTCCCTCACCTGGCCCCAATTTTAAAGTGATGCATCTTCATGAAGGGGAAAGGAAAACACCAAAGAAAAATTTTAAACACACACAAAAAAGATAAAAACACAAAAGAAGTTGGGCGCAGTAGCTCACACCTGTAATCCTAGCACTTTGGGAGGCCAAGGCAGGCCTGAGGTCAGGAGTTTGAGACCAGCCTGACCAACATGGCGAAACCCCATCTCTACTTTAAAATACAAAAAATAGCCAGGCATGGTGGCGCACGCCTGTGATCCCAACGACTCAGGAGGCTAAGGCAGGAAAATCGCTTGAACCCTAGAGGCGGCAGTTGCAGTGAGTCAAGACCAAGCCACTGCACTCCAGTCTGGGCAACAGAGTGAGACTCCATCTCAAAAAAACAAGCAATACACACACACACACACACAAGTAAAAGTAAAATGTAAGCGTCATCCCCACTACCCAGATACCAGCATTAACATTTTTCCATCTTTCATATATTCATATAAATGCTGCATAAACCTAGTCTTACCTGTGCCTTCTTGCAGACCTCACTCCTCCTTGCTGTCCTGGAGAGCCGCCTTCCCTCTCCATTTATCTTTCCTATCAGCTTCACATTCTTCCTAGGTTACCACAAGAAGAAAATCTTCTAACCCTGTGTCACCCTCTAGATTCTACTTGATCTCCTTCCATTAATAGCCCTTTAAATTTTTTTTTTTTTGAGACAGGGTCTATCTCTGTCACCCAGGCTGGAGATCAATGGCACTATCATAGCTCACTGCAGCATCAACCTCTTGGGTCCAAGTAATTCTCTACCTCAGACTCCTGAGTGGCTGAGACCATAGCCATGCACTACCACACTTGACTAGGCTTTTATTTTTTATTTTGTAGAAACGGTTTCTCCCTATGTTGCCCAGGCTGGTCTCAAACTTCTGGGCTCAAGGGGTCCCAATATTAATATTCTTTGGCTCATGCCTATAATCCCAAAACTTTGGGAGGCCAAGGCGGGCAGATCACTTGAAGTTAGTAGTTCGAGACCAACCTGGCCAACATTGTGAAAACCCATCTCTACCAAAATTTTTTAAAAATTAGCCAGGTGTGGTGGTGGGCACCTGTAATCCCAGCTACTTGGGAGGCTGAGGCAGGAGAATCGCTTGAACCCGGGAGGCAAAGGATGCAGTGAGCCAAGATCATGCCACTGAGCTGCAGCCCAGGTGACAGAGCAAGACTCCCCCTCAAAAATAAAATATATACATATATGTATATGAAATATCTATATTCTGAATATTGTATTTAGCTCAATACATCTAAAATATCATTTCAGCATGTAATCAATATAAAAATTACTAATTAAATATTTTAGTCTATTTCCATACTAAGTTTTTGTGTATTTTACACTCACAGCACATCTCAATTTGGACTAGCCACATTTCAAATGCTCAATAACCACATGTGGTGAGTGGCTCCCGCAGTAGGCCACAGAGATCTAGCTCATTGCTCCATCTGATGAATTATCACATAGCTTCTCCAGCATCCCCCTAAGGAATTATCTAGCCTCCTGCTACTCAAGTGTGCTCCACTGGCAACATCAATATAACCTGGAGCTTGCTAAAAATGTAGACTCTCAGGCCTCAGCCAGAATCTATTTAAATAAGAATCTGCATTTTAACACTATGTCCAGATGATTTGTTTGCATATGAAACTTTAAGAAGTCTGTTCTGCCCCCTGTTAAACGCTTCCAGTAGCAGGGAGCTCACTATTCCACCCCCAAAGAAGCTCATTCTATAGTTAAATGGTTCTAAATTATTAGAAAAACATTTATCTTTCCTTTACTGAGTATTCCCTATGATCCTGGCACTGTGCTAAGCACTTCACGCAAATTATCTCATTTAAGCCTGGCAGTCTATGAGATAGAGGCTAATTTTGGCTCCTTTTGTTATCGTCGTGGTTGTTTTTTTTTTAATTTTTCATTTTTTTGAGACAGAGTCTCACTCTATTGCCCAGGCTGGGGCCCAGTGGCATGATCTCAGCTCACTGTAACTTCTGCCTCCCAGGTTCAAGTGATTTTCCTGCCTCAGCCTCCTGAGTAGCTGGGATTACAATCGTGTGCCATCATGCCCAGCTAATTTTTTTTATTTTCAGTAGAGACAGGATTTCACAATGTTGGCCAGGCTGGCCTCAAACTCCTGACCTCAGGTGATCCGTCTCCCTCAGCCTCCTAAAGTGCTGGGATTATAGGCATGAGCCACCGTGCCTGGCCCGTTGTTGTTTTAGTATAGAAAAATGTACATTACAGCCAGGAGCAGTGCTCATATCTGTAATTCCAGCACTTTGGGAGGCCAGGGCGGGTGGATCACTTGAGGTCAGGAGTTCGAGACCAGCCTGACCAACATGGTGAAACCCCGTCTTTACTAAAAATACAAAATTAGCCAGGCATGGTGGTGCACGTCTGTAGTTCCAGCTACTTGGAAGGCTGAGGCAGGAGAATCACTTGAACCTGCGAGGCAGAGGTTGCAGTGAGCCAAGATCATGCCACTGTACTTCAGTCTGGACAACAGAGTGAGACCCTGACTCAAAAAAAAAAAAAAAGGGCATTACATTAAATTTACCATTTTAACCATTTTTAAGCAGACAATTCTATGGCATTAAGTACATTCCCAATATTGTGTAACCATCACCACTGTCTATTTCCAGAAATGTTTCATCTTCCCAAACAGAAGCCTATTAATCACTTCCCCTCTCCCCTCTCCCAGCCCCTGGTCACTACTATTCTGCTTTCTCTATGAATTTGCCTATTCTTGGTACCTGATATAAGGGAAATCATACAACATTTGTCCTTTTGTGTCTGGCCTATTTCGATTAACATAATGTTTTCAAGGTTTATCTACATTGGGGCCTGTATCAGAATTTCCTTATTAAGGCTGATTCATATTCCATTGTATGTACAGAGCATGTTTTGTTTATCCATTCTTCTATAGATGAATATTAGGGTTGTTTCCACATTTTGGCTATTATACATGTTATGTACACTGGTGTACAAGAATCTGTTTGAGTCCTTGCTTTCACTTTTTGGGATATATACCTAGGAGAGGAATTGCTGGATCATATGGTAATTCTATGTTCAACTTTTTAAAGAACTGCCAAACTGTTTTCCACAGTGACAGCACTGTTTCATCACAGCCCTTAAAAATATAGCAGTTATTGTGGCTACTTTTATGATCAGAAAATGTTTAAACATGCTGTTTTATGAAAACTGAAATATAGACAATTTTTTTTCCTTTATTGGAAATATTTATTTAACAACAACAACAAAAGAACAGAATACAAAGAGTGGCCCTAACAAACTAATGGTCTATTAATTTTAGTGGCAATCCATATTTCTAGTGATGCTTTTAGAAAACAATGTAACAAACATTTAAAAGTCATGCTAATATTACTAATATTTACACCTTGCATCGCAGTTGGGTAAGTATCCAATTGGATACATAGCCTAGTAAATTTTAGGTACCAAACAAAATTGAACTGATATTCATAACATAATGGTTTATTTTCCTATTTTCCTGGCTATCATATGCCTTATATTTTATAATGAAAAGGGTACCAATTGTTTAAATGTCTTTAAAAACTACCCATCTACCTATATAGCAAGTTTTAACATGATACTTCGAGTCATCCCTTACCCAAGAAATTCATCTGATTCTCTACCCTGTAATGTATACTTCATATAAACTTCTATAATCCTTTATTCATCACCTTCTATAATGTTATCAGTAACCTCACTGGCCTCACTTTGGTGTTTTCTTCTTTAAATCTGCTACTCTAAAACAAAGGTCAGCCATTTTTTTTCTTTTAAATGGCAAGATATTAAATATTTCAGGCTGTACCTGTCACTTGATCTGCACAACTACTCAAAGTTGCCACTGTAGCACCAATGCAACCACAGATCACATGTAATAAGTGAACATGGTTGTGTTCCAATAAAATTTCGGGCCAGATATGTTACCAACCCCTGCTCTAAAGAAATCCTAAACTAGTATTGTTTAGGCAGAACTAGCAGTTGAGACTAGAATAAAATAGGATACAATTAAATATCAGAAAATTAAATGGTCCTACTTGCAGACCATAATGTATGATTTAAATATTATACTTCAAAATTTATAAGAATGTGTGAACTGAACTGATAAGCTAAAAAATTCCTACGTTAAAAAAAAAATCAAATGTGCACACCTATTCAATGAAAAATTGTCTTACTCTGTGGAAGAGCTCGGGACAATGATCAGATTCCACCACCTGCTTGCAACCAAGCCCATGCAATTACTAGAAAATGTTGGATACTGGCCAGGCGCAGTGGCTCACACCTGTAATCCCAGCACTTTGGGAGTCCAAGGCGGGCAGATCACCTGAGGTCGGGAGTTCAATACCAGCCTGGGCAACATGACAAAACCCTATATCTACTAAAAGTACAAAAATTAGCTCGGCATGGTGGCATGCACCTGTAATCCCAGCTACTTGAGAGGCTGAGGCAGGAGAATGGCTTGAACCCTGGAAGCGGAGGCTGCGGTGAGTTGAGATCAAGCCACTGTACTCCAGCCTGGGTGACTGAGACAGACCCTTTAAAAAAAAAAAAAAAAAAAAAAAAAAAAAACTGAAAATGTTGGGTATAAATGATTCAGCAAAGGAGAAATTTTCTCAGAAATTTTCTCGTTGTCTCCTTGCGATTTTAAAACTCAAAATGGTAGGCCTAATTAATTCAAGTTGAGGGGTAATACTGCAAAAAGACATAAAGAAAAGCTAGAAGAGAATTTATCAGTAACCCCCCCCGCTCTTATTTTATAAAAAGTAAATAGTAAACCCTCAGAAATGAGAGCATTCTAATCTTAAAGTCGAAAAAAAGAAAAATCCCAAAGGAAAAAAAAAGGTAATAAATCAAAATCAACTTTGCATAGCCTTTTCCTAAAAAATGAAAGCAACAAACATAGAAAGACAGGCTAAATAAATCTATATTACATTGAAAAATTACAGATTATATCTTTATTACATTTTCCTTGGCATCAGATTCCTTGCTGTTCCAATACGGTTTTAAAAACTTCTTGGTGTCTCAGTTAAGAATGCCTGTCTCAGTTCAGCCTGGAAATTCACCACAGGTGCTTGCTGCTGCTGAGAAGGCCTCGGGTATAACTGACATTCTTGGTTCTCAGTGAGGTGGTCCTTTTGCGTTTAACTTGGACTTCCACCTCTTGCACGTGCTGGTCTGTAGTCCGTCTCAGGTGTTAGTGATCCCTCGCTCGCTCCAGCGCGTCACTAACAGCTCCTCGGGCATCAGAGACCTCTAGTGGCCAGCTGCTCTGCTCTGCCAACAAAGATTTAAACACACACAACACACACACACACACACACACACACACACACACACACATCCCATTGCCCAGTGAAACACACGTTAATGTAATCTTTCTGGGATTTCTTTTTATGATATTTGTTTCTTCAAATAAATGTTTTGTTCATTCCCATGGAATTCTAAACATGCTTTTAAAGGAATAATATTTTAGAAATGTACTTACCTTGAAATATACAATTTTCCAAATAATATGCAGCCAACAGAAATTATGTTTATGGGAACTATGTAATAATAATTAATAAACCCTACCATCTGTAGACTGCCTACTATATTCCAGAAACTTTACGTACACCAACTCTAATCCTTACAGCAACCCCGTGTAGCCTTTAGCCTCTGACAGACCAGGTTTCGCTAGCTGTGTGGTCTTGCATAAGTACCCAACCACCCTGTCTTCAAGTTTCCTCACCTGTGAAAACAAGGATCTACCAGACTTATCTCTGGACTTACTGAACATTCAAATGAGCTGATTCATATAAGGCACCTGGAACAGAGCCTGACACATCGTAAGCACTCAATACATGTCTATTATCACCATAAAGGGGCGTGCCTTAAAATTTAAACATGACAGAATAAAATCAAACCATGACAGTACCAGAAGAAGATGTAGGTGAACAGTATTATAACTCTGGGGTGAGGAAGACCTTTCTAAGCACACTACAAAAGGTAGAGACAATAAAAGCAAAGGATTAATAAAACTGACCACTCAATGAAAATAACTTCTGAACAGCAGAAAACACCACCAAGTTAGAAGAAAAGCAATAAATTGGAGGAAAAAAAGGCAGGGCACGGTGGCTCATGTCTGTAATCCTAGCACTTTGGGAGGCTGAAGCAGGCAGATCACCTGAGGTCGGGAGTTCAAGACCAGCCTGGCCATCATGGGAAAACCCTGTCTCTACTAAAAATACAAAATTTAGCTGTGCGTGATGGCGCACACCTGTAATCCCAGCTACTCGGGGAGAAGGGAAGGAGAATCACTTGAACCCAGGAAGCGGAGGTTCCAGTGAGCTGAGATCACACCACTGTACTCCAGCCTGGGTGACAGAGCAAGACTCTGTCTCCAAAAAAAAAAAAAAAAAAATAACAAAAAAAAAAAAAAAAATAATATTAATTCACACAAAAAAAAAAGATAACATATTTGATGGACAAAAGGTTATTGTCTTTAATATACAGTGAGCTTTACAAGTTAAAAGAAACCTGTAAATATTTTTTAAAAGAAACTTGTAAAGCTCACAGTACATTAAAGGGGAGGAGAGGATAGTGAGAGATGAGGTCAGGGAGGTACCAGGGGTGGGGAGATCAAGTGGGGCTCTGTGTATCATGCCGAGGACTTTGGATTCTATTCTAAGTGTACAAACAGCAGAGCAGGACCGTTTGACGTGGCCATTTTATCCACAGGGACATTTTGATAAGCCCTGCTGACACTGCTATCCCTAACCTCCAGTCCAGTAGACTTTTCACTTTTTACTTTACTCCTTTCTGCATCATTTAAATTTTCTTCTATAAATGTGTGACTTGTCATCAGGGAAAAGGAAAGAAAGAAAAAACTTATTAGACAAGGTTAGCCTCTAAGGGGAAACCAAAACATCTTTATAAAATAAATTTTATGATATTAAATATAACATTTGAAACTTAAGTCCTGAGAGAAAAGTTAAGAATTTAGTTTAGTATTTCCTCTACAGCCTGGAGCTGAAAATAAAATATCTTACTGAGTTCCAAATACCCTCCTTCTTCCCCTCCACCTACTGTCTATCTATATCCAATTCATTCATTCATTAGGCTCTTATTGAGCCCCAGTTTTGTGCCAGGCATGGTGCTAGGCCTCAGGACCTCCCAGAGAAGCAGAAACAGTCCCTGCCCCCATGGTGCAGACAGTCTCATTGGGAGTTGGAGGAGGAGCAGGTAAAAAATAATTACATATTCAGGTTAATGATATATTGTCAGGTGTGAGGAAAGGGCGCAGAGAATGGCAGGGGCAGCTGTTTCAGCTACAGTGGCCAGGAGGCCTCCAGTGGAGTGATCTTTGAGGAGAAGCATGCAGGAGATGAGGGGACATTGATGAGGATTTCTAAGAACACTCCAGGCAAAGACCTGAAGCAGGCGGGGGCCTGGTGTGTGTGAGGAACCTCAAGTTCACCAGCACGGCTGGAGCAGAGCCATGAAGGGGGAGGGCAGTGGGAGATGAAGGCAGGGAGGTACCGAGGGTGGTGAGATCAGGTGGGGCTCTGTGTATCATGCTAAGGACTTTGGATTCTGTTCCAAGAGCTGGAAAGGTTGATGTGATCGGGGGAAAGCAAGCCCACACAAAGCAGAGGTGTCTAGTCCTTATATTTTTTAAATGAAAAAAAAGAGTAACTTCCATTAAAACAAGTGACCCCTGGTTTTGTGTAATTGTAGACCAAATGGTGCCCAATCCCTAACCATCCCTTACTCCCACATCTAACCTGTACCTCAAAGTGGCAGTGGTTAGCAATAGAGAAATCTTCTGTTTGGCTGTTGTGAAGAAGGCATTAACACAGCATGTTTGGTGGCTTACTCCTTGCATGTCTCCAAGTCACTCCTTGGGAATGTAGCCTTCAGCATGTTCTTTAGGTCACTGATGGATTGACTATTTTGCTTTGTACACCTGGAGTAATACACCATGCCATAGCACCTTGTTAGAGTTGCTTTGCCCAAACATCAAGATTGATGTATGTGAACCTGGTTTCGTTGTTGGGGTCCTGACCACAATCAATGGCACAATCTTGGCTCACTGCAACCTCTGCATTCTGGGCTCAAGTGATTCTCCTGCCTCAGCCTCCTGAGCAGCTGGGATTACAGGTGCATGCCAACACACCTGGCTAATTTTTGTATTTTTAGCATAGACAGGGTTTCACTATGTTGACCAGGCTGGTCTCAAACCCCTGACCTCAAATGATCTGCCAGCCTCGGCCTCCCAAAGTGCTGGGATTACAGGCATGAGCCACCGCACCCTGCCTCCTGAGCTTCGATTGCCATGGCCAGTTGCTAGCAGGATGTGCATATACGACTAAGCCTTCCATCAGAGCCTCAGACCCTGAGACTTGAAACAGTCTTCACTGGGCACAGATATTCCACACATATCCCTGAAGTTCACTGCTATAAGAAATTGAAAGGGGAGCTATAAAGTATTGTAAACTAAAAGAAAAATGAAAACGCAACATAATTAAAGCTGTGGGATGCAGCTCAAGCAGTACTCAGAAGGGTATTCAAATCACTAAATCCCTATACTAGGAAAGCTGAAAGCCCTCAAACCAGTGACCTCAACTTTGATCTTAAGAAACAAACAAAAAACAAAAAAACAAAAACAATAACAAATTTAACTCAAAGTAAGCAGAAGAAAGGAAATAATAATGGTAAGGGGAAAACATCAGTAAAATAGGAAATAGGAAAAAACAGAGATAAATCAATTACATCAAAAGTTGGTTATTTGAAAAGACCAATAAAATGTACAAATCTGTATCCAGACGGATCAGGAGAAAGAAAGAAGATGCAAATTACCAATATCAGAAATAAGAGAGGAGATATCACCATGGATCCTCCAGACATCCAAAGGATAATAAGTGAATATTATAAACAATAAACCAAAAAGAAAAAATAGATAAGTTAAACTTTATCAATTTTTTAAAATGGACCTCAAAGGACACTACCAAGAAAGTGAAAAAACAACTCACAGAATGGGAGGGAATATTTGCAAATTATATATCTGATAATGGTTTAGTATCTCGAATACATAAAGAACTCTTAAAGGACCCACCTCTCAATACTGCCAAGTTGGGGATTAAATTTTAACATCAGTTTTGGGGGAGGACAAATATTCAAATCATAGAAAAAACTTTATGCCAATAAATTTGACGATGTTGGTGAAATTGACAAATGTACACATTTCTTAAAATACAAAAAGTGCCAAAGTTCATTCAAGAAGAAATCAATCACAATAGTCAAATATTAATTTGTAGTTTAAAAACCTTCTCACAAAGAAAACTTTGGTCCCAGACTTCACTGGCAATCTTTCCCAAACATTTAATGAAGACATAATTACAATTCTATATGAAATCTTCCAGAAAATAGAATAGAATAGAATATTTCCCAAATCATTCTACGAGGTCAGAATACCCTGACACCAAAATCAGATAAAGACATTACAAGAAAGAAAACTAAAGACTAATACTGTTCAAAAAGACTCAAAAATTCTTAAAATTTTAGCAAATTGAATCTAACACTATATAAAAAGGATTTATCATAACTACATGGGGTTTATCTGAGGAATGTAAAGTAGATTTAACAATCAAAATAAATCACTGTAATTCACTATATGAATAAAAGAATAAATAAAAAACATATAATCATTTTTATAAACACAGAGAAAACATTTCACAAAAATGCATCATTCATTCCTGATTAAATCACTAAGCATACTAAGAATAGAATACCCTAAAGAAGGGTAACTACAAAAGACCTATAGCTAGTATCACACTTACTGATGAGAGACTGAATGCTTTTCTCCTAACATCAGTAATAAGGCAAGGCTATCCATTCATCCTGCTTCTATTCAGTATGATACTAAATAGAAGAAATTCTAGTCAATGAAATAAGGCAAGAAAAAAAAGGCATTCATATTGGAAAGGGAAAACAATAAACTCTCATTATTCATGGATAACATGTTGTCCAAATAGAAAATCTTCTAGAATGTTGTACAAATAATCTACAACTAATAAGTGGGCTTAGTAAGGTCACAGAATATAAAGTCAATACACAAGAATCAATTGTACTTTTATATGTTAGCCATGAATAACTGGACATTTTAAATTTTAAAAATATTTAAAACAGCATCAGACATATAGAATATTTAGGGATAAATGTGATGCTAAATGTGCAAGATCTGCACATTGAAAACTATGAAAAATTACTAAGAGAAATTAAAGAAAACCTAAATAGGAAGATATACTATACTCACTGTTTGGAAGACTCAATAGTATGAAAATATCAATTCTCCTCAAACTGATCAATAGATTCAACACAATACCAACCAAAATCCCAGGAAACTTCCTTATAAAACTGATAAGTGGATTCTAAAATTCTTTTTTTTTTTTTTTTTTTGAACGGAGTCTCGCTCTTTGCCCCAGGCTGGAGGCAGTGGCCCAAATCTCGCCACTCAAAGCTCCATCCTCCCGGTTCCCATTCTCCTCTGCCTCAGCCCTCCCGAGTAGCTGGGAACAACAGCGCCCCACGCCCCGGCTTAGTTTTTTGTAATTTTTAGTAGAGACGGGGTTTCACCGTGTTAGCCAGGATGGTCCCTCCGATCTCTGACCCCGTGATCCCGCCCCCTCGCCTCCCAAAGTTGCTTGGGATTACAGGCTTGAGCCACCGCGCCCGCCTCTAAATTCTAAGTTATGGCCCAAAGGATCTGAAATACACAAAAAAAATTTGAAAAAGAATGACAGTTAAAAGATTACACTACTTGATCCAAATTTTTATAAAGGTAATCAAGACAGAGTATCATTGACAGAAGGAGAAATACATAGATCAATGGAGTAGAATAAACGGTCCAGAAATTGACCCACAAATATGGTCAACTTATTTTCAACTGAGATGACAAGGCAATTCAATGAGAGAAAGAATATTTTCAACAAATAATGTTGTCGAAATTCAATAACCTTGTCAGGCACATTGACATACACCTGTAGTCCCGGCTACTTGGGAGGCTGAGGTGGGAGGATTGCTCAGGAATTTGAGGCCAGCCTGGGCAACATAAAGAGACCCTTATCTCTAAAAATTAAATACATACAAAAAATTTTGAATAATCTCATACAAAAAACCACAAAAGTTAGACCTGCATTTTATGCCATATAAAAAATAAAATCTCAATGAATCATAGACCTAAAGGTTAAGAGTTTAAAAACTATTTCTTGAGACTGTTATGTAGCAAACTAAATTCCTAACTGATATAGAAGAATTCCATGGTGTAAAAAATATATAAAGAAGGATATTCCTTTTGTAAATGTTTATAATTTGCAATAACCTATTAAAACTCAGAAATCCAACAAATAAATTTAATTTTGTTTAACCCAGTAATACACAAGTATATTTGGCCATGAAGCTCTTTATTTGCATATTACTAATAGTCTGTGAAACACAATTTGAAAACCATGATCTTGTTCAAGACTTTTGCTCTAAATATGAGAAATCTAATGCCTAGAAAGAGTAATTCACTTGAGAGAAGTAGGAGATGTCGCCAACCATAAATCCTCTGCTTTTTGCATTACACAACAGATTATCATTTTCAGTGGCATGGAATATGCCTTGAATGTTTCATAAGTAAGTGTTGCTTCTACTTCTGTGCTTCTACTACCTCCTGGGCCATCCCTATTATAGCGCTAATCATCCTACAGTACAATAATCTGTCTTTTTCATGAGACTGAGCACTCCTTCTGCCCAGGGAATGATAATGGATCATTTTTCTTTTGCCCAATTAGTGCCAGTGACTAGAATATAGTGGAATTTCAGTAAATGTTCCACGAATAAAATATAAGGGTGGGGAGGATTTCCATGCGAACAGCTGATATGGTTTGGCTGTGTCTCCACCCAAATTTTCATCTTGAATTGTAGTTCCCGTAATCCCCATGTGTCATGGGAGGGACCTGGTGGGAGGTAATTGAATCATGGGGCAGTTACCCCATGCTGCTGTTCTCATGATAGTGAGTGAGTTCTCACAAGATCTAACGGTTTTATAAGGGGCTTTCCCCGCTTTTGCTCAGCACTTCTCTTTGCTGCCGCCATGTAAAGAAGAACGTGTTTCCTTCCCCTTCTGTCATGCTTGTAAGGTTCCTGAGGCTTCCCCAGCCATGCTGAACTGTGAGTAAATTAAACCTCTTTCCTTTATAATTTACCCAGTCTCATGTATGTCTTTATTAGCAGCCTGAGACCGTTATCAGCAGCATGAGAGCGGACTGATACAACAGCCCAAGAACAAGAGTACAGACATCCAAAAGTCAGAGTACAAGACTCCAAGTTAGGAAGAGAGGAAACATTATCTAAGGGAGGAAGTCATGGTTGGTGGGAAATTAAAAATAATATATGCACGACAAGGAAACAGGAAAGTAAGCACAATGAGATGCAGCATTAAAATCAGTGCAGAAAGATTTTTAGTTCAAGACAACTGGTATATAATTGCATAATCACTAAATAATTGCCTGTACTACACACCAAGAATATGCTGTGTTTCATGCAAAAAAATCAGCACATTATTACATACTAACCACTTTAAAATCATTATTGCAATTAGACAGCACTGGATATATACAGGTTTAAATATCAGTTCAATATGTTGAAATAAATAATTTCAAGCTTGCTATTCTCAAAATAAAATGTTAGAATATATGACAACAAAAGTACATTACAAAAGAAGCTAACTTTTTAAAATTTATTTTTTTTTCTATAGTAGGTTCAAGTTCAAGAAGAAGCTAACCATTATACGTCACACTAAACTCTTGACTTATTTAGGTCTCATAACTACGCTGTCAGTTAGATTTCTCCTAAACTTCCCACCTTTTAAACAGATTTCAGGAAATTAAGCATCCTCTCTCTAACAATCTGCATTCAGTCACAAGAATCTAGGTTGCCCCAATTTTCCCCTAATAATTTCCAAATCTCAAGATTTTTTAATGCAGTGAACTTTTCCAATGACTCCAATTTTACAAATAGAGTTTAATTTTCCTGATGTACAGAACCTCTTGTTGAACACTTTAAAATGATAACATGGAAGCTGAGGCAATAACAGGAATTGCATGAGCTCAGGAGTTCAAGGCTACAATGAGCCACGATTGTGACACTGCACTCCAGCCTGGGCAACAGAGCAAGACCTCTCTTTAAAAAATGACAACAGGTTCATCATCTTGCTCAGGAAAGACACACTCTAGAAATTCAAAACAGGTGCTTCTCCAAGGGAAAACCTAAGACTTGTAAGAGTTCCCAGCATGGTTTTGACTCAAAATTGATTTGTAATTTTTCACAGAACTGTAACCAAGTCCAGACTCATTTTGTTCACCACACGACAGCTCATATGCCAAGAGACAAGAAGTTAGAGCAAGAACAGTGACTTCATTTTGAAGACCCAGTAAATGGAGAAGATGGCAGACCAATGTTCTTATTCTTGTTCCCTTCCTTCCTTCCCTCCCTCCCTCCCTCACTTCTTTCTTTCTTTCTTTCTTTCTTTCTTTCTTTCTTTCTTTCTTTCTTTCTTTCTTTCTTTCTTTCTTTCTTTCTCTCTCTCTCTCTCTCTCTCTCTCTCTCTCT
>NW_016818822.1:170897-175927 GCF_001698545.2 Rhinopithecus bieti
TCTCTCTCTCTCTCTCTCTCTCTCTCTCTCTCTCTCTCTCTTTCTTTCTTTCTTTCTTTCTTCAGACAGAGTCTCACTCTGTCACCCACGTTGGAGTGCAGTGACATGACCTCAGCTCACTGCAACCTCCACCTCCTGGGTTCAAGCGATTCTCCTGCCTCAGCTTCCCAAGTAGCTGGGATTACAGGGGTGCACCATCACGCCCGACTAAGTTTTGTATTTTTAGTAGAGATGAGGTTTCACCATGTTGGCCAGGCTGCTCTTGAACTCCTGACCTCAAGTGATCCACCAGACCCGGCCTCCCACAGCGCTAGGTTTATAGGTGTGAGCCACCACACCCAGCCTGGACTACCATTCTTAATAACTTAAGAACCATCTTAACTCAGTAAAAATTTCCGGCTCCTTTTATCTTAAGGGCAGGGGAAAGAGCAAGGAGTTGGAATCAAGAAGTGAGCAATGGCTGCAGATATCTGGGCACCAGTGAGGGTCCGAGGAGGTTGGGAGCTGTTTTTTCCTTGGCCAGGTCACAATACTCCTATAAATCTTTAACAAAACATAGTTTGTTGTTTATATACTTCCCCTTTAATGCCAGAGTTAGTTTCAAAAACTACATGATTGCCATTTTTGCATTTTATCTCAGTGCTCTAAAATTATCCTAACTACATGCAGGAATGGGTAAAGGTCCCTTAAACAAAAATGGAGTTAGTTATGTTAATTCTTCTGCTATTTTACTGTTACATAACCAGAAGTAAAAAGAAAACAAACATGTATACAGTACGTAATAAATTATACAGATATTATGCTAAACACTTTTTAAAGTGTCCTCCATTTAATTCTCACATCTTCCTTATGAGATAAAATGGACCTTGCTTCTGGAATGTTTACTAAACATTATGAGTTTTTACATTTTCAACAAAGGTGCCAAGAACATACATTGGAGAAAGAACAATCTTTTCAATAAGTGATACTGGGGAAAAGTGGATATTCATCTGCAAAACAATGAAACTAGACCCCTATCTCTCACCACATACAAAAATAACTCAAAAATAACTCAAAATTGAAGACTTAACTGTTAGACCTGAAACTGAAACTGCTTTAAGAGAACATTGGGAAAACGCTTCAGCACACTGGTCTGAGCAAAGATTTGGGGTAAGACCACAAAAGCACAAGCAATAAAAACAAAAATAAACAAATGGAATTATATCAAGCTAAACAATTTCTGCACAGCAAAGGAAACAATCAACAGAGTGAAGAGACAACCTACAGAATGGAAGAAAGTATTTGCAAACTATCCATCTGAAAAGGGATTAATAACAACAATACATAAAGAACTCAACTCAATAGCAATAAATAAACACATACATAAATAAATAAATAAACACCCAAATAATCCCATTTATAAATGGGCAAATGATTTGAACAGATGTTTTCAAAAGAAGACATACAAATGGCCAACAGGTATATAAAAACATGCTCAACATCATTAATCAGCAGAAAAATGCAAATCAAAGCCACAATGAGGTCATCTCACCCAGGTTAAAATGGCTGTTATCAAAAAAATAAGAAATAACAGATGGTGGTGAGGGCACAGAGGAGGAGGAACTCTCATACACTGTCAGTGGGAGTGTAAATTAGCACAGCCATTATGGAAAACAGAATGGAGGTTCCTCAAAAACTAAAAATAGAACAACCATATGATCCAGCGATTCCACTAGTGGGTATATATTCAAAAGAAAGAAAATCAGTATATTGAAAAGATATCTGCACTCCCATGTTGATTGCAGCATTATTCTCAATAGCCAAGATGTGTAACCAACCTAAGTGCCCATCAATGGATGAATAGATAATGAAAATGTGGTATATATTATATACACAATGGAATGTCATTCAGTCATTTAAAAAAAAAAAAAAGAATGAAATCCTGTCATTTGAAGCAACATGAATGAATCTGGAAGTGAATCTGGACCCCCCTCACTCTAAGACTTGTAAGAGTTCCCAGCATGGTTTTGAATCAAAATTGATTTGTAACTTTTCACAGAACTGTAACCAAGTCCAAATCCATTTTGTTCACTACACGACAGCTCATATGCCAAGAGACAAGAAGTTAGAGCAAGAACAGTGACGACCCAGTAAACAGAGAAGATGGCAGACTAGTGTGAAATAAGCCAGGCACAGAAAGACAAATATTGCATGTTCTCATGCATATGTAGGAGTTAAATAAATTAATCACACAGTGGTAGAAGGTAGAATAGTGATTATCAGAGTCTGAGAATGGGAGAGGGGAAGGGGGATGAAGAGAGGTTGGTTAATGGATACAAAAATGCAGTTAGAAGGCACAAGTCCAAATGTTCGATAGCACAGTAGAGTGACTACAGTTATTAATAATGTATTGTATATTTCAAAATGTTTAAAAAAGATTTGAAATAAATGTTCTCAACATAAGGAAATGATAAATATTTGAGGTGATGGATACGCCAACTACCCTGATTGACATATTGCATGCATGTGTCAAAATATCACATGCATCCCATAAATACGTACAATTATTATGTATCAGTTTAAAAATTCTGGCAACTACTCTAGGAAATAAAAGAAAAAATTGTGAGTTTTAAAAGGTAGAAAACAAAGTACATAAATAGGATAAATGTTTAACAATGGAGTAGATTAGTTATAAATAAACAGAAAGTGTATTAGTCCATTTTCACGCTGCTGATAAAGACATAACCCAAGACTGGGAAGAAAAAGAGGTTTAATGGACTTACAGTTCCACGTGGCTGAGGAGGCCTCATAATCATGGTGGAAAGGAGGAGCAAAGTCACATCTTATATGGATGGCAGTAGGCAAAAAGAGAGCTTGTGCAGGGAAATTCCCCCTCATACAAACATCAGATCTCATAAGACTTATTCACTTTCACAAGAAGAGCATGGGAAAGACATGCTCCCATGATTCAGTTACCTCTTACCAGGTCCCTCCTACAACTCGTGGGAGTTCAAGATGAGATTTGGGTGGGGACACAGCCAAACCATATCATTCCGCCCCTGGCCCCTCCAAATCTCAAATGTCCTCACATTTCAAAACCAATCATGCCTTCCTAACAGTCTCCCAAAGTCTTAACTCATTTCAGTATTAACTCAAAAGTCAACAGTCCAAAGTCTCACCTGAGAAAAGGCAAGTCCCTTCTACCTATGAGCCTGAAAAATAAAAAGCAAGTTAGTTACTTCCTAGATACAATACTTCCTAGATACAATGGGGGTATAGACATTGGGTAGATACAGCTATTCCAAATGGGAGAAGTTGGCCAAAACAAAGGGGCTACAGGGCCCATGCAGGTCCAGAATTCAGTAGGGCAGTCAAATCTTTAAGCTCCAAAATGATCTCCTTTTACTCCATGTCTCACATCCAGGTCATGCTAATGCAAGAGGTGGGTTCCCATGGTCTTGGGCAGTTCTGCCCCTGTAGCTTTGCAGGGTACAGACTCCCTCCCAGCTGCTTTCATGGGCTGGCATTGAGTGTCTGCAGCTTTTCCAGGCACACGGTGCAAGCTGTCAGTGGATCTACCATTCTGGGGTCTGGAGGACGGTGGCCCTCTTCTCACAGGCCCTCTTCTCACAGGCTCCACTAGGCAGTGCCACAGTAGCAACTCTGTATGGGGCTTCCAACCCCATATTTCCCTTCTGCACTGCCCTAGCAGAGGTTGTCCATGAGGATCGTAACCCTGTAGCAAACTTCTGCCTGGGCATCCAGGTGTTTCCATACATCCTCTGAAATCTAGGCAGAGGTTCCCAAACCCCATACATCCTCTGAAATCTAGGCAAAGGTTCCCAAACCCCAATTCTTGACTTCTGTGCACTTGCAGGCTCAACACCACTTGAAAGCTGCCAAAGCTTGCAGCTTGCACCCTCTGAAGGCTCTCAAGTGCAATAGAGAAGACGAGACAATTAAATTTCAGTTCTGTTCAATTCGGGGATGAAAGTAAGGATTTCTCCAGTGACAGCCAGTCAGTTTTGGGGTCACTGGATGTGGTAAATATCTATAAGACTCAGGCAGAAGAGACACTGCTAAGAAAGAATGCAAGGCACATCCAAAGTAATAAATCGAAGGAAGTAGCCACCATCTGAGGGCAATAGCATGTCAGGAAGAGCTATTGGAACTCAGAGTTGGATTCCATGGAAAATATGGAAATATTTCTTTACCAAAAGAGTTGTCCAGCAGGGGAAAGCAATTGTATCTTGAGGGTGGGGGTTTCCATGATGTTGCCAATGGCTAAGCCAAGACCCTGAGGTAGCCACCCCAGTATTCACCTCTCTTTCCTTGTTGGCCGCATCCATGTCCTTTACTGTCACATCCCTGCTCTAGCTCGCCCCTGAAACTATAATTCTAAAATAAGCAAATTAGCATAATTCATATTTAAATCAATCAGCATAGTCCCATTCCCTGCCATTGGTTGATTTTGTCAGGGCTTTGGGAATAGTTTTCCTTTCATATTCGGGAGGAATTTCAAAGGCAACCCCCAAGGAGTCTTGGAGTTGTGGGCAGCCATAATTTAGCCACAAGGAGAACCAAGGTGAAATAAAGCAGACATCAAGAAAACATAGGCATAAAGAAATCTAACTTTGGTGCCATTTTTGAGTCTCTGAATCAAATAGGTTCTAAACCCAGGTCTACTTTTATTGATTAGGCCAGAGGAATTTGACTTTTCTCTTACTTGTGATTTAGTATTTCTAACTGATACAAGCCCATTGGTCTTTTTTGGTAACAAAGACCCAGGTAGGAAATGAACACAAGGATT
Source organism: Rhinopithecus bieti (assembly GCF_001698545.2). Lineage (NCBI taxonomy): Eukaryota > Metazoa > Chordata > Mammalia > Primates > Cercopithecidae > Rhinopithecus > Rhinopithecus bieti. Next base: position 175,687 of record NW_016818822.1, read on the forward strand.
AGATAACTTTTTTTTTTTTTGTTCTGAGATGGAGTTTCAGAAAACTGGAGTTCGCCCAGGCTGGAGTGGAGTGGTGCTATCTCAGCTCACTGCAACCTCTGCCCCACCGGGTTCAAGTGATTCTCCTGCCTCAGCCTCCTGAGTAGCTGGGACTGCAGGTACATGCCACCATGCTTGGCTAAATTTATTATTTTATTTTATTTTATTTTATTTTATTTTATTTTATTGTATTTTATTGTAT
>NW_016818822.1:177406-182270 GCF_001698545.2 Rhinopithecus bieti
CTTCTTCTTCTTCTTCTTCTTCTTCTTCTTCTTCTTCTTCTTCTTCTTCTTTTACTCTTTTAGCAGAGTTTCGCTCTTGTCACCCAGGCTACAGCGCAATGGTGTGATCTCGGCTCACTGCAACCTCCACCTCCCAGGTTCAAGCGATTCTCCTGCCTCAGCCTCCCAAGTAGCTGGGATTACATGTGCCCGCCACCACGCCCAGCAAATTTTTGTACTTTTAGTAGAGAGAGGGTTTCACCATGTTAGCCAGCCTGGTCTCGAACTCCTGACCTCAGGTGATCCACCCGCCTTGGCCTCCCAAAGTTCTGAAATAACAGGCATGAGCCACCACACCTGGCCACATATGCCCTTTTCAATGAGAAAATATTATTCCCACCAGTGTATTTCCTATGACATCTCTGTCCACTTGGGACTAGAAGGAACAATATGATGGAAAAATTAGTTTAATAACAATCAAACCCTTCAGGTAATCACACACCAATCACGGTTGAACTCTCATTATTCTCCTCTAACAGCTGGCAAGAATTTCCCACTTCTGGGGGTTCCTGGCAGAAAATTTGTTTACATTTGCTCTTTTAACATTGGTAGATACAAAGATTTCCCTAAACCTCGCTGGTATTCTTGTTTATTTTTATTAAGGTGAAATTCACCTAACATACAATTCACCATTTACAAGGGTTCAATTTAGCGGCATCTACCACTTTCACAGTGCTGTGCAACCACCACCTCAAATCCTTTCATCATCAAAGAATAACACTATGTACCCAGTAAGGAATAAGAAAATGAGGAGACAGCTCACAGAATGGGAGAAAATATTTGAAAATGATATATTTCATGTGGTTCTAGTATTCAGAATATAGAAATGACATCCCCAACTCAACAACAAAAGATAAACAGCCTAGTTTAAAAATGGACAAAAGACTTGAACAGATACTACTGCAAAAAGGATATCAAATGTCCTATAAACACATGAAAAGATGCTAAACATCATTCTAATGCAAATCAAAACCACATGAAATACCACTTTACACCTACTATTATGGCTATTCAAAAAAAAGGGAAAATAATATGTGTTGGGGAGAACATAAAGAAATTGGAACCCTTGTGCCTTACTAGTGAGGGAGTAAAATAGTGTATCTGCTGTGGAAAACAGCTTGGCAGTTTCTCAAGTCACATGTATAATTACCACATGATCTACCAATTTCATTTCTGGATATTTACCCAAAAGTATTGATAGCAGGGACTCAGACAGGTGTTTTTATACCCATAGTTATAACAGTGGTTATTCGCAATAACCAAAAGGTGGAAGCAACCTAAGTACCCATTGATAGATTAATGGATCAACAAAATGTGGCACAATGAAATATTACTTGGCTTTAAAAAGGAATGGAATAGGCCCGGTGCGGTGGCTCACGCCTGTAATCCCAACACTTTGGGAGGCCGAGGTGGGCGGATCACCTGAGGTCAGGAATTCGAGACCAGCCTGGCCAACGTGGTGAAACCCCGTCTCCACTAAAAGTAAACAAATCAGCCAGGCACGGTAGCAGGCGCCTGTAATCCCAGCTACTCGGGAAGTTGAAGCAGGAGAATCGCTTAAACCCAGGAGAAGGAGGTTGCAGTGAGCCAAGATCGCGCCATTGCGCTCCAGCCTGGGCAACAAGAGTGAAACTCAGTCAAAAAAAAAAAAAAGAAATACTGATACATACTATAGCATAGATGAACCTTGAAAACATTATGCTAAGTGAAATAAGCCAGACACAAAAAGGCAAATATTGTATGATTCCATTCATATGAGGTATCCATTATAAACAAATTTATATACAGGGAAAGTATAATAGACGTTACTAGGTGCCAGACGACAAGGATAATGGGGAGCTCAATAGTTACACTTTCTGTTTGGGGAGATGAAAAAGTTACGAAATCAATAGTGGTGATGGTTATACTACAATGGGAATGCATTTAATGCCACTCGGTTGTAACCCTTAAAATTGTTATGATGTAAAATTTGCAATTTTTGTATTACACATATTTTGCCACAAGTTGTTCTTTGAAAATAATGTAATATACAAAAAAAAAATAAAAATAAAAATACAAATACAAAAAAAAATTAGCTGGGCATGGTGGTGTGCACCTATAATCCTAGCTACTCAGGAGACTGAGGCAGGAGAATTGCTTGAACAGGGACCTGGGAGGCAGAGGTTGCAGTGAGCCAGGATCACACCACTGCACTCCAGCCTAGGCAACAGAATGAGACTCCATCTCAAAAAAAAGAAAAAAAAAAAAGCATCAGTTCCTCCACCTGGTCTTAGGAATAGTAAAGCACACAGTAGCTATGATCCAGAGATGAAGTGTGCAGAGAGAATGAGGGGTCAACGAGATCCTCAATACTGGTCCAGATACGGAACCACGGAATTCATGCTGGATAGAGATGAAACAGACACCCAGAGAAAATGCTGGATTGGAAGAAAATGCAGAAAACAATGTAATGACATCATAAGGTAAAGGAACAGAAGGAAGTCAATAATAGAAAACTGTGGTCTGAGATTCAGACACTAGCACTATTGTTTCTGTATAATGGACAGTTTAGGGTGAGGGCAAGACACAAAATGTGGGTCTGAGAATAGGTGACTGCAGTGTATGAAAGTAACTGTTACTGAAGTTAAGGAAACAAAGTTTTAAGATGAGTTACCTAAGTAAATTTTGAAATAACTCAGTCCCCAATATCCTCCATTCAAAAGATAGAACAACCAGTACATTGATAAACAACAGTGGTGGAGGTAGATGGGGATACACAGCTGGGTGCATGAGTGATTTGGTTTGGATTAGTTTGGTTTATAACTTCAATATAATCACCTGAAAGTAGCAAAGGATCCTCCTTTCCTGGTTGAAAAAGATAATGGAATGTGGAAGAATCTGAGTGGTTTCCTTAGAAAATACTTTAAAAGAGGTTGTGAGTTATGTCCTCTGAACGGGAAGGTGGGAAGAGTAAGAAGTGGAGAAGAAAGGGTCTGTGGCTTACCCTCTATTGTCCCTAATTTCCTAATCTAAAAAATGAGGATAAATTTTAGAGCAAATCAGCTCTGCTTCCTACTTTTGGGTTCTATGAAATGCCCCTTTTTGCTTTAACCAGTTTAACTAAGATTGTGTTCCTTGTCTAGGAAAAGAAAAAAAAGTTAATTTCTAATTGAGAAACTAAAAATTATTTGAAACTCATTGTCAGAGAAAACAGCCCAAAAAAAAGAAAGTAAAAAGGCATGTTGGATTCTGCTCTGCTGATGCCGAGTCTCGGCATTCTACTGAGAGTTCATTTTTGTTAGAAACCATAACAAGCTCCTGTCCATGCAATTGTTAGTCTAAGGATCCCACTGCCTAGACGGCATAAGTTCCAGGTGTCATGGACTGGTTTGGCTTTTCCATGTGGGCAACTCGCCCAGGATAACTTGATAATATCAGAACCATTTGAGACATTTCACGATGCTTCTAGTGATAGTTTTAAGACACATTTCCTGAGAATTCACTAGAACCATGAAGTGAAAACAGAAAACATTTCTTAATACAAAATGAGCACAAATAAATGAAGAGTATGTTTATGGCCAATAGTATAATGTATTGCTAGATTTTCCAAAGAAATCCCCTTAATGTTTAAAAGCTACAGTAAAATTAGTTACATATACACACATATATATGCATATATTTATATATATACACACATATGTGTATACTACATTTATGTTTATTCATACATACATACATATAATTCTATATGCCAAAAGTATTGATTATATAAATATAGATTAGAAACTAGTAAAAACATGAGGAAATATGAAGTCCTAGAAGTATGGAGTGAGATTTTTCAATATATCCTTTCATGTTAAATATTTTACCTGTGAATGTATTGCTTATCTTCCAAAAAGGAAAATGAAAGCATTTAAATATTATAGTCACTAAAGGAAGAAAGACGAGATGAGAGATCAGGTTGTTTTAGCATTTTTGGTTTCCTCTGGGTTCATGATTCACACGACTGCATAGTTTAGCTTTTTTTTTTTTTTTGAAGAGGCTACCCACGCAGGGATTGTTGTTTTTATTGCTTGGCTGAGTGTTTGGTCAGTTGTTTAGTTTTTAATTGTGTTTCCGTAATAAAGAACCATCTCAGAATTGATTGTTCCATGCCTTTTTATTCCTCATTCCCTGGACTACACCTTCTCCTCCTCCCTCTTTATCTGTATAAATATTATTCCTCTAATTCAAGTTCCAGGATCTTCCCTTTCAGAATTTTGTATGTCTCTAATTAAAGTTCCAAGATCTTCCATCTCAGAATTTGTATGTCATATGTCTCAATCCCCTAAAATAAAGGAGCCCTATTTGGAGACATTATCACCCTATGTGAAAACTTACTATATCCCTGCTTAAACTGCAACCTACAAGACTCTGAGGACTGCACCCCGTATTTCCAATAGTACTTCTTTGTACCACATTTGTATTACATTTTTTTTTTTGTTCACGGGATATTCAAAGAGAAGCATTGCATTTCTAGTATTGACTTTGCTTGGTTTCAGTTTTATTAACTAATGTTTTAATCACTTTTAATGTGAATTTGTTTATTCTTATCTTAATCATGATGGTACAAAAAGTAGTCTCAGACTCAATAATAGGGATTTGGTCTAGCACAAGTTTTAAGAATCAGTCAGAATTTACAGGCTGAATGATCTTTATAAAGTTATAACAAATCCTTCCTGGGAAAATAGCCTTGGTAAAACACTAGCAATGTTTGTTTTTGGTAAACAAAACAAGTTTTGTTATTTGTTATAAAGTTATAACAAATCCTTCCTGGGAGAATAGCCTTGGTAAAACACTAGCAAGG
>NW_016818822.1:182511-184138 GCF_001698545.2 Rhinopithecus bieti
CNNACNGGTTTGTCATAAATAGCTCTTATTATTTTGAGGTACGTTCCATCAATACCGAATTTATTGAGCGTTTTTAGCATGAAGGGCTGTTGAATTTTGTCAACAAGTATTAGGAAAAATGCAGACAAATTGAAACCATCATACATTGTGGATAGGAATCTAAAATGGATCAGTCCCTGGGGAAAACAGTACTGCAGTTCCTCACGAAGCTAAACATGGAGTTACCATATGGCCAAACAATCCACTTCTAGGTGTATACCCAAAAGAATTGAAAACATGCTTACACAATACTTGTCCACAAATTTTCATGAATGTTCAGCATTATTAATAACAGACAAAAATAGAAAAACCCAAATGTCCATCAACTGATGAATTCTAAACAAAATGAGATATGTCCATACAATGGAATACTATATAGCCTAAAAAAGGAATGAAGAATTGACATATGTTATCACATAGACAAACACTGAAAACATTATGCTAAGTAAAGAAGTCACACACGGCCGGGCGTGGTGGCTCACGCCCGAAATCCCAGCACTGTGGGAGGCTGAGGCAGGCAGATCATTTGAGGTCGGGAGTTCGAGACCAGCCTGACAAACATGGAGAAACCCCGTCTCTACTAAAAATACAAAATTAGCTGGGCATGGTGGCCAGGTGTGGTGGCGCATGCCTGTAATCCCAGCTACTCGGGAGGCTGAGGCAGGAGAATCGCTTGAACCCAGGAGGCAGAGGTTGTGGTGAGCCGAGATTGCGCCATTGCACCCTAGCCTGGGCAACAAGAGTGAAACTCTGTCTAAAAAAAAAAAAAAAAAAAGTCACAAAGACAACTTATAGAATTCTATGAGTCCATTTATATGCAGAAAATGCAAATTTAACAGAGAGCAAGTAGACTAGTGGGTGTTTATGATTAAAGGTTATGTAGGATAGCAAAATGATGACTAAAGACTACAGAATTTCTGACTGAGGCAATGAAAATATGTCATAATCAACTGTGGTGATGGTGCACATATCTGTGAATATACTAAAAACCATTGAATTGCACAGTTTAAATGGGTGAATTTTCAAAAAAAGCTATTTGAAAAGCAGTTGTATTCCTATATACTAGCATAAACAACCAAAAGCAAAACTAAGAATTGTATTTCAAACAGAATCAAAGCTAATAAAACATTTAGGAATAAATTTCACCAAGGAATTGTGAAACTTGTACACTAAAAACTACAGAATGTTGAAATAAATTTAAAAAGATATAAATAAATGGAGCGCCATCCCAGTTTCATGGTCTAGAGAATGTAATATTATTAAGATGGCAAACTCCCCAAATTCATTTACAGATAGAATACAAGGCCTATCAAATCTGCCTTTTCTCCCCAACATAGATGAACTGATCCTAAAATTCATATGAAACTGAAGAGTACCCTAAAGAGCAAAAACAGTGTTGAGAAAGAACAGTGTAAAAGAATACAGCCTTCTTAATTTCAAAATTCATTACAGGCTGGGTGTGGTAGCTCACGCCTGTAATCCCAGCGCTTTGGGAGGCCAAGGTGGGCGGATCATTTGAGGCCAGGAGTTCAAGACCAGCCTGGTCAACATGGCAAAACCACATCTCTACTTAAAAAAAAAAAAAAAA
>NW_016818822.1:185065-190989 GCF_001698545.2 Rhinopithecus bieti
AAAAAAAAAAAAAAAAAAAAAAAAAAAAAAAAAAAAAAAAAAAAAAAAGCTTATTACAAAGCATAGGATAGGAACACAGAGAAGTGGAATACAATGAGAATCCAGATATAAACCCACACATCGATGGTCAAATGATTTTTTTTTTTTTTTTTTGAGATGGAGTCTTACTCTCTTGCCCAGGCTAGAGTGCAATGGTACAATCTCAGCTCACTGCAACCTCCACCTCCCTGGTTCATGTGATTCTCCTGCCTCAGCCTCCTGGGTAGCTGGGATTACAGGCGTGTGCCACCACGCCCAGCTAATTTCTGTATTTTCAGTAGAGATGGGTTTCACTAAGTTGCCCAGGCTGGTCTTGAACTCCTGACTTCAAGTGATCTGCCTGCTTCAGCCTCCCAAAGTGCTGGGATTACAGGTGTGAGCCACTGCACCCGGCCTATGGTCAACTGATTTTTGATGAGGGTATCATAACCACTCAATGAGGGAAAAAAATCTTTTCAACAAATGGCTCTGGGAGAAATGGATATTCAAAAGCAAAAGGAGAATTTTGTCCCTTACCTCATACCATAATCAAAAATTAACATAAAGAGGATTCGATATCTAACAATAAGACTTAAAACTCTAGAAATCTTAAACGGAAATATAGATGTAAATCATTGTGACCTTGGATAAGGCAATGGTTTCTTTTTTTTTTTCTTTGAGACAGAGTCTTGCTCTGTTGCCCAGGCTGGAGTACAGTGGCGCAATTTTGGCTCACTGAAACCTCTGCCTCCCACCTCAGCCTCCCAAGTAACTGGGATTACAGGCATCTGCCATCATGCCTGGCTAATTTTTGTATTTTTAGTAGAGACGGAGTTTCACCATGTTGACCAGGCTGGTTTTGAACTCCTGGCCTCAAGTGATCCGCCTGCCACCTCGGCCTCCCAAAGTGCTGGGATTACAGGCATGTGCTACCTCGCCCGGCCCCAAAATTTAACCGGGTGTGATGGCAAGTGCCTGTAGTCTCAGCTACTCAAGAAGCTTAGGTGGAAGGATGGCTTGAGCCCAGGAGGTGGAGGTTGCATTGAGCCAAGATTACTCCACTGCGCTCCAGCCTAGACAGCAGAGCCAGACCCTGTCTCAAAAAATAATAATAATAATTTAAAAATGGATAAAATACTTTGGAATAAATTTAACCATGAAAGTGCAAGACTAGTACTTTGAAAACTAACAAATACTGTCTAAAGCAATTAAAGGAGACCTATATAAATGGAAAACCATACCAGTTTCATGAACAACAATACTTAACATTGTTAGGATAGCAATAGTCCTCATTGATCTACAGTTGAAATGGAAGGCGTATAAAAATACTAGATGCTGTTTTTGGCAGAAATGAACAAATTGATCCTAAAATTCATATGGAATTGCAATGGACCCTGAATGTCCAAAAAAAAATAAAAGTCTGGGAAAAGAACAAAGTAGAAGAACTCACAGTTTCTGATTTCAAAACTTACAACACAACACCTCTACGAAACTACAGTAATCACAACCTTATGGTCCTGCCATAAGCATAGAAATATACAGTGTTAGAACAGAACAAGGGTCCAGAAATCAGCCCATACATCGATGGAAATCTGATTTTTATGAGGATGCCACAATCATTCAATAGGGAAAAAGTCTTTTCAACCAATAGTTCTGGAACAACTGAATATCCACATGTGAAGAATGCATTTGGCCCCACCTCATACTATACAGAAAATTAACTCAAAATGGATCAAAGACCTAAATGTGGTATCTAAAACCAGAAAATTCTTTAAAGGAGTGCTCACTTCGGCAGCACATATATTAAAATTGGAACGATACAGAGAAGATTAGCATGGCCCTTAAGCAAGGATGACACAATAATTTGTGATGCATTCCGTATTTTGGGGATTTTGGGTGTAGGGACAGGGAATAAGAGCTTGCTCTGTTCTTACTACTGTTATTATTTTTTAAATAATAAAAGTTTTAAAAAGAAAATTCTTAAAAAGGAGCATAAATGTAAATAATTATGATTGTGGATTAGGCAACAATTTCTCAAGTGTGATACCCAATGCTGAAGAAACAAAAGAAAAACCATAAGAATTGGACTTAATTAAAAGTAAAAATATTTGTGCCTCAAAAAATATTATCAACAAAGTGAAAATACAACCCATATAATGGGAGAAAGTGTTTGCAAATTGTAAGTCTCATAAGACTCTACTATGAGAATATACAAAGAAATCTCTCAAGTCAAACACAAAAAGAAAAACAGCCCTGTATAAAATGGGTGGAGGGACCAGGCACAGTGTCTCATGCCTGTAATCCCAGCACTTTGGGAGGACAAAGTGGGCTGATCACCTGAGTTCAGGAGCTCGAGACCTGCCTGACCAACATGGAGAAACCCTGTCTCTACTAAAAATACAAAATGAGCTGGATGTGGTGGCACACGCCTGTAATCCCAGCTACTTGAGAGGCTGAGGCAGAAGAATTGCTTGAAGCCAGGAGGCAGAGGTTGCAGTGAGCCAAGATCACACCATTGCACTCTGGCCTGGGCAACAAGAGTGAAACTCCGTCTCAAAAAAAAGGGTGAAAGACCCAATTAGACACTATTCCAAAGAAGATATACAAATGGTAAATAGATACATGAAAATATAATCAACATCATTAGTCAATAGGGAAATGTGAATAGAAACTGCAGTGAAATACCACTTCACACCCACTAGGACAGCTATAATTTAAAAAGAAATAAAACAACAAGTGTTAGCTAAGATGTGGAAAGTTTTGAGCCATCCTACAATCCTGTGAGGAATATAAAATGATGTGGAAAACACGTGGCAATTCCTCACAAAGTTAAACATAGATTTACCATGTTACCCAGAAATTCCACTCTTAAGTACATACCCAAGAGAATTAAAACATATGTTTACACAATAACTTATACACTGATGTTCATAGAAGCATTATTATTATTATTATTATTTTTTTTTTTGAGACAGAGTTTTGCTCTGTTGCCTAGGCTGAAGTGCAGGGTATTATGAAATCACAGCTCTCTGCAGCCTCAAACTCCTGGGCTCAAGTGATCCCTCCACCTCGGCCTCCAGAGTAGCTGGGACTACAGACAAATGCCATTACAGCTGGCTAGCTTTTTCTCTTTCTTTCTTTCTTTTTTTTCTGTTGTAGAGACAAGGTCTCACTATGTTGCCCAGGCTGGTCTCAAACTCCTAGACTCAAATGATCCTCCCACCTCGGCCTCTCAAAGTGCTGGGATTAGAGGCGTGAGCCACCAGCATTGTTCTCAATACAGAAAAAGTGGCAACAACCCAAATGTTCATCAATTGATGAATGAATGAACAAAATGAGACATACACATATAATGGAATATTATACAGCTATAGAAAGCAATGAAGGTGAAGGACTGCTAACGCTACCAACAAGGGTAAACTCTGAAAACAATATGTTAAGTGAAGGAAGCCAGGTACAAAAACCTATGCATTGTATGATGTCATTTATAAGGAATGTCTGGAATAAACAAATCTATAGAGACAAGAAATAGATTTGTGATTCATTAGAGCTGTGGAATGGAAGAAGAGGGCAATGATACCTAAAATATATGGGGTTTCTTTTGAAGCAATGGAATGGTGCCATAAAAAACTGTGGTTATGGTAGTATATTTGGAACTAAACAAAAGCAATTAAATTTTACAGCTTAAATGTGTCAAATGTGTGTATTTGATTTATATGCCAATAAAGCTGTCTTTAAGCCAGTAGTATTTCTATATACTGGCATTGAATAACCTGAAACAAAAATTAAGAAAATAATTTCATTTAACTAAAAATGGAATAGGGCCTGGGCATGGTGGCTCATGCCTATAATCCCAGCACTTCAGGAGGCTGAGGCGGGCAGATCACCTGAGGTCAGGAGTTCGAGATCATCCTGGTCAACACGGTGAAACCCTGTCTCTACCAAATATACAAAATTGGGCAGGTGTGGTGGCAGGTGCCTGTAATTCCAGCTACTCAGGAGGCTGAGGCAGGGAGAACTGCTTGAACTTGGGAGGCGGAGGTTGCAGTGAGCTGAGATTGCATCACTGCACTCCAACCTAGGCAACAGAGCAACACTCCATCTAAAAAAAAAAAGGTACCTAAATGGATACCATTAACCAAGGAAGTACAAGGCTTGTACATGGAGAGGTGCAAATATTTTTTTAAAGTAAAGAAGACCCACATAAGGAGAAACGCATTGTGGCTTCTTCTTGGGACTAGAAGAATTAATATTAAGATGGTAATATTCCAAAATCTGTCTACATATTGAATGCAAGATCTATAAAAATATCACCAGCCTTTTTGCAGAAATGGGTGAGCTGATCCTAAAATTTACATGGAATTGTGAAGATCACTGAACAGCCAAAATCTTGAAAAGAGAAACAATGTAGGAGGATACACTTTCTAATTTTAAAGTGTACCTGAAAGCTGCAATAATCAAAACACTGTGGTCCTGACACAAGGATAAAAAAAAAACAGATTGGTGGGATACAATGATTGTCCAAGAATAAACCCATATATATGTAGTCAAATACTTTTTGATGGATAAGGTTTCCATGTAAATTTAATCTGAGCCGGGCACAGGAGCTCGTGCCTGTAATCCCAGCACTTTGTGGGGCTGAGGCAGGTGGATCACCTGGGGTCAGGAGTTCGAGACCAGCCTGACCAACATGGTGAAATCCTATCTCTACTACGTACAAAAAATTAGCCGGGTGTGATGGCGCATGCCTGTAATCCCAGCTACTCAGGAGGCTGTGGCAGGAGAATCACTTGAACTTGGGAGGTGGAGGTTGCAGTGAGCCAAGATTGCACCATTGTACTCTAGCCTGGGCAAAGAGTGAAACTCCATCTCAAAAAAAGATAAAAGAAAATTTAATCTGGAAACTATAGTCTCCTCAACAAACGGTGCTAAGACAACTGGATAAATACATGCAAAAGAATGACATGGTCCCCTACCTCAGAATGCATACAGAAATTAACTCAAAATAGATCAAAGACTTAAATGTAAGGCCTGAAAATACGGAAATCTTCGAAGGAAACATGGTGTAAATCTTCATGATCTCGGATTAGGCAACAGTTTCCTCAATATAACAAAATCACAAGGAACAAAAGAAAAACTAGATGATTAGCATTCTTCAAAAGAAAAAACTCTAGGCCTCAAGGGCAATATCAAGAAAGGGAAATACCAAAAGTGGGAAAGGAGAAGGATGAAAGGCAGCCCCCCTGGCCAGAATTGGCTGGGAGCCAGGAGTGACTTCCCAGTGCAGGGAAGGGGTGAGTAAGAGTCTACCAGTGACCCACATCCCCAACATGGAACCATGCAATCCTGGCCACAGAACTCCTTGTCCCTCCCAACCTCTGAAACTAACATAGGAAGCTGCTGGGAGACTGTGGGTCAGAATTGTTCCAGGGAGGGAGATACATTGGGTCCCATACCCTTGCTGAGACCTAAGCAGCAACAGTCAGGCATCGTTTTGAAAACTAGCCTCTGGCAACTACATGTGGTTATGGTAGTATATCTGCAAGTAGGCAAAAACAATTAAATTTTACAGTTTAAATGTGTCAAATGTGTGTGTATTTGATTTAGACGCCAATACAACTGGGGGTTTTGGTTTTTTCTTTCTTTTTTTATTATACTTTAAGTATTAGGGTACATATGCACAATGTGCAGGTTTGTTACATAGGTATACATGTGCCATGTTGGTTTGCTGCACCCATTAACTCGTCATTTACATTAGGTATTTCTCCTAATGCTATCCCTCCCCCTGCTTTTGACAAACCTGACAAAAACAAAAAATGGGGAAAGGATTCCCTATTTAATAAATGGTGCTGGGAAAACTGGCTAACCATATGTAGGAAGCTGAAACTGGATCCCTTCCTTACACC
>NW_016818822.1:193871-206472 GCF_001698545.2 Rhinopithecus bieti
CAGCTCACTGCAACCTCCACCTCCCGGGTTCAAGGGATTCTCCTGCCTCAGCCTCCTGAGGAGCTGGGATTACAGGCGCCCACCACCACGCCTGGCTATTTTCTTGTATTTTTAGTAGAGACCGTGTTGGACGGGCTGGTCTCGAACTCCTGATCTCAGGTGATCCACCCACCTCAGCCCCACAAAGTTTCTGGGATTATAGGCATGAGCCAACGCACTCAGCTCAAAGCTGTTTTTTCTTTTTTAAGCCACTAATATTTCTAGATACTGGCATTGAACAACCTGAAACAAAAATTAAGAAAATAATAAGTCTTGGAAGTGCTGGGACTGAAGTATTATGGAAATTTGGGCTATCACTGCTGAGATGTGGGAGTGAGCTGGAAGTTCTACTGCAACCAGGGTTAGGAAGTGACTAATACCTGGGCAGCAGCGGCTGGTGCTGGAATCTAGGACAGGGACATAGGCAGGACATGAATTGCTGCTGGGACTTGGTCACAAGCTGACAGTGGGCTCCTACAGCCAGGGGTAGGGGAATGGGGGAGTTGAACCCCACAGGGACTTGGGTGTGAAGGAAATACACATTCTCTATTCCTCAGCCCAGGCTATGACCGCTAAGGGAGGCCCCACCCTCTCCAGTAGCAGAGCCTCTGCATAGCTGCTACCACCCCTCACTCAAGCACTACAGATGGGGCCTGAGGAACTTCCTGCCCCTGCCCTCCATGGCTGATGCCTACTCTCACCACTGGGGGACCTCAGCACAACCTTCTTAACCCAGGTTTTCCCTCAATCCCCACGAGACAGAGGACACAGCCTGGGGTCCCAGGAATTGCCAAACTCAATCCAACACCTTGGATACCTGAGCACTCCTCCTGGGTGCCTGACGTTGGGTTTAAACTCCCAGCTACTACCACCTCAGCTGGCACCTACCTGCAGGAACTACCACCTGCAGGCCTGGAGACTGTCCTACCAAGCCAATTGCAGCCACCACCAATATCAATGCACACATTTTGCGACCCAGAGAATCATTTCACCATTGCTGTTCTTATTGCCCAAGCCACACCAGCTGCCCAGAAACCTGAGAACTCGCCAACCTGCCCAGTCCACTGCTTCCAGTACTGGAATCTGATCAAGCCACCCTAAGGCAAAAGAATAGACCTGCCAGTAACCGCTAACAAAGGCTCCAGTGCACTCTGCCCTGCAGCACAAAGATAGGTTCACTCAGCCCACTACCGCCACCACTGTGCCCTGAAGCCTGGCCCGCCTGCCATCTCAGACCCCAGCACAACTTCACCACAGCCTCCACTAATAATCACACCCTCACCCATCAAGGAAATCACAGGTACTACTAACACTGTTTACAGCCAAAGAAATCATACAGAGACTACACTACCGCATGCACCCAGAATCAAAGCTGAAGTACCCTACTGAAACAACATCATACATATATCTTCAGGAAAAAGTCCTCCCCTATGAAAGTAAATTTGAAAATAGCAAGAAGTGAGAATAGTTTGGAGGGTCCTCAGAAAAACGAAAAATAGAGCTATGATACAATCCTGCAATCCTACTGCTGGGTATATACCAAAAGAAAGTAAATCAGTATATTAAAGAGATATCTGCACTCCCATGTTTATTGCAGCACTGTTCACAATAGCTAAGATTTGGAAGCAACCTAAGTGTCCATCAACAGATGAATAGATAAAGAAAGTGTAGTAAATATACACAATGGAGTACTATTCAGCCATAAAAAGGATTGAGATCCAGTCATTTGCAACAACATGGATGTAACTGGAGGTCATTATTTTAAGTGAAATAAGCCAGGCACAGAAAGACAAACATCACATGTTCTCACTTATTTGTGGGCTCTAAAAATCAAAACCATTGAACTCATGGAGATAGAGAAGGATGGTTACTGGAGGCTGGGAAGGGTAGTGGGAGTGGGTGGGAGGTAAGAATAGTTAATGGGTACAAAAAAATAGTTAGAAAGAATGAGTAAGACCTAGTATTTGATAGCACAACAAAGGAACTATAGTCAATAATAATTTAATTGTACATTTTAAAGTAAGTAGTAGAGTATAATTGGATTATTTGTAACACAAAGGATAAATGCTAGAGGTGATGGATACCCAATTTTCCATGATATTATCACTATGTGTCGCATGGCTGTACCAAAATATCTCATGTACCCCATAAATATATACACCTACTATGTGCCCACAAAATTAAAATAAATTTTAAAATATATATTTAAAAGCATAAAAAATAAATTAGTTTCTAAAAGGTACACTGCTTAGGAATCATTTTAACCAAGGGAGTACAAGACTTGTACACTGAAAGCTACAAAATGTTGTTGAAAGAAATTAAAGAAGGCCTAATTAACTAAAAGACATCTATTTTATGGACTAGAAGGCTTACTATTGTTAAAATGCCAGTATTTCCCAAATTTATTTACAGTTTGAATTCAAGATTTATCAAAATATGATCTGGCTTTTATGCAGAAATAGACGACCTGATCTTAAAATGTATATGTAATCGAAAAGCATCCTGAAGAATAAAAACCGTCTTGAGAAAGAATAACAAAGTAGAACTTATTGTTTTCAATTCCAAAATATTATCAACCTGCAGTAATCGAAACACTGTGGTCATGCCATAGGATTAAAAAGAAAAACAAAGCAATGACATACAGTGAGTGTCCAGGAAAAAGCCCAT
The DNA here is from genome assembly GCF_001698545.2 of Rhinopithecus bieti. Lineage (NCBI taxonomy): Eukaryota > Metazoa > Chordata > Mammalia > Primates > Cercopithecidae > Rhinopithecus > Rhinopithecus bieti. The sequence goes on from NW_016818822.1 coordinate 196,578, forward strand.
GCATTTATGGTACATTGATTTTAAATTTTGTTACCATGACAATTCAATACAGAAAATATAACCTTTTCAAAAAATGATTCTGGGAAAACTGGATACCCATGTGCAAAATAATGTATTTGGCCTCTGCCTCATACTGTGTTCAAAAATTAACTCAAAATGCATCAAAGATCTGAAATGCAAGACCTAAATACTCTAAAATTCTTAGAAAGTAATGCAGGTGTGAATCCTCATGAACTTGTATTAGGCAATGATTAATATAATATTGAAATCACAAACGACAAAAGAAAAAAATAGATAAATTGGATTTCATCAAATTGTAAAAGTTTTGTGCCTCTAGGAAACTATCAAGAAGGTAACAAGACAACTTAGGGGATGGAGAAAATATATGCAAGACACATATCTCATAAAGTTGTAGTATCCAGAATATATAAAACACTTGTAACTTAAAAGATGGGCAACTTCAGAAAAAAAAAAAAGGCAAAGGACTTGAATAGACATTTTTTCTTTTTTTCAAGTTCAGATTCCTTTATTTATTTACTTATTATTTTTTATTTTACTTTAAGTTCTGGGATACATGTGCAGAACGTGCAGGTTTGTTACATAGGTGTATATGTGCCATGGTGGTTTGCTGCACCTATCAACCTGTCATCTAGGTTTAAATGCATTAGGTATTTGTCTTAATGCTCTCCCTCCCCTTTCCTCCCATCCCGACAGGCCCCGGTGTGTGATGTTCCCCTCCCTGTGTCCACGTATTCTCATTGTTCAAAAAAGATAAACCAATGGTCAGTAAGCACATGAAGGGGAGCTCAACATCATTAGTCATTAGGGATATACACATCAAAACCATAATGAAATACCATTTCACATCCACTACGGTAGTTATTATTAAAAATTTTTAACAACACAAGTATTTGCAAGGATGTGAAGTATTGGAGCCCTGATACGAGGGTGGTGAGAACATTCTGTAGTACAGCTGATGTGGAAAACAATTTTTTACAGTTTTTTACAAAGTTTAGCATAGAGTTACCATGTGACTCATCAGTTCACCTCCTAGGTATAGACCCAAGAGAATTAAAAACAGATTTTCAGACAATAATGTGTCAACAAGTGTTCATAACAGCATTATTCTTTTTTTAATTTTTATTTTAAGTTCACGGGTACATGTGCAGGATGTGCAGGTTTGTTGCATAGGTAAACATGTGTCATGGGAGTTTGTTGTACAGATTATTTCATCACCCAGATATTAAGCCTAGTATCGATTAATTATTTTTCTTGATCCTCTCCCTCCTCTCACCTTCCATCCTCCAAAAGGCCCTGGTGTGTGTTGTTCCCCTCTATATGTCCATGTGTTCTCATCATTTAGCTCCCACTTACAAGTGAGAACATGTGGTATTTGGTTTCCTGTTCCTGCATTACCTTGCTAAGGATAATAGCCTCCAGTTCCATATATGTCCCTGCAAAGGACATGATCTCATTCTTTTTTATGGCTGCATAGTATTCCATGGTGAATATGTATCACATTTTTTTATCCAGTTTATCATTGGCGGGCATTTGAGTTGATTCCATGTCTTTGCTAAGCAGTATTATTCTTAATACACAAAAAGTAAAAACAACCTAAATGATTATCTGATAAATGGATGAACAAAATTAGGTATAGCCATAAAATGGAATATTATACAGCCATAAAAAGTAGTGAAGTATGGCTACATGCTACCACATGAAAAAAAAAAAAAAAACCTTGAAAACATTATGCTTGGTGAAAAAAGCCAGACACAAAACTTACATATTTTTTAATTCCACTTATATGAAATGTACAGAATAAGCACATCTAGGGAGACAGCAAGTTGATTAGTGGTAGATTATATTTTGGGATAATGGAGAGACACTGAATCACATGTAAAGTGCACAGCTTCTATTTGAGGTGATGAAAATGTGCTATAATCGGCTGTGGTGATGTTTCCATGTATCTGTGACTATACAAAAAACATAGAATTATAGACTTTGTGTGGGTTAATTCTATGGTACGTGAATTATATCTTAATAAAATGCATACATATCTAAAAATGGTTGCTCTTTTATATATTGCCATTGAATAACCCAAAAGCAAAGTTAAGGAAACAATTGCATTGAAACTTGTCTCATAAAGGATAAGATACTTAGGAATAAATATAACCAAGGAAATACAAGATGAATATGCTGAAAACTACAAAATATTACAGAGAAGCATTAAAGAAGATTTAAGTACAAAGACACCTGGTTCCATGAATTAGAAGACTTAATATTGTTAAGATGGCAATACTCACAAGATTTATCAAAATGCCAATGCCCCCCCCTTTTTTGCAGAAATGGGCAAATTGATTCTAAAATTGATATGGAATTGCAATGGAATAGCCAAATATCCAAAACAGCCTTGTAAAAGAGCAATAATGTAGCAATACTCACATTCCCAATTTCAAAACTTACCAAAAACCTGCAGTAATCAACACTGTGGTTATGCCAAAAGAATACATATTAAAATATTAGCTGACAAATACAACCAGAGTCTAGAAATAAAGCCCATATGAAAAGAAAAAAAATAGTGTCTTCAACGAATGGTCCTGGGACAACTGGATATAAACATGCAAAAGAGTGAATTTGGGGCTGGGCGCAGTGGCTCACACCTGTAATGCCAGCACTTTGGGAGACCAAGGCAGGCGGATCGCTTGAGGTCGGGAGTTCGATACCAACCTGGCCAAAATGGTGAAACCCTGTCTCTACTAAAATTAAAAAAAAAAAAAAAAAAAAAAAAAAAAAAAAAAAAAAACACCAGGCTTGGTGATGCATGCTTGTAATCCCAGCTACTCGGGAGGCTAAGGCAGGAGGATCACTTGAACCCGGGAGGCGGAGGTTGCAGGGAGCCGAGATCATGCCACTGCACTCCAGCCTGGGTGACAGGGTGAGTGAGACTCCGTCTCAAAAAAAAAAAAAAAAAAAAAAAAGTGAATTTGGCCCTTGCCTCATACCATACAAAAAAATTAACTCAAAATGGATAAAATACCAAATTGTAAGAGCTAAAACTATAGAACTCTTACAAGAAAACATAGGTGTTAATCATTGTGACCTCAGATTAGGCAATGCATGCTTAATTATGATACCAAAAGGACATTTAGAAAAGAAAAGTAGATGAATTGGATTTCAACAAAATTAAAGATTTTTGTGCCTCAAAAGATACTACCAAGTAAGTGATGAGACAAACCACAGATTGGGAGAAAATATTTGTAAATCACAAATTTCATAAGGAATTAGTGTCCAGAATATATAAAGAACTCTCTGAACTCAAGAGTAAAAAGATAAACAGCCCTGTTTAAAAATGGGTAAAGGAGTTGAAGGATTTCCCCATAAAAGTTATATAAAAGGCCAATAAGCATGTGAATAGAGGCTCAACATCATTAATCATTAGGGAAATGCACAATCCAACAACCACAGTGGGCTACCACTTCATACCTACCAGGATTGTGATAATTTTTCTTGAGTAAAGTGTTGGCTAGGATGTGGAGTAACTGGAACCTTCACGCATTGATAATGGGAATTTAATATGATACAGTCACTGTTGGAAACACTGTAATAACCCAGTCATTCCACTCTAAGATATATACCCTAGAGAATGCAAACATATTCACACAATAACTTCTACGCAAGTGTTCGTAATACCAGCCCCAAAGTGGAAACAACCCAAATGTTCATAAACCAAAGAATGGATAAGCAAAAGGAGATATGCTAATACAATGAGATATTTTTCAGCCATCAAAGGGATGAAGTACTGCGACATGCTACCACATAGATGAACCTTGAAAATATGATGCTGTGTAAGATAAGCCAGTGACAAGAGACTGCATATTGTACCATTCCATTTATATAAAAGGTACAGAATAGGCAAATCTATAGAAATATCAAGAATGGAGTTTGCTTATAGCTGGGGAAGAAAAGGAGGTTAGTAATTTACTACTTAATGGTATAGGTTTCCTTTTCAGGGTGGTTAAAATGTTCTGGCATTAGATTGATGACAGTTGCACAATATTTTGAATATACTAAAAACGACTGAACTGTATACTTTAAAATGATTACTTTTATGGTATGTGAATTTTACATCCCAATTAAAATGTTTTCCATAATGAAAATATAGAAACAAAAAAAAAACTTATGTTTATTTCTAATCCCACCAAACAGATAGCCAGTAAGGACTTTTTGGTATATATTCTTTTCCTTCTAATCTGTGTGTGTGTGTGTATGTGTGTGTGTGTGTGTACATATATAGCACATATTTGAAAACTGAAAGTCAGATCTTATTTTAAGTACAAGTTTACAACCTAATGATATTCTATGAAAAAATTTATACCCTTATCATGTGGATACAGCAGTATAATTAACCTCCATGTACCTACCATTTAGATCAACAAATATTCAACTCACAGCCAATTTTGCCTTCTCCTTACTTCTTGATTAATTTGAAGGAAATCCCAGATACCAATTCATGTTGATGGTATCGGCTGCAGCAGGGAGGCGTGGCTGGGGCTGCCCACTCCGTGGAGCAGGCAGGAGCCCCACCCTCCTGGGTGGGGCTGCAGCTGCCCAAACTGTAGCTGTAGATGTGAACCTCCCTGTGCTCCTGGTGGGTGCCAGGAGCAGGCAAGATCTCTGCCCTCTCAAATACAGCTGCAGCCGCCTGACCTGTGGTTGCAGACCCGGGTCTCTCACTCCACTCCACAGACAGTAGCTGGGGACAAGCGGAAGCCCCGCCCCTTCTGAATTAGCTGGACTGGAGCTCCCCGGATGCAACTGCAGCCACGCTCCCAGGTACAGGACCCTGGCGGCTCTGCAACCTGCAGCCTCGGGGGTCTGGAAGGCCCTAGCCCCCTGTGTCCCCGCAGGCTCGTGCATGTTTTCTGCTGCTGCCTGGCTTCTCTCTGCTCTCAGTACTCCCTCTGATCTTGGAGCAAGTTTGGCGCTGAGCTCCTGTGCTGTCCCACCCTGGCCGGGTGTGCACTGGTTCGGTGCAGTGTTGACACACAGGCCCCCTGCCGTCTGGCACCCTCCAGACTTTAGGCACCAATGAGCACAGGAGGGAAGCCAAGATGGGGCCGGGGGTAGCTCAGCACTGACCTGCAGGTGCCCCTTGTCTCTAGTGGTCTGGGCGCCATAGGCAGCGGCAGGAAGCAGACAGGCTCCTGGGCAGGAAGGGATGAGTCGCCCGGGCAAGGCCCCACCTTCAGGCCAGGGAGAACCTGAAGGCTGGAGGCCAGGCTGCCAGACCTGCTGACCAGAGTGGAGTCTTGTGGTGCCTCTTCCAGGCTGCCCATGGCAGCCCATGGACCAATCAGTATGAACTTCCTCCCCTCTGAGTTCCATAAAAGCCCCAGGCTCAGCCAGAGCAGGGCAGAGGACAGAGAGATGATGGGAAGACCAGTGGCAGAGAGGAGCTACCCTCTCTGCTGAGAGCTTCAGAGATCTGCAGAGACCTCTGAATGACCTGCCAGCAGAGAGGAGCCAGCCTCTCCAGGGCCTCTTCTCTGTTGAGAGCTGCACAGTCCACAGGATGACCTGCCTACAGAGAGGAGCTACCCACTGTGGGTCTCCTCTGAGTTGTTCTAACATTAAATAAAGCTACTCTTCATCTCATTCACCCTTCACTTGTCTGCATACATCATTCTTCCTGGACACAGGTCAAGAATTCAGGCAAAGGTGCCACCAGTCACAGAGGTTTCTGGGAAGAAAATTAATACCCTAAAGATCTGGTAACAATTTTATCCATAAATATTTCACATACATATCTAAAAGATAAGGACACCTCTAAAAATATATAACAATAATACCATTAATATACCTATACTTTTCATAATTTTTAATAACATCAACAGTCAGTGTTCAGATTCCCCCCAACTGTATCATGAATGGTTTTGTTACAGTTGATGTGTTCAAATTGAGATCCAAATAAGTACCACACACTATGTTCGTTTGATATGTCTTAAACATCTTTGAATCTAGAATGCCTCCCTTCTTCTCTTTCAATTTATGTGTTGAGGCAATACTAGAATATCTGTCCTATAGAGTTTTCCATAGTCTAGGTTTAAAAAAATTATCATTTAATGTGTTATTTATCCTCTGTATTTTCTGTAAATTATTATATACATTTAAAGGCTTGATCAGAGTTTAGTTTGAATTTTTGCAAGAATACTTCATATGTGGTGTTGTATATATGCCATCAGGGCAATAATGTCTGCTTGTCTGTTGTGAAGTTAACCACCATTGCAGATTCTTTCTATCCACACTGTTTCATTGGGGGTAATAATTTCTATCATTTCTTCTTCACGTATTAGTTGGAATACTTCTGTGAAGAGAAATGTCCTTTTATCAACTATGATTAATCTGAGGTACATCATGCATATGAAAGGTAGAATAAGTACTTGTTTCATTCTATTTTATTTTATGGTCTTCAAAATAGTAAGTTGATTCCCTAGCATTGTTTTGGAATATCAATCTGAACAAATGCATTGAAATCGATTTGATATGTTCCAATTCATTATAGTTGTTATACTAATTGATGCTCAGGTTGTCCTCTCTTTGAATCTTCAAGTTGGCCCTTTAGTCCTTTTTGACATGATTCAGTGGTCTTTGGTACTTAATTTCTGGTATGACAAGATGTTCCAGGAGTATCTTGTAATATCTTACTTCAATTCTATTTAATGTCTAACGAAAGCCTGGTCAATTGGCTCATTTATGGCCTGGCACATAAAATAAACTAGGGTATATCATTTGCCTATTAGAGACATATGCCTCTAGACTGGGGCTTGCAAACAATGAATTAAAAGGTGGTAACAGACATGAATAAAACCTCTTTGTGGTGAGGGAGGATATGTATATATTTAATCCCTGATACTCATTAGCCCCTAAGGATATTCTGCTTCTTGAAATGATAATCCCTCTGACAATTCCTGGACATTTCATCATCAGTCAAGAGGATAAGACTTTATGGGAGTATGATTACTGAAAGATTTTTGTTGGTAGGCTTCATTGAAGGTGGCTTACTTCTTGTTCACCTGTGCAAGAAGTTGTTATCAAAAAATGACTCCTTACTCTTAAGAATTGTAAACAGAAAGTCAGTCTCTCCCAACCACCCAAAACTACCTATTTGGTTGCTTTGGTTAGCAATATTTGTGTTAGCTAAAATATTAGGGTGAATTGAGCCACCTTATGAATAAAGGCAATTGGTAGATATTTTGGAGTACTGAAAGTTTTCTTTAATTTTTGCACGTGATACTTCTAATTCTAATTGATACATCATGCAATCTGCCTCTTTCCTATATAGAATATTTGAAAGCTATTTTTCTAAGAGTCCTGGACATGGACAATAACTCTTGTCTTTAGGAAAAACTGAAGCATTCTCCAGAGGGAAGCCAGCACATGTTTTTTCATATTTTATTTCCACATACTCTCTGTAATGATTTTAAGATTCAGTTTATCCCTATTTTGAAAGAACGAAAGTAAAGTCTGTGGGATAAAAGTACTTTTGGTCAAAATTCATTACGTAAAAGTAATTGCAACTAATAGGTATATTTTTAGAAAACAGAAACGACCTTAACCTATGGAAGAGTTCATAGAGGAAGTGACTCACCCTTCAAATTATAGGGACCTCAGGCATGGAATGCTTACGCAGAACTCAGTGTGCTTGAAACTGTGTAGAGTGTACATGCTCTGCTGACATGCTGTTTATAATCTCCTATGCCAAAATAGAAAACTGGTGTGCATGCATTCCTGTAGGTTATTTTGTCCATTTCTGTTTCTTTTGTTTGTTTTGTTAATCTTGGGGAAGGGGTATGTGGATAAGTAGTGCTGCCAGATAAAATACAGAACATACTTATATCAAAAAAAAGATTCACTGTTTATTTTGAAAATCAAATTTAACTGGGAGTCTTGTATTTTTATTTGGTAACTCTAGCAACCCTATGGATGAGTAGGGAGTAGTGGTGACTGATCTTTGAAAATTAAAAAGGACTACATATTGTATAAAGTAGAGCAGTACTTCTAAACTTTTATGTACATGCAAATTATCTGAGGTACATGTTCAAAAGCATATTCTGATTCGGAAAATCTAGAGCGGGACCAGAGTTTCTGCATTTCTGACAAGCTTCCTGTTGATGCCAAACCTGCTGGTCTGTGGACTACTACAGTTTGAGCAAGGTTGCAGTGGAAAGGGGTGTGTGTGTGTGTGTGTGTGTGTGTGTGTGTGTGTGTGTGTGTGTATTTACGGTCCAACATCTGAACTCACTTTCTGCATCAAGGGAATTAACCAATATATGAGTCTTGAGGAAAAGTTCAGCCTGGTACCCACTATGGAAGCTGATAGAAGGCATCAAATACTCACTTTACCAGCCTCCCACACAGCCTGGATTTAGTTGTGTGGCCTACACTCTACCAATCAAAAAACCTGCACAGGAATTTGAGTTAGGAGCTAGTCACATAACAGCTAGGATAGCAGTGAGTTCTCTCTCTTGCAACAGCCACAGTCGTGGGCAAATTGATCTCCCAGAGCAATAGTGGTGGTAGAGGAAGGGGCAGAGTCCAGGACATTCAGTAGCATGAGTTAAAGCAGTCTTCTCACTGGACTGAGTCTACAGCATGATTTCAGGCATCGTTCCTGGCTACAGAGGCTTGAGTTTGGTTCTCAACCTTCACAAGATTCTGTGAGCTGTCCAATTTCTTTCCCACCTCAATCACTCAGAATTGGTATTTGTTGCTTGAAACTAAGAACACTGATCAAACCAAAGTGTCTGCCAGAGGCTAACTGGCTTGTACAGCTGGCAGTATGTGTGTGGGATCACCACTCGGGGTAATCTCTGCGTCACTGGGTGAGGACCATTCTGAAAGAGGAGTAACCTTCACTTGTAAGAAGGATATCTCTTTCCTGGTATATGCCTCTATGTCTCTTATTATTGCCTCAACTGATGACTAATCTTGGCACAATAGGACTAGATACATATGCTAACCCTAAAATAACTAGTCCTCTGTTTCCTTGGCAGTTAGAGGGGGCTAAGACAACTACATCGTTTTACTGTTGCATTTATTCATGTTATATCCTTATTATTTGTTTTTCCAGCTTCATTGACGTACAAACTACACATCATAAAATTCACCCATTTCAAGTGTACAGTTCAATCACTCTTAGTAAATTTACCAAAATGTGCAATCATCACCATAATCAAGTTTTAGAACATTTTCTTCTCTTTAATAAAATCCCTCAGGCTCCATTTACAGTCAATGCCCTTATCCACCTCCAACCCCAGTTAATCACTAATCTACTTTCTGTGTCTATAGATTTTATTTTTCTGGCCATTTCAAGTAAATAAGATCATAAAATTATAATTATTTGTTACACAAGTTTTTGCTGTTAGATGGTGAGTTCCCAAAAGACCTGTGTCTAAGAGCAGAAATCAATGAAATTTAAAACAGAAAAACAATAAAGAAAATCAATAAAACAAAGAGCTAGATCTTTGAAAGGATCAATAAAATTGACAAACCTCTGGCAAGTGTGACAAAGAAAAAAAGGTACAAATGGGCCGGGCGCGGTGGCTCAAGCCTGTAATCCCAGCACTTTGGGAGGCCGAGACGGGTGGATCACGAGGTCAGGAGATCGAGACCATCCTGGCTAACACGGTGAAACCCCGTCTCTACTAAAAAATACAAAAAACTAGCCGGGCGAGGTGGCGGGCGCCTGTAGTCCCAGCTACTCGGGAGGCTGAGGCAGGAGAATGGCGTAAACCCGGGAGGCGGAGCTTGCAGTGAGCTGAGATCAGGCCAATGCACTCCAGCCCGGGCGACAGAGCGAGACTCCGTCTCAAAAAAAAAAAAAAAAAAAAAAAAA
>NW_016818822.1:207487-211572 GCF_001698545.2 Rhinopithecus bieti
AAAAAAAAAAAAAAAAAAGAATGTGAATTCATAATTTAAAACCTCAAAAGACATCTGCACACTCAGATGGTTTTATTTGTTTCTACCAAACACCTAAACAGAAATAACACCAATTCTCACAATCTCCTCCAGAACACCGAATAGGAGATAATACTTCCCAACTTATTTTATGAGATCATTATTACCCTGATGCCAAAACCAGACAGACAGTAAAAAAAAAGAAGAAGAAGAAGAAGAAAGAAAACTACAGATTCTAGACTAGGGTCTAACAGGAAGTTAGATGCAAAATTCTCAACAAAATACTAAGAAACTGAATCTAACAATGTATAAAAAGAATTATATAGTATGACTAAGTGGGATTTATGTCTCATATGAAAGGCTGGGTCAACATTTAAAGATCATTCAACATTTCCAATGATATCAACAGACTAAAAAAGAAAAATCCTATGATTATATAAATTTACACTGAAAAAGCATTTGGCAAAATTTAACCCTCCATTCATGATAAAAGCGCTCAGTAAACTAGGAATAGAGGGGAACGTCCCCAACTTGATAAAGCATATATACAAAAACCTACAACTAACATTGTTCTTCACAATAAAGAGTATCATACATAATGGTAGAAGACCATTTTCCTAGGGGAGTGAAATATACCTGTCTGGCCCCAAGAGAGGAGCTAGGGTCCAGTCCACCCGCCTCTCTCTGCCCCCAGGCTTTAGGTGGCACCCACAGCCCCAGAGAAGGGACAGTGGTCCAGCACAGCATGAAGTCCAGGGCATCAGCACCTTTGTCTGCAAGGATGAGTGGCAGGGCATTAGCCTAGGGCTAGGTCACAATCGCCTCACCCAAATAGTCTCAACTCCCACACATGTTCCCTTTTCATACTGCATTCTCTCTTCCCCCGCATTCTCCTTTGGACCTTCTCCAGGTTTGGATCTTGTCTTCTGAACACCTTGCTATTGCTTTCTAAAGTGAAAATAAATGAGGAAAAATGCCAATGTTGGTTAGAATTAGCAATTAGCTAATTCTTTAGCTAATTAGCATTTTTTGCAAATAGCAATTAGCATTTTTGTCAAAGTTTTTACTAAATCTTAGCATTTTTGTCGAAGTTTACACTAAATCTTCCACCATCTTCAGACTTTCTTAAAAGACTGGGAGTAGAGTGATGCCCTAGAGGTGCCTCGATAAGGAGGAAGAAAATGAGTATCCATCTTGTTTTTTTAGAGACTGGTGGAGAACTCTTTCCATATTCTTGAGTGTTCTTATTAAGAGGATATCAAGCTGGTGGGTTTCTCACTTGATTTTCAGCTGTGGTACATTCAGAGAACTTGTATATTTTTCTTTTTATATCTGGAAGGGGAATAAAACCAGCACCGCTCTCCTGCACAAGTTTTCAGACTTATGAGGCCACAATTAATATGCACATCAAAAGGAGGGAAATACTGTATTGTACCTTATTTTCTCACTTGAATTACATCCTCCTGAGACCATGGCTGACCCTTAGGCCTATGGTATTCCTGAATATAATTGGCATGCATAATTAGCAGCCTAGTAAGAGAGAAAGAAGAAAGTGCTGTCAAAACCGCTACACACGGACATCAAAACAATGGCTCGAGAGATTTAATGGGCCATCCCAGCTCTGCCACAGACACCCTCTGGTACTTATGCAAAGTCAGATTATCTCTTTGTCTTTCTTTCTTCCTAGTAAATTAAATAAAACTATTCTCACCACTCCCTACTCACAAGTATGTTGTAAAAAGAAACTTAAACAACTGAGGTAAAAATACTAAATGTTTTGTTTTGGGAGTTAAACAGACAGAAGATAAAATGCACTCTCTGAATGGAAGATTCAGTAAAAGGAAGCCATTTGACCTTCATTCCAGAAACCAATCATTTCAACTAAACTCAGTACATGTCTGTTGAGTACTAACTCTGTATATGCTGTGTTCTGTGCTGTATGCTATGTGGCTTTTATGGGACTTATAGTCTACTGGAGTCACACACACTCCAACATACTCTGACCTTCTCCCATGCCTTGTTTCAGGAAGTCAGGGACCCCGAACGGAGGGACTGGCTGAAGCCATGGCAGAAGAACATAAATTGTGAAGATTTCATGGACATTTATTAGTTCCCAAAATTAATACTTCTATAATTTCTTATGCCTGTCTTTACTGCAATCTCTGAGCATAAATTGTGAAGATTTCATGGACATTTATCAGTTCCTCAATCAATACTCTTATACTTTCCTATGCCTGTCTTTACTTTAATCTCTTAATCCCATCATATTTGTAAGCTGAGGATATATGTTGCCTCAGGACCCTGTGATAATTGCGTTAACTGTACAAATTGTTTGTAAAACATGTGTGTTTGAACAATATGAAATCTGATTGTAAAACATGGGTGTTTGAACAATACGAAATCAGGGAACCCTGAAAAAGAACAGAATAACAGCAATTTTCAGGGAATAAGGAAAGATAACCATAAGATCTGACTACCTGCAGCGTCAGGCAGAATAGAGCCATGTTTTTGTTCTTGCAGGGAGAGTATAAACAGACATGTGAGTGGGAGAAATATTGCTGAATTCTTTTCTCAGCAAGGAATATTAATAATTGATAACCCTGGGGAAGAAATGCATTCCCAGGGGGAGGTCTATGAACGACCACTCTGGGAGTGTCTGTCTTATGCAGTTGAGATAAGGGATGAAATACAAGCTGGTCTCCTGCAGTGCCCTTAGGCTTACTAGGATTGGGAAATTCCAGCCTGGAGAATTTTAGTGAGACCAGTTGTCTGCTCTCGAACCCTGTTTCCTGTTAAGATGTTTATTAAGACAATGCATGCCCAGCAGGACATGGACCCTCATCAGTAATTCTAATTTCGCCCTTGCCTTGTGATCTTGCTCTGACCTTTTGCCTTGTGATCTTTCATTGTCCTTTGAAGCATGTGATCTCTGTGACCCATTCCCTATTCGTACACCCCTCCCCTTTTGAAATCCCTAATAAAAACTTACTGGTTTTGTAACTCGGGGTTGCCATCACAGTCCTACCAATATGTGATGGCACCACCGGAGGCCCAGCTGTAAAATTTCTCTCTTTGTACTCATTCTCTTTATTCTCAGACTGGCCGACACTCAGGGAAAATAGAAAAGAACCTACGTTGAAATATTGGGGCTGGTTCCCCAATATCTGGTGCCCAATGAAATCAGGGCCTGATAATGCCTGAAGCAGTTTCCAATGCTGAGCCTGGGCCATTTTTATTATTTCTCTATTCATGCTCAAAGGCAGCAGAGTATTGCTAGATACAGGCACAAAATAGCACTGTAGTTGGGGTTTCCCACTTGATCCTAAGCTATGGCTTAGAGTTTAGACATGTCTGAGAGGCAATATCCCAGAAGTATGTTACTTCAGTGATTGAAGAGCCTCCTGGGAGAGAATGTCTTCAGGGAAGAAGGAGCTAAACACAATGAGCTTGAACCAAAACAAAGATTAGGTCGTCAGAAGAGAGAGATTCTCTAAGTCCAGTCTTGTGTCTCCTGGCCCTCGTCTGAGTCTGGTGGGAGATGGGATAGGGATGGGGTCAGGGAAGAAAGAGGGAGATGGGGCTATAGCTGAAAACTGATGAAAACTGAAATATCGGTTTCAAACTTTTCAAATCCCACACTCCATATTTATAACACATGCTCTTCCTTTCTACCTTACTAGAAAAGATCGAGGCATCAACACAATTGCAAGAAGCACCAGAAGACCTAACCAGAGATGACTTATTTTAAAAATAAGTATTTATTTTTAAAATAATTATTTATTATCTTATAAAATGAGTTTGGGGAAAGATGGTTCCAAGGTAGGTCAATCGAGTAAACCAAAGATGTCATCAAGGACTCAAGTGAATTTTCTTTCTGTTCTGCCACCTACAGTGTGTGAGTAATATTCCTCTTACCTCCTGTCATTGCTGTAACATGGCTTCAGCATTGCTTGGTGTCAGATACAAATGGGAGCACCTAGCAAAGGAAAGGGATACTACCTTCTATACCTATGATTCATTCTCTCTCTCTCTCTCTCTCTCTCTCTCTCTCTCTCTCTCTCTCTCTC
>NW_016818822.1:211885-218531 GCF_001698545.2 Rhinopithecus bieti
AATGCTGAGCCTGGGCCATTTTTATTATTTCTCTATTCATGCTCAAAGGCAGCAGAGTATTGCTAGATACAGGCACAAAATAGCACTGTAGTTGGGGTTTCCCACTTGATCCTAAGCTATGGCTTAGAGTTTAGACATGTCTGAGAGGCAATATCCCAGAAGTATGTTACTTCAGTGATTGAAGAGCCTCCTGGGAGAGAATGTCTTCAGGGAAGAAGGAGCTAAACACAATGAGCTTGAACCAAAAACAAAGATTAGGTCGTCAGAAGAGAGAGATTCTCTAAGTCCAGTCTTGTGTCTCCTGGCCCTCGTCTGAGTCTGGTGGGAGATGGGATAGGGATGGGGTCAGGGAAGAAAGAGGGAGATGGGGCTATAGCTGAAAACTGATGAAAACTGAAATATCGGTTTCAAACTTTTCAAATCCCACACTCCATATTTATAACACATGCTCTTCCTTTCTACCTTACTAGAAAAGATCGAGGCATCAACACAATTGCAAGAAGCACCAGAAGACCTAACCAGAGATGACTTATTTTAAAAATAAGTATTTATTTTAAAATAATTATTTATTATCTTATAAAATGAGTTTGGGGAAAGATGGTTCCAAGGTAGGTCAATCGAGTAAACCAAAGATGTCATCAAGGACTCAAGTGAATTTTCTTTCTGTTCTGCCACCTACAGTGTGTGAGTAATATTCCTCTTACCTCCTGTCATTGCTGTAACATGGCTTCAGCATTGCTTGGTGTCAGATACAAATGGGAGCACCTAGCAAAGGAAAGGGATACTACCTTCTATACCTATGATTCATTCTCTCTCTCTCTCTCTCTCTCTCTCTCTCTCTCTCTCTCTCTCTCTCATCTATATCTCTGTTTCTATCTCTATCAACAAAGGAAAGAAAGTCCTTTCCAGAGACCTCTAGCAGAATTTTCCTTGGGTCCCATTAGGCAAAATTGTGTCACACGTCTATCCTAAACTAATTCCTTGTAAGGAGAAGGAAACTAATCAAATCCACACCTCATCACTTTCCCAGAGCAGGTGGTAGGGTAGGCTCAAAACAACACCAAATTTTGCCAGAAAGAAATAAGGAAAAATGGCTGTGGCTTAGAACCTAACAAATGTTTTCACCCTCTCTCTCCTCCTGTTAAACCATAATTGTACATACTCCCCCAGCTGCAAAATGTTTCTGTACCTACCCTTCTTCATCACCTTTAAACTGGTCTATCTTCACCCAGATTCTTTAGTATCTCAAGAGGAGTGGTAGTCCCCCTTCCATTTCAAGATCTAGTGCTCTATCTCTCTACCTCATAGATTCTTGACCCTGTTCTTGTCCTAGACCTTCACACTGGTCCCTGAACTATACCTGCGTCCTGTTCTACTTGTCACTCCATTAGTGATAATCAGAGGAGATCTAACGTTCTTTCCTTTTTTCCAGGAGAATCCAGATTTAAAGATGCAAGAACATTTTCAAATCCTATTAGGTGAGGCAGGAGTAGGGGTGGGAAAGCAAGGACCAGAAGCATGCTTTATTGTTTACTTCCAGGATTCTGTACATGAGGATTCTCTGTCCCACTGTGGGATGTAAAAGTACCATGTGGTATCCTCAGCCACTTGTCTGTTGTCTGCTTCTGTCCCCTCTCCCCTACTCCCTGATGGTCCCAATCCCCTGGAGATTGGATTCCACTCTAATTTTCTGTGTCCCATCCTGGAGGAACTCTAAAAATGACTTGGCTTGAATCTGAAACTTGTTCCATTTCTTTTGTATACTCCCATTCATGTATTTATTCATTCAACAAATATTAAACTCTATTCCAATCACTATGTCTTTGGTAGATGTTGGTAAATGAGCTATGGTTCCCTGACTTCATGGAACTTGCATTCTGTTGGGGTAACTTTGTCTCTCCCACAAGACGTGGCTGGAAATTTATGGCTCTCTCACAAGGACCAGAATGAAAACAAACTTAATAACAATGCTGGTGAGGCACAGTGGCTCACACCTGTAATCCCGGCACTTTGGGAGGCCAAGGTGGGTGGATCACCTGAGGTCAGGAATTCAAGAAGAGACTGGCCAACATGGCAAAACCCCAACTCTACTACAAATACAAAAAATAGCTGGGCATGGTGGCAGGCACCTGTAATCCCAGCTACTTGGGAGGCTGAAGCAGGAGAATCTCTTGAACCCAGGAGGCAGAGATTGCAGTGAGCCAAAATGGCACCACTGCACTCCAGCCTGGACAACAGAGTGAGACTCCATATCAAAATAAACAAACAAACAAAAAAAACCCCAGTGCTGAGTTATTAACTATACAGCATCCCTCATGTCATAATCCTTCACAAACAACTACTATTATAAGTTTAAATTATTTTAACCTTTATGCAACTAATAACATATCACCTTTTTCACTGAGGCCATTGTTTTAGACAACTACAGTTTCTACAAAGATAAGCAGATCACAGAGCAATGTACTCGTAGTACAGTATGCTTTATTAATAACAGGGTTTGTCATCTGAGCAGGTTATGGATAGATGATTACAACAAAAATTGAGCCTATATCTGATCTGAGTTTATGTATTATCAGAGTTGTTAGCCTTTCTTTTCTCACAGTAATCTGTCAGATTCTTCAGCAGAATGGTTTATACATACATTGTTAGGAGATAAAATATTTACTGTTACCTCTCCTCCTCCTTTGGCTATACTTGCTTGAGGATATATAGTAAAATAGAATTATAATTTCTTTTTTACATTTCAAAATTCACCCGTTTAATATTCCCATTTTTGCTCTTAGAAAAAAAACATTAAAAAAAGGAAGGACTCTCAAAAAAAAGTGCTACACTATATGGAAATACAAAACTGCTTTTGTGGCCGGGCACAGTGGCTCACGCCTGTAATCCCAGCTCTTTGGGAGGCTGAGGCAGGCAGATCACCTGAGGTCAGGAGTTCGAGACCAGCCTGGCCAACATGGTAAAACCCCATCTCTACTAAAATACAAAAATTAGCTGGGTGTGGTGGCACACACCTGTAGTCCCAGCTATTTGGGAAGCTGAGGCAGGAGAATCGTTTGAACCCAGGAGGCGGAGGTTGCAGTGAGCTAAGATCATGCCATTGCACTCCAGCCTGGGTGACAGAGCATGACTCCATCTCAAAAAAACAAAACAAAAAACTGCTTTTGTATGTTCTACCATTTAAGGTTCTTCAGATGGTATCATGGACCTTTGATGTCTAATTTATCCTGAAAGAAGCCAATTCATAATGCAGTCCTGAAGTATGAGTCCAAGAAGGTAGATGTAGCAGAAGTGAAATCAGAGCATTTAAATGAAATATGACTCAGTCCAGGCTGAGGCAGGAGGCCACTTGTAGCTTACTTTTATCATAGTACTTATATGTTTGTAAACCCGTTTTCACCACTTGAATGTCAGCAATTTGAAGACAGAGACTGTGTCTCATTTATCTCAGTATTCCCAACACGTGACATGGTGCTCAATAAACATTTGCTGCATGGATGATTATGTACATGAATAAATGAATAAGTATTTAAACTCATTTCCCATAACACTTGTGTTACCAGTAGAGGCTCTTGTCTGCAAATTGTCCAGGTTCTTGTCATTTTGAACAAAGAATTGGACAAAACACACAGCAAAGGAAGGAAAGAATGAAGCAACCGCAGAATGAAAGCAGAGATTTATTGAAAATGAAAATACACTCCACAGTGTGGGTGCGGGCCTGAGCAGTGGCTCAAGGGCCTCAGATACAGAATCTTCTCAGGTCCAAATCTCCCTAAAGGTTTCCCATTGGCCACTTGGTGCTCACCTCTTAAATGAAGTGGTGGCCCGCAATCAGAGGCTGAAGTGAAGTTACAAAGGTCACACCCCTGTGCAAATGTCTGATTGGTTAGAGAAAGTGCTTTCAATTTTCCATCTGCTGAGCAGAAAAGGTAGGGGTTTGCAAATGGAGTAGCCTCTAGTCCTTTTGTTACTTAGGCATGGAAAGTTAGAGTTTTCCTTTCAAATTATTACTAGGAAGTCAATGGGAAATGACCTTAGGTTCCCTGCCTCCAGAACCTATTCTGCCTCCTCTCCCCCTGAAAGATGTGATCCTCATAAATCTTTATAGGATGCAAAGGGCCTGACAGTCTTTCTTCTGTAACTGCATCTTGCTGACTTGGGGCATAGTCCCTACCTGTTGGAGATCACAGAACTTTTGCCATACTCTGTCTAGCGGAGACCGGGTGGCTTCTTGATGGCTGGGGGTGGTTTCTTCTCCTGGAACTAGCTGGAAACCTTGTTGCATGAGCATCTGAAGCTTGATGGTCTCTATGTGAGGGGAAATGAATTCAGTTAAAAGATTTAATGGGAACTTTGGGGGTGGATACCTATGCTGTCAGGAATGTTTGTTACAGAATTGTATTGAAAACATTCTGCTTAATTACTACAAAGGTAGTGATTCCATCCATTTGGAAGAAGGCAATTAAACTGCAATAATTAAAAATAAATGGCTACTATTATCCAGCCTACAGTAACTATGAAACAAAGACACCAAGGAAGTTTGGTAGGCATTTCAGCTGTCTTCTAAACAGGTACTTCAGATCTTCCACACTTTCACAGGTGTAGTGGCTGATGGGAACTTCAGGTTCCTGGTCCGGAGCTTCTGGTTTTGCTGGTTTGATCCTTGAGAGATATATCTAACTATCTAATCCTAGTACTTTGACCACAGAAGGCATGGCCAGTGTTACTGAAAATGGTCCCTTCCATTTGGGTTGTAATTGTTGAGCAGGTGATCCTTCCTTCCATGTTTTAACAAGTACCTTATCTCCTGGCCTGATTTGGGGTTACTGATTAGTTCCCAGTGTGGAAATCCCTTGAATTACAAGCTTTTGTAAAGCCTACTGAAATTGTCCTAGGTTGACTAGGTATTTTACTAAACTGGCTGTTTCTGGATCAGTAATTAAATTACTAGTTAAGAATGGCCTTCTGTATAACATTTCGTATGGGCTTATATTAATTTTTGCTCTAGGAGTATTATGGATCCTTAAGAGGGCTGTGGGCAGCAAGCCAACCCAAGTTTCTGATGCCTCCTGACATAGCTTAGCTAACACTCGTTTTAGAGTTTGGTTAGCCCTTTCTACTTTCCCAGAGGATTGAGGCCTCCATGCTGAATGTAAATAGTATTTGATTCCAAGAGTCTTAGCAACCCCTTGAGTTATTTGGGAGATAAAGGATGAGCCATTATCACTTTGGAGGCTCTGACGTAACCCAAACCAGGGGATTATTTCTTCTAAGAGAAACTTTATAGCCTCATTAGCCTTCTCTGTTCTGGTAGGAGAAGCTTCGACCCAACCAGTAAAGGTATCCATTAGCACTAACAAAAACTTGTATCCTCTTCAAGCTGGCATATGGGTGAAGTCTAATTGCCAGTCTTCCCCTGGATAAGTTCCTCTCCTCTGGATTGGTTCTATTGGAGGAGGCATTTTGTTTCCTAGGTTGTTAAGTGCACACAGTGACCAGGCTTGGCAGACCTGCTTAGCCACTGAAGCCAAGTTAGACCCAGTAAAGGGCTTATTTACCATGGCCAGAGTTGCATCTCTCCCCACATGGAAAGAGACACGCAGGGCTTTTATAACTTTCCACTGGGCTGTCTGAGGGAGATATATTTTTGATGCCAATACCACCGGGATCCTTGTTTTGTCCCCTTGTTCCTTTGTTAACTGTTCTTCCTGTAGTGTGTACTCTGGTTATAATGGGGAATCATAGAAAGGAAGTAGTGCTAGGATCTGTTGGGATTGCACCCTGAGGGCTGTGGCTTTGGTTTCTCTGTCATCCTTTCTGTTCCCTTGTGCTATAGGTGTTAAGTGCCTTTGATGTCCCCTATAATGGATTATAGCTATGGCCTTTGACAGGTGTATTGCTTCCAACAGCTGAAGAATTTCAGGCCCATGCTTTATGGGGGAGTGTTTGCTAGTTAGTAATCCCCTTTCTTTCCAGATTGTAGCATAAACTACCACAGGGAATGCATATTTAAATTCTGTATAGATGTTAAACTTTTTCCATTGTCCCAACATTAATGCTCGAGTAAGAGTAATGATTTCAGCCTTTTGTGCTGATGTGCCAGGGGGCAATGGCTGGGCTTCAGTAATTGTGTTATGATTCACTACTGTATATCCAACTCAGCACTCCCCATTTGACACAAAACTACTGCCATCTGTGAATTGGTCATCCTCAGAATCTGGGAGACGCTGATCTTTGAAAGCAGGACAGCTAACATATGTGCAATGACCTGCTCATAGGAATGATCAGTTATTGGGCCTGTGGGCAGCAATGAAGCTAGATTCAGAGTGTTAAAGGTTTTAAGGATTACAACTGGATCATCTAGGAGCATAGCTTGGTATTTGGTTATCCTTTCCCCTGTCATCCAGATGTGTCCCTTTATCTCTAAAACTAACTTTACCCGATGAGGGACTAGAACTTGCAGTGGTTGGCCCAGGGGAATTTTAGTGGCTTCCTCCACTAACAAAGCAGTAGCTGTTATTGCCTGCAGGCAACTTGGCCACCCCAAGGCCACTCCGTCCAACTTCTTCGAAAAGTAGGTGGTTGGCCGGGCGCGGTGGCTCAAGCCTGTAATCCCAGCACTTTGGGAGGCCGAGACGGGCGGACC
>NW_016818822.1:218737-222879 GCF_001698545.2 Rhinopithecus bieti
AAAAAAGAAAAGAAAAGTAGGTGGTTGGTCTGGGTTCTAATCCAAATTTCCGGGCTAGCACTCCCACAGTTATGCACCTCTTCTCTGCTACATACAAAAAGAAGGGCTTAGTTAGGTCTGGGATTCCAAGAGCGGGACCCTGGGTGAGAGGCTGTTTTAACTTGGCAAAGGCTTCTCTCATTTCCGGGGTCCATTCCATTAGCTGATTTTCAGGCCCACTTGTTGCTTCATACAGGGGCTTTGCTCTGAGTCCTAAATTTGGTACCCATGTTCTGCAAAACCTGGCAATTCTCCAAAAATAACAAAGCTGTTGCCTGGTGTGGGGGGTCCCCAAACCATATATGGCTTGCATTGATTCTGGGAATATTTGTCAGGCTTCAAGTGTTAAGACATACCCTAAATATTGGACCCATTAAAGGGTAATCTGTGCCTTCTTTTTGGACACTTTGTACCTCCTGTCTGCCAGGAAAATCAAAGTTTTTATAGTATTTTGGTCAGAAACTCCTGAGTTGGGCTACACACAAGAAGGTCATTCACATACTAAAGTATACTCCCATTCTCTAATTGCAGATCCCTCAGACCCCTCTCTAAAGCCCAGGCATAGAAATGGTGGCTATTCCGAAAGCCCTGAGGGAGCACTATCCAAGTGTATTGTTGCTTTTCCCTAGTATTAGGATTTTCTCATTAGAAGGCAAAAAGGTATTGGGACTTTGGGGCCAGGGGAAAAGAGAAGAAATCATCTTTTAGGTCTAGGACTGAGAACCATTTTGCATCCCCTGGCACCTAAGCCAGGAGAGTGTACAGAAATAACAGCTTCATTAATTATTCTGAGATCCTGTACTAACCAGCATTCCTCTGAAGGTTTTAGAACGGGGAGAATTACAGGGTTTTTTATTTATTTTTAGACGGAGTTTCGCCCTTGTTGCCCAGGCTGGAGTGCAATGGCATGATCTCGGCTCACCACAACCTCCACCTCCCAGGTTCAAGCAATTTTCCTGCCTCAGCCTCCCGAGTAGCTGGGATTAGAGGCATGCACCATCACGCCCAGCTAATTGTGTATTTTTAGTAGAGTCGGGGTTTCTCCATGTTGGTCAGACTGGTCTCAAACTCCTGACCTCAGGTGATCTGCCCAACTCGGCCTCCCAAAATGCTGGGATTACAGGCGTGAGCCACCATGCCTGAAGAATTACAGGGTCTTAAAAGCCCATGGGTAAGTAATACCTTAACTATTGGTGTTAGACTTTTCCTTATTTCCTGCTTAATTGGGTATTGTTTACAACTGGGAAAATAGCTGGGGTTTTTAAGCTGTATTTTGACTGGCACTGCCATTTTAACCTTCCTCGGTTTTCCAGTACACCATGCCAGTGGGTTAACCTGTTTATTAATGTAATCTGGGACACACTGTAATTTTGACTATTAGCAATTTCACTGGGCAATGCTTAAATTGTTGTAGTGCCCTTGTTTTAACCATAATATCTCTTCCCAACAGGGGGATTGGGCAGCTTGGTACTACTAGGAATTCCTGCTGGAAGATTTGTCTGTCAAATTGAAAAATCAAAGGAGGAATTAAAAACCTTGTCTGTGGCTTCCCTTTCATTCCCATAACACTCATGGACTGAGAGGCAAGTTTTCCTGCATAAGCAGTAAGAACAGAATAATTTGCCCCTGTATCGAAAAGAAACTGAATTTGGGTGCCTGTGATGTCCAGAGTTTCCTAAGGCTCCTCAGTAGTAATTAAAATGTTCCTGGACAGGGGCAGTGAGGAAGAATCCAGGCCCCTTCAGTCTTCATCTAATTCCTCCTTTCGCACTGCTAAAGTTTTGCCTGACTGAGCCCCTTGGTGGGAGAAGGGACAGTCAATTCTCCAGTGCCAGGGGCCCCAACTGGTGCCTTCACATTGACAGCAGGGGCCTGGCTGGGGCTTAGTACATTCCTTTGCCCAAAGCCCATTTTTCTTGCATTTGAAGCAAGAGCCTTTACTGGCATTATCCTTATGGCCGTTTGGATTTCCCTTCGACACTCTTTGAGCATTCAGGGCATTGCCAATGATGGCTGCCACAATTTTGGCTTGTAATTTTTCTTTATTCTGTTCCCTTTCTTCCTTCCTCCAGGTCACAATTGTTATACACCATAAAGGTGGTATCAGGAAGCTGATTTTGATTAGTTTGTGGCCCCATTTGTAGCTTTCAGAGCTTACATCTAATGTCTGGGGCAGATTGGCTAACGAAATGCTGTGCCATTAATGTTTTGCCTTTGGGAAAGGAAGGGTCCAGATTGCTATTTTTTAAAGGCTTCCTCCAGCCTGCCATAAAACATGGCTGGGTTTTCCTCCCTGCCTTGCATAATCTCCCTTACTTTATCATAATTGACTGTCTTAGTTATTCCCCTTCTCATTCCTCAAAGGAAAGCCTCAAGAAATTTAGCCCAGCTGTTCATTCCCACAAGGGTGTTATATTCCCAGTTAGGATCAGCAGTGGAAACTGTGTCTGGGCCTGAGCGATTACCCTGAGAGTTTTGGGCAAATAATTTGTCTGCTTCCTGGTGGGTGGTCTCAAAGACTCTTTCCTTTTCTGAAGGAGTGCAACAGGTTGCTAGAATGAATTGAACATCTCTCCATGAGAAATCAAAGGCTAAGGTCAAAGTTTGGAACCCATCTGCAAATTTCCTAGGATTCTCAGAATAGCTTCCTAGCTTTTCCTTATATGATTGTATATCAGTTATACAGAAGGGGGCCTGTACTAGGACTGACCCCTTGGCTCCTACTAATTCCCTAAAAGGTAGCAGGGTTAAGAGTTAAATACGGTGTTCTCCTCGGAGTGTGAGGGGGACTTAGTAGGGTCTCCAGTGTTTGCTCCTGGGTTTTAGCCTCAGGAGCACTTGGCAAGGGGCTATATGGGGTGGTCGCTCTTCACCCTGAGAAACAGGTGGCCCTTGTAAAAGGGGGTCATCTATAATATCTAGTTCTGCCTTAGAACTTTCCTTTGTGGAGGTGAGTTCTGGGAGTCTCACAGATGGTTAGGTTTGGTATAGGGTCATGAAAGCCTTTACATATAGGATTTCTGACCATTTGCCCTGCCTCTTGCAAAATAGGTCTAATTGCAGGATGATGTCATAATTAAGCTACCATTGACTGCCCATTGTTCCAGGCTGGGCAGCTCATAATGGGGCTAGACAGTATTGTAGAAAAAATTATGCATTTTCTCTTTAGATTGTCAGAGTCAAATTGATTCCAATGGTGGATGATGTAACTAAGCAGGGAATCAGGTGGAATAGGTAGAGAGTTGCCCACAGTGGAATCAGGTGGAATAGATTGAGAGTTGCCCATAGTGGTCTAGAAAAGAGAAGAGGACTTTGAAAAGTGGAGGGCTCACTAGGTGACCCAAATTTTATCTAGGTGTCCCTGTGGAAAAATTCTGGGCCCAGGCTGGGTTCCTTGAGGGCATCCCTCCTTAAGGGCCCTAACTTAGTCTGTCAGATATCTAACCTTAGATGTGTGGCAGCACCACTTTGGAATGGTTCCCTCCACCTCTGAGGACCTACTATGAACTTTCCTTAAGGTTTTTCTATCCCACTGAAAGCAACCCTTTAACTCTCATTTGAGGCAATAATAAATTCCCTTTCATGAATTCCCCTCCCCACCCCCCACAGACCACCTACCACATACCCAGACCCTCTGACTAGTATAACGCCCCCTTTTTTTTTGGCATAGCTAGGTGGGGTTTCTGTCCTTAGCCAGTCGAGTGGGGTAAGGGAAGAATTTAGCATAAGAAAAGGAGGTTTGCTATTGTGAATAGTGCCGCAATAAACATACGTGTGCATGTGTCTTTGTAGTAGAATAATTTATAATCCTTTGGGTGTATACCCAGTAGTGGGATGGCTGGGTCATATGGTACATCTCGTTCTAGATCCTTGAGGAATTGCCATACTGTTTTCCATAATGGTTGAACTAGTTGACAATCCCACCAACAGTGTAAAAGTGTTCCTATTTCTCCACATCCTCTCCAACACCTGTTGTTTCCTGACTTCTTAATGATTGCCATTCTAACTGGTGTGAGATGGTATCTCATTGTGGTTTTGATTTGCATTTCTCTGATGGCGAGTGATGATGAGCATTTTTTCATGTGTCTGTTGGCTGTATGAAT
>NW_016818822.1:226494-228269 GCF_001698545.2 Rhinopithecus bieti
GGGCTGAGTCTGAAAAGAGACTCAGCAAAGGGAGTTAGGGGTGGGGCAGTTTTATAGGATTTGAGTAAGTAGTGGAAAATCACAGTCAAAGGGGGTTGTTCTCTGGCGGGCGTGGGTCACAAGGTGGGGGAGCTTCTGAGCCAGGAGAAGGAATTTCACAAGGTAATGTCATCAGTTAAGGCAGGAACCGGCTATTTTCACTTTTTTTGTGATTCTTCAGTTACTTCAGGCCATCTGGATGTATACTGCAGGCTTGGGCTCAGAGGCCTGACAGAAAGCAACCAATCAGAGGTGCTTTCAGTGTTCCATCTGCAGTGCAGAAAGGTGACAGTTTGCAAAGGGAGTATCCTCTGGTCCTCTTGTTACTTAGGCATGGAAAGTTAGGGTTTTCCTTTCAATTTAGTTCTAGGAAGTCAGCAGGAAACGGCTTTAGGTTCCCTGCCTCCAGACCCTATTCTCCTGCCTTGCTCATACACAACATTTCCTCTAATCAGATTGGTCCCATTATTGTCTCAGAGAAGCATTCTTTTCAATTCTGTCTCCTTACATTTTCCCTGTCACTGTTCTTATCTGAAATGCCACTTCTTTGCCTTATTAAATTGTATTCAACCTTTGAGATCCTGCTTAGTCTAAACTCAAGCTTAAGGGCAAGCCTTCCATGTCTACTTCCATCTGCTGTAATTTTCCATTTCTCTGAATTTTTTTCTGTACTGGACAGTCTGAACCACACAGAGTTAATAGTTGATTATACATGTTCTTGCATTGCTCACTCATCATTTCTGGGGCATTGGGCCTAACTTGCCAATAGATGTTAATGCTATAAGAAAAGCATCTATGTTGCATACTTACTTGTGCCTTTCCTCTGACATATAGCATAATGCAAAGTACTGATTACATACATTTAAACCTTTCACTTTGAAAGGCTAAGTCAATCTATGTATACAGTTACCAGAGGAGTGTGAAAACTCTTTTCCTAGAAATTATATAAGTGGCCTGATCATCCTTGGGACTAGCTCAAGAGTCCTCTACCACTAAGTGGCTTAATCAGAAATGTGAGAGGCATGGAAAGGCATTAATTGAAATCTTAGAGACCCAGGTGATTAAGCATATCCCTTCCACCAAACCTTTGATAGGAATAATTTTTTCTTCCTGGGAGATACATTCTACTGGCTACTTACTCTATTTCACTTATATTTGGTTCTACATGAAGACCGCAGGGTGTGATATTCCCTCTGTTATTTAAAACATACCCCAAAACCTCCAATCTTGGTGTCTCATGCTATTTATATGCTTATTCATTTATTCACTATATTTATTTATTGATCACCTAAAGAGACAGGATAGTATAATTATATATATATATTTTTTGATCACCTAAAGAGACATATATTTATTGATCACCTAAAGAGACAGGATAGTATAATGGCTAAGATGCCAGCTGCTAGAACCAGAATGCCTGGGTTCAAATCCTAGTTTTACCACTTTCCAGTTTTGTGACAACAATTTATTTGATATCTCTGTGCCATCCGTAAAGTGGGATGGTAATAAGAGTTCTTTACTGATAAAGTTGTTGTATGAAATAATTCATATTTATAAAGTACTGGGAACAGTGCTTTGCACACAGTAAGTGCTGTACAATTTTTATCCACAATTTTTGTCATTTGTATATATCCGGTATCTCTACTCCTGCCTATTTTCTTTCCTTCCATTCACTAAAGTGAATACCTTCCATTCACTAAAGTGTTCTGAGGGGGCATTTTCTCTAGAAGGCCCCA
>NW_016818823.1:0-2013 GCF_001698545.2 Rhinopithecus bieti
TCAAGGGATTCTTCTGCCTCAGCCTCCCGAGCAGCTGGGATTATCGGCATGTGGCCCCATGCCCAGTTAATTTTGTATTTTAGTAGAAACAGGGTTTCACCATGTTGACCAGGCTGGTCTCAAACTCCTGACCTCATGATCTGCCCACCTTGGCCTCCCAAAGTGCTGGGATTACAGGCATGAGCCACTGTGCCCAGCTAGCCCCAATTTTTATTTGGCCTGATGAGTCTGATTTCCAAAAACAGTAGCTAAATCTCACTTTAGAAATATACCCTGTTGCTCAGACATGGTTTGAAAAAGAATTGATTGGGGACTGAAAGGGTTCATGTCTACCTCACAGTTTTTTTGTGTGTTTGTTTGTTTGAGAGGGAGTCTGGCTCTGTTGCCCAGGCTGGAGTGCAGTGGTGCAATCTTGGCTCACTGCAACTTTCGCCTCCTGGGTTCAAGTGATTCTTGTGCCTCAGCCTCCCAAGTAGCTGGGATTACAGACAAGTGCCACCATGCCCGGCTAATTTTTATATTCTTAGTAGAGATGGGGTTTCACCATGTTGGCCAGGCTGGTCTCAAAGTCTTGACTTCGGGTGATCCACCCACCTCGGCTTCCCAAAGTTCTGGGATCACAGGCATGAGCCACCACACCTGGCCTGTACTTCATTGTTGATCTGCTGGTCCACTTGGTAGATAAGGAAGTCAGGCCAGACCCCTGTTGCCAATGGTTATACATATTAAACCATATTCCTTGAAGTATGTAGCTACAAAGTTGGGATATTGGCTCACCGTTACATAGTTATTGATGCCAGGGTATGTTTATAAGGTATAAAGATACCATTTTACTTCCCTGATTGAAAACTTCTGATGATTCATCATTGCCCAAATCATAAAGTGTATATTTCATGATATGGCTTTTACAGCCCTTCACAATCTAATCCAAACCTACTCTTCAGCCTCTTTCCTTATTCCCACCCTACCTCTGATCTCACTCCCCTATTTCTTGAAATTTGGGTTGTTGTTGTGTTTTTTTTAAATAGAGATGGCATCTCGATGTGTTCTCCTGGCTGGCCTTGAACTCCTGAACTCAAGTGATCCTCCCACCTCAGCCTCTCAAAGTGCTGGGATTACAGGCATGAGCCACCATGCCCAGTCTATTTCTTGAAATTTGGTCTCCAACCATGACAAAAAACTAGCCATTGCCTAATCAGGTAAGACATGATGAATCACACTCCCCAGGCTCCTGAAGTATCTTACCAATATTGGGAATACCTGTTGACCCTGATTACTCAGACTATATCCTGCCTGGGCTGTCAGGCAGCTCAAAGTTAAATTTTTATTTTTTATTATTATAAGAGACATGGCCAGGTGTGGTGGCTCATGCCTGTAATCCCAGCACTTTGGGAAAACGAGACAGGCAGATTGCTCGAGTCCAGGAGTTCAAGACCAGCCTGGGCAACATGATGAAACCCCCATCTTTACCAAAAAATACAAAAATTAGCTGGACGTAGTGGTGCATGCCTGTCGTTCCAGCTACTCAGGAGGCCGAGGTGGGAGGATCACCTCAGTCCGGGAAGTCAAGGCTACAGTGAGCTATGATCATGCCACTGCACTCCAACGTGCATGACAGAGTGATACCCTGTCTCAAAAAAAACCGAGAGAGACAGGATCTTGCTATGTTACCCAGGTTTGAGTGCAGTGGCTATTCACAGGTGCTATCATGGTGTACTACACCCTTAGACTCCTGGACTCTAGTGATCCTCTCATGTCAGTGACCAGAATAGCTGGGACTATGGGCACATGCCACCGCACCTAGCTTTTACAATTAAATGTAGTGCCTACTCACTAACTCTTATTACTAACTCTTAGTAGCCTAATTAACTTTTCTATTTCTTTGGACCATATTTTTGTTGTTATATTTAAGACTACTTCTTTAAATGATAAAATAAGTGAGATATAGAAAAGAAGAAAATATTTTGAAATGTTATTTTAAAATTTTATTTATTTATTTATTTATTTATTTAT
>NW_016818824.1:0-2303 GCF_001698545.2 Rhinopithecus bieti
TACAGCACCCAGATACATAAAGCAAATGTTAAAATGTTAATAGGAATAGTAGAAATCGAAATGTAAGACCCAATACAATAATAGCTGGAGACTTCAGTAACCCCACTTTCAACATTGGACAGATATTCCAGACAGAAAATCAACAGAGAAACATCAGATTTGATCTTCACTATAGACCAAATAGATCTAATAGATATTTACAGAACATTTTATCAAAAGCTGCAAAATACATATTCTTTTCTCAGCACATGGATCACTCTCAAGGATAGACCACGTATTATGTCAGATAACGAGTCTTAAAACATTCAAATAAAGGGAGTGGCTGGCAAGATGGCCAAATAGGAGCAGCTCCGGTTTGCAGCTCCCAGCAGGATCAGTGCAGAAGGCGGGTGATTTCTGCATTTCCAACTATGGCACCTGGCTTATCTCACTGGGACTGGTTAGCCAGTGGGTGCAGCCCACGGAGGGTGACCCAAAGCAAGGTGGGGCATCACCTCACCTGGGAAGCACAAGGGGTCAGGGAACTCCCTCCCCTAACCAAGGGAAGCCACGAGGGACAGTGCCCTGAGAAATGGTGCACTTCGGCCCAGATACTATGCTTTTCCCACAGTCTTCGCAACCTGCAGACCAGCAGATTCCCTTGAGTGCCTATGCCACCAGGGTCCTGGGTTTCAAGAACAAAACCTGGCAGCCATTTGGGCAGACACTGGGCTAGCTGCAGGATTTTTTTCCATACCCCAGTGGCACCCGGAATGCCAGTGAGACAGAACCATTCACTCCCCTAGAAAGGGGGCTGAAGCCAGGTAGCCAAGTGGTCTAGTTCAGTGGATCCCATCCCTACAAAGCTCAGCAAGCTTGAAATTCTCACTGCCACCACAGCAGTCTGAAGTTGACCTGGGATGCTTGAGCTTAGTGAGGGGAGAGGCATCCACTATTACTGAGGCTTGAGTAGGCGATTTTCCCCTCACAGTTTAACAAAGCTGCAGGGAAGTTTGAACTGGGCAGAGCCCACCAGAGCTCTGCAAAGCCACTGTAGCCAGACTGCCTCTCTAGATTCCTCCTCTCTGGGCAGGGCATCTCTGAAAAAAGGGCAGCAGACCCAATCAGGGGCTTATAGATAAAACCCCCATCTCCCTGGGACAGAGCATCTAGGAGAATGAGCAGCTGTGGGCGCAGCTTCAGCAGACTTAAACTTTCCTGCCTGTTGGCTCTGAAGAGAGCAGTGTATCTCCCAGCACAGTGCTCATTCTCTGCTAAGGGACAGACTGCCTCCTCAAGTGATTCCCTGACCCCATGCCTCCTGACTGGGAGACACATCCCAGCAGGGTTTGACAGACACCTCATATATGAAAGCTCTAGCTGGCATCTGGCAGGTGTCCCTCTGGGATGAAGTTTCCAGAGGAAGAAACAGGCAGAAATCTTTACTATTCTGCAGCCTCCACTGGTGATACACAGGCAAACAGAGTCTGAGGTGGACCTCCAGCAAACTCCAGCAGACCTGCAGCAGGGGGGCCTGATTGTTAGAAGGAAAACTAACAAACAGAAAGGAATAGCATCAACATCAACAAAAAGGACATCCACACAGAAACCCCATCTGAAGGTCACCAACATCAAAGATCAAAGGTAGATAAATCCACGAAGATGAGTAAAAACCAGCATAAAAAGGCTGAAAATTCCAAAAACAAGGATGCCTCTTCTCCTCCAAAGGATCACAACTCTTCATCAGCAAGGAAACAAAACTGGACAGAGAATGAGTTTGACAAATTGACAGAAGTAGGCTTCAGAAGATGGGTAATAACAAACTCTTCTGAGTGAACAGCGCATACTCTAACCCAATGCAAGGAAGTTAAGGACCTTGATGAAAGGTTAGAGGAATTGCTAACTAGAATAACCAGTTTAGAGAAGAACACAAATGACCTAATGGAGCTGAAAAACACAGCACGAGAACTTCATGAAGCATACACAAGTATCAATAGCCAAATTGATCAAGCGGAAGAGAGGATAACAGAGATTGAAGACCAACTTAGTGAAATAAAGCATGAAGACAAGATTAGAAAAAAGAATGAAAAGCAATGAACAAAGTCTTCAAGAAATACGGGACTATGTGAAAACACCAAACCTACATTTGATTGGTGTACCTGAAAGTGACAGGGAGAATGGAACCAAGTTGGAAAACACTCTTCAAGATATTATCCAGGAGAACTTCCCCAACCTAGAAAGACAGGCCAACATTCAAATTTGGGAAATGCAGAGAATACAGAAGAGCAACCCCAAGACACATAATCATCAGATTCTTCAAGGTT
>NW_016818824.1:5617-7719 GCF_001698545.2 Rhinopithecus bieti
CGACTTGGAACCAACCCAAGTGCCCATCAATGATACACTGGATAAAGAAAATGTGGCACATATACACCATGGAATACTATGCAGTCATAAAAATAAAAGATGAGTTTATGTCCTTTGCAAGGAGGTGGATGAAGCTGGAAACCATCGTTCTCAGCAAACTAACACAGGAACAGAAAACCAAACACTGCATGTTCTCACTCATAAGTGGGAGTTGAACAACGAGAACACATGGACACAGGGAGGGGAATATCACACACTGGGGCCTGTTGGGGGGTGGGGAGCTAGGGAAGGGATAGCATTAAGAGAAATACCTAATATAGATGATGGGTTGATGGGTGCAGCCAACCACCATGGCACACGTATACCTATGTAACAAACCTGGACGTTCTGCACATATATCCCAGAACTTAAAGTATATATAAAAAAATGCAAAAAAGGTAAAATAATATGAAGCAACTTCTTGGAATACAATGAGATAAAACTAGAAATTAATAACAAGAGGAACTTTGAAAACTCTGCAAACACATGGAAAATAAACCCTATGCTCCCAAATGACCAGTGTATTAATGAAGAAATTAAGATTGAAATTTAAAATTTTTTGGAAACAAATCATAACAGAAGCACAACATACCAAAACCTATGGGATACAGCAAAAGCAGTTCTAAGAAGGATGTTTATAACTGCAAACTTCATCCAAAATAAGAACATTAAAAAAGGGAAACAACTAAAAATAAACAATCTAATGATGCATATTAAAGAAAATCAAACAGAACCAAAAATTAGAAGAAAACAAATCATAAAGATAATAGCAAAATAAATAAAATGTAAGTGGAAAAAAAAGACCAATGAACCAAAACGTTTGCTTTCTGGAAGTTAAACAAAATTCACAAACCTTTAGCAGACTAAGAAAATAAGAGAGAAGATCCAAATAAATGAAATCAGAAATAAAAAAGAGACATTACAACTGACACTGAAAAAATCCAAAAGATCATTAGTGGCTACTATGAGCAATTATATGCCAATAAATTGGAAAATCTAGAATAAATGAACAAATTCCATGACAAATATGATCTACCAAGAATTGAACCAGGAAAAAATCCAAAACCTGAACAGCCCAATAACAAGTAATGATATTGAAGCCATAATAAAAAGTCTCCTAGTAAATAAAAGGTCGGGATCTGACGGCTTCACTGCTAAATTCTAACAAACATTTGAAAAAGAATTAATAGCAATCCTATTCAAAATATTCAAATAAATAGAAGAGGAGGGAATACTTCAATGCTATTCTTACAGGCCGGTATTACCCTGATACTAAAACCAGACAAAGAGACATCGAGAACAAAGAAACATATGAAATACCTGCAGGGCAATATCTCTGATGAATATTAATGCAAAATACTCAAAATACAAACTGAATTTAGCAATACATTAGAAAGATCATTCTTCATGACAAAATAGAATTTATTCATGGGATGCAAGTTTGGTTCAACACACTCAAGTCAATGTGATGAATCATATCAACAGTATGAAATGCCATATGATCATTTAACCTAATGCTGAAAAAGCATTTGATAAAATTTAACATCCCTTCATGATAAAACCCCTTTAAAAACTAGGTATAGAAGGAACATAACTCAACATAATAAAAGCCATATATGGCAGACCCACAGCTAGTATTACACTGAATGAAGAAAACTGAAAGCCTTTCCTCCATGATCTAGAACACTACAAGGATACCCACTGTCACCATTGTTATTCAACATAGTGGAAGTCCTAGCTAGAGCAATCAGAAAAGAGAAAGATATAAAGGGCTTCCAAATTGGGAAGGAAGCCCTCAAATTATCCTTCCTTGCAGAGGATACAATTTTGTACTTGGAAAAACCTCAAGATTCCACAAGAAAACTATTAGAACTGATCAACAAATTCAGTAAAACTGTAGGATACAAAATAATGTACAAAAATCAGTAGCATTTTTATACATCAAAGGTGACAGTGTGGAAAAAATAAAACAATAATCCCATTTACAATAGCCACACACAAAATCAAATACCTTGGAATTAACTTACCAAAGGGAAACATTTCTATAATGAAATCTATAAAAC
>NW_016818825.1:0-253 GCF_001698545.2 Rhinopithecus bieti
GAAAAGAACGGTGAAACTCTGTAAGATGAATTCACACATCACAAAGCTGTTTCTCAGAAGGTTTCTTTCTAATTTTTGTCTGAGGAGAGTTCATTTTCACCATAGGCATCAATAGGCTCTGGAGTATCCCTTTGCAGATTCCATGAAATCATTATTATCAAACTACTCCAGAAAAAGAAATGTGTAACTCTGTAAGATGCATTCACACATCACAAAGAGCTGTCTCAGAAAGCTTTTTTTCTGGTTTTATGCT
>NW_016818826.1:0-1698 GCF_001698545.2 Rhinopithecus bieti
AGTAAATAATTTAAAATATTTGTTTGAATGCAACCAGTCAGCATATGATTGATTTATAAGCTTTAATTAATGAATTGTTTAATCCCAAAAATGTGATTTTAACAGATTGATAGTTGGTGTTTTGACATTCTTCCTTGAGTTTTAGAGAATCACTTGTTTGCCTCACAAGGTGAATTGAGGAATGAGTGTTAAGGAATACTAAAGTCAAACATAAGAATCATTACATTAAGCAAATCCATTCTTTGCATGTGTTACTCTGAGGTCGACATTATTCCTAAATTCCTGTCAAGACTATTCACAACAGACTTGCTTTCTTCATTATTGTGACCTTATTAAGTGTGACTTCACTTCCACTTTGTTCAGCTTTTATGCCCTTTTGCCATTCTTGTGTCCAATTCTCTTTGCTGGCCTATTTTTCTCTTCCACTGACTGTGGACTTTTGAATTGGCTTAAGTTGAAGTGCAATCTCTGACATTAACTTTGCTGCAACTGTTCTTTCTACCAATTATGTTAAATGAAAGCTGGATTTCCCCCACCACACAGCTTGTCTTTCTCAAAAAATCCTAAGCAAATGACACCTATTCTCTTTCCTTCCTCTCCACTTGCAACTTGCCAAGATCTAGAGAAAAGCTCAAATCAATGCTGGCCTTGTTTCTATCAGTCGCTCTCACATCCTTGCCATTTCTTCAATTCAGAAACAGCCTTGACAAATGCAAATCTCGCTTTTCTAATGGTGCACTTGTCCTGTGAAATGCTGCTGCAGAAAGTTGAGGAAGCCTCTGGGTGTTCTGCACCCCAGCCTTGCAGAGCACACGGGTACTCCCTGCACCTCTGTTCCCTCTCCCCAGGGTTCCCGCACAGCTGCTGCAGGATATTGTCCCTTCTCATTCTGATAAAGTGCTGTAACTAGACAGCATAATTTTCTACTTCGTTCAGGGCATTCCATAACTCTGCTCTTTCCCTTGAAACAAAATTCTTTACTTTCACTTTTCTGCTTTTCCTCCAATCTCAGAGGACAGTGATAATTTCTTTATTAGTTACTTATGCTCATAATCGATGACCCCCTTTTCCTTTAAGAATGTGTTCTAAAAACTCTCCAATTCTTATTTTATTACTCCTTAACCTAAAATATTCCCAAATCCTTTTCTTCTTCAAAATACGTTACCTTTCCCCACATATCTTTCTGTTGATTCAAGGAATAATGTCCTTTAAAAGAGAATTTGAATCCACTATCCTCTTTTGCTTTCGTTTTGGCTACCTTTCTCTAGCAGCTAACATTTCTCAGTACCTCAGTGGCTGAGAACAAGTAAACACAGAACAAGTAAAAACCTGCCTGAAAATATCTCCTTCCAACCTCACAGGCCCATTCTATTCTGTCGTCATTTCATAACCTCGTCCATGTAGATTACAAGCCGCTAGCCTGTCTCTTAGAACCTCTCATTTCCTTTCCATCATGGAAATCTATCCTAAAGGAGATCACTTCTCAGTGTTCCATCTGCTATTCTACTACCCCTCAGGGATTGTTCAGGCCCCCTCCCTTTCCTACACATCAAGCTCAGGGTTTGTCCCTGCCCAGGACTGGCAAATTGACTTTACTCACATGCCCCGAGTCAGAAAACTAAAATACCTCTTAGTCTAGGTAGACACTTTCACTGGATAAGTAGAGGCCTTTCCCACAGGGTCTGAGAAGGCCACCAT
>NW_016818827.1:0-1568 GCF_001698545.2 Rhinopithecus bieti
TGGAAAGCCTTTCCTCAAAAGATAAGCACAGATTGTGAATGCCAGATTTCAAAGACTACAAAAAAAATAGCTCACTCATCAATGCCCAGAAACCAATGAATGTCTACAAGCACCAAGACTAGCCATGAAAACATAAACTCACAAAATGAACTAAATAAGCCACTGTAAACCAATCCTGGAGAAACAGATATATGACCTTTTAGACAGAGAATTCAAAAATATATATTTTGAGGAAACCCAAAGAAATTAAAATAACACAGTGAAGGAACTCAAAATTCCAGGAGAAAAATGTAGCAAAGAGATTGAAATAATTAAAAGAATGAAGCAGAAAATCTGGAATTGAAAAATGCAATTGGCATACGAAAGAATACATCATTTTCTTAATGGAAGAATTAATAACACAGAAGAAATAATTTGTCAGAAGAATCAAAAGAAGAAAGTATATAAAATAATAAAACATGCCTAGCTATCTAAAAGACATCCTCAAAAGGGCAAATTTAAAAGTACTGGACTTAAAGAGGAGGTAGAGAAATAGATATGGGTAGACAGTTTATTCACGGGGATAATAACACAACTTCCCAAACCTAGCCAAAAATATCAACATTCAAGGACAAGAAGGTTATGGAACACCAAGCAGATTTAACCTAAAGCAGGTTACCTCAATGCGTTAAATAACTAAACTCTCAAGGATAAAAAAAGGATCCTAAAAGTAGCAAAACAAATGAAACAAATAACATATAGTGGAGCTCCACTACATCTAGCAGCAGACATTTTGGTGGAAACATCAAAGACCAGAAGACAGTGGCATGACACAGTTAAGGGCTGAAGAAAAATCTGTTTACCATAGGATAGTATATCCAGTGAAAATGTTAATCAAACATGAAGGAGAGATAAAGACCTTGCCAGAAAAGGAAAAGCTGAGGAATTTCATCAACACTAGACCTGTTCTAAAAGAAATGCTAAACAAAGTTCTTCAAAGCTGAAAAAAAGGCATAATGAAAAATAAGAAATCATCTGAAAGTACAAAACTCACTAATAATCATAAGTACACAGAAAATCACAAAATATTATAACACCATGAAGTGGAATTGAGGTCATGGGCAGAGCAAGGTGGCCGAATAGGAACAGCTTCAGTTTCCAGCTCCCAGCGCCAGAAACACAGAAGATGGGTGATTTCTGCATTTTCAACTGAGGTACTGGGTTCATCTCACTAGGGAGTGCTGGACAATCGGTGCTGGTCAGCTGCTGCAGCCTGACCAGCCAGAGCTGAAGCAGGGCGAGGCATCACCTCACTTGGGAAGCACAAGGGGGAATTGAATCCCTTTTCCTAGCCAGGGGAACTGAGACACACAACATCTGGAAAATCATTTAATTCCCACCCCAATACATCACTTTACCAAGGGTCTTAGCAAACGACACACCAGGATATTATATCCCACACATGGCCGGGAGGGTCCCACGCTGGCAGAGCCTCCCTCATTGCTAGCACAGCAGTGGGTTATCTAACAGCAAGGCAGCAGCAAGCCTGGGGAGGGGCGCCCACCATTGCTGAGGCTTAAGTAGCTAAA
>NW_016818828.1:0-1517 GCF_001698545.2 Rhinopithecus bieti
TCGCTTCTGTGCAGTGTTCTCTATTTAGGTTAATGTCATCGAATAGCAAATCTAGAAACCTGAGACATCTTTTCAACATTGGCTCTGGTTTTCTCTCTTTCTTTTCATAGCTGGGTAATCAATAAGTCATGTTGCTCTAGCCTAACCCAGTCTGATCAACATTTTCTCAAGGGTACACTTATCAGAACCTGGTTCTCTCTAACCAGCTGCAAGGAGCTTAGAAAAGGATGGTTCTGGAAGGCAATAAAAGTCAAAGTACCCTGGCCGACCCAAGATTAGCCCAGTAACCTCAAGGACGTGATGAGATCAGTAACCCCAGCATGCATGTAACTCTTATATAACATAAGTAAGCTATTCAATGTGTGGTCTATGGACTTACAGCACCTACATCACTCAAGAGCTTAGTAGAAATGCAGAATTTCTTATTTTAAAATTATACTTTAAGTTCTGAGGTACATGTGCAGAATGTGCAAGTTGGTTACATAGGTATACACGTGCCATGGTGGTTTGCTGCACCCATCAACCCATCATCTACATTAGGTATTTCTCCTAATGCTCTCCCTCCCCTTGCCCCGACTCCCCAACAGGCCCAGTGTGTGATGTTCCCCTCCTGTGTCCATGTGTTCTCATTGTTCAACTCCCACTTATGAGTGAGAACATGCAGTATTTGGTTTTCTGTTCCTGTGTTAGTTTGCTGAGAATGATGGTTTCCAGTTTCATCCATGTCCCTGCAAAGGACATGAACTCATTCTTTTTTATGGCTGAAGATGCAGAATTTCAATCCAGTGCTACCTCCTACTAGCATTGAATCAGAATCTGCATTTTAGAAGATTGGTAGTAAAAAGAGAGGGCAAGGCTTGGACTTGTTAAAAATATAACTTCCCAGCCATGCCTATGTACCCTTACATGTCTGCGGCAGAGCCTGGAGGTATTTGGGAAACTCTGGACAAAAGCATTTCAGTTTCACGTAATATATTTACTCATCTAAAAAATTTACATTTTCAAAATGTACTTTTACATTTACACTTAAAAGTAGATTGGCTGGAGGCTGGGCGCGGTGGCTCACGCCTGTAATGCCAGCACTTCGGGAGGCCGAGGCAGGTGGATCACGAGGTCAGGAGATGGAGACCATCCTGGCTAACATGGTGAAACCCCGTTTCTACTGAAAAAAAAAAAAAAATTAACCGGGCATGGTGGCATGTACCTGTAGTCCCAGCTGCTCAGGAGGCTGAGGCAGGAGAATGGCTTGAACCCGGGAGGCGGAGCTTGCAGTGAGCGAGATCGCGCCACTGCACTCCAGCTTGGGCGACAGAGTGAGACTGTCTTAAAAAAAAAAAAAAAGGAGATTGGCTGGGTGCGGTGGCTCATGCCTGTAATCCCCACACTTTAGGAGGTCGAGGCAGGCAGATCACAAGGTCAGGAGTCGAGAACAGCCTGGCCAACATGGTGAAACCCCGTCTCTACTGAAAATACAAAAATTAGCCGGGTATGGTGGCCGGCACCTGCAATCCCAGCTA
>NW_016818829.1:0-1567 GCF_001698545.2 Rhinopithecus bieti
ATTTAAGGGTAAGAGTCTTCTCAAGAGGGATTGGAGAGGGAAGAGAATGTCTCTTTTTTTCCTGTTACATCTGATGAAATCTCACATGTAAGAAGAATAAGTCCTAGTGGTAATCGTGAGTCACTTTTGCTTGCCTGCTGTATCATTCTCTAGATGAACCATCTAAAGCTCTGTCAAAAAAATACAGATAATTTCTCCCATGGGCTCCTAAACAGCAGGGTCCCTGAAAATGGATCAAGGAGAAATGAAATAATGACACCGTTCGTACAGTGTGTCCCGAGAGTTGTAGCATTTATATTGGAAAACATACACCATCCAACACACTTGACTCTCCTAGGAATTGCAAGGAATCACAGCTGCAACTTACTTTGTATTGGGAAAAAGACAAATTCAATGACGTCTGTGTCCTAGTATACCATTATTTCGGAAATAGAGAAAAAATGCACTATCATCCAGGGTAGCTAACTTTTTACAAAACTTATTAAAATATAGTAGGGGATACCTGGAGAGACAGACTGGGGCTCTTTGGGGCTAAATGCAATTGTCTCAATTGTTTCTCAAAGACTGGTCCTGAGAAATTAGATGCACTTAGAAAATGAAAAAGAAACTGCAAAGAAAATCCAAAATTATATACTTGTTCTTTGATACAAAGCATAGTATTTTACCATATTTCCATTTAGATTTGAACATCTGAAAGACTTAATGCCAAGGGAATTGCTAAGGAGAAATAACAAGAGTTAAGCTAAGAAGCAACAGATGGAAAAGGCAAAAATGAGTGAAAGTAAAATTAAGTTGTATCTTTGGAATTCTCAGAACATGTCACCTTTTTGACACTCAGTCAGTTAGCTACAGATTCAATGAAGATACAACCACACATTGAAGTACAATGGTTTTATTAAAAATGAGAATCTCTCTACAAAGAAAATTCCAGTTAATAATATGCCACAAAGTGGCTGTGTATGTTTGACGAGATTTATAATTGTCTTTTTATTTGCATTGCAACTGCAAGTTTTCTTCTTTGTAACCATTTTGTTTTGCTTTTAAGTTGGTGCCTAGGATTACATTTGTGCTTGAAATTAATATAGAAAATAAAGTTACATTGTGCATGCTTATTGATAGGTAGTGATTCAATTATAACCTTTTCCCAAGATTGACAGAGAAATTCTTCTAGGAAAAATTCTTCTAGTGAACATATGGGTACATGTATCTTTTTGGTAGGATAATCTATTTTCCTTTGGGTATATACCTGATAATATGATTCTGGGTCAAATAGTAGTTTACCCCTCAGTTATTTGAGGAATGTCCAAACTGCTGTTCATATTTGCTGAACTGATTTTCATTCCATTCAACAGTTTATAAGTATAGAAGTTGCTTATTTTAATGCCTCATTTAATATAATTAAATCTAATCAATGTAATTAAACATAAACATCTAATGTTATAAAATTATCTGTAAATTTTGCTTAACTAAATCTCACAAATTTGGTTGTTTTGAACTATAATTGCAATTTCAAGAATTTCAATTTTCCCATAAGATTCAGGTGTATGTTATTGATTTCAAAATATTT
>NW_016818830.1:0-532 GCF_001698545.2 Rhinopithecus bieti
GCCCAAGGTAATTTATAGATTCAATTCCATCCCCATCAAGCTACGGATTACTTTCTTCACAGAATTGGCAAAAACTACTTTAAAGTTCATATGGAATCAAAAAAGAGCCCACATTGCCAAGACAATATTAAGCCAAACCAAAAGGCTGGAGGCATCACACTACCTGACTTCAAACTATACTACAAGCCTACAGTAACTGAAAGAGCATGGTACTGGTACCAAAACAAGGATATAGACCAACGGAATGGAACAGAGCCCTCAGAAATAATACCACACATCTACAACCATCTGATCTTTGACAAACCTGACAAAAATAAGAAATGTGGAAAGGATTCAATATTTAATAGATGGTGCTGGAAAAACTGGCTAGTCATATGTAGCAAGCTGAAACTGGATCCCTTCCTCACACCTTATACAAAAATTAATTCAAAAAGGATTAAAGATGTAAATGTTGTCGGGGCATGGTGGCTCAAGCCTGTAATCCCAGCACTTTGGGAGGCTGAGATGGGCAGATCACGAGGTCAGGAGATCG
>NW_016818831.1:0-711 GCF_001698545.2 Rhinopithecus bieti
CTATTTCAGGACTGAATGTGCCCTGTGTGTCTCAATGCAGATTCTGTGACAACAGTGTTAGCAAATTTCTCAATGAAACTAATGATGTAACTCTGTGAGATGAATTCACACACCACAACGTAGTTTCTGAGAAGGCTTCTCTCCAGTTTATATCTGAAGGTATTTCATTTTTTCACCATGGATTTCAAAGCTATCCAAAATATCATATCTGAGATTCCACAAAAACACTGCTAGCAATCTCCTCCAGGAAAGAGTGATGTAACTCTGTGAGATGAATTCACAACTCACAAAGCAGTTTCTCAGAAAGTTTATCTCTAGTTGTTATATAAGAATATTTCCTTTGTTACCAAGGACATCAAAGCAATCCAAAATATCCCTTCTCAGATTCCACAAAAACAGTGCTAGCCAACTGCTCCATGAAAGAGTTGTGTAACGCTTGAGATGAATTCACACATCACAAAGCAGTTTGTCAGAAAGTTTCTTTCTGTGATTTATCTGAGGATATTTCCTTTGTCACCATAGGCTTCAAAACAATAAAAAATATCCCTTCTCAGATTCCACAAAAACAGTGCTA
Source organism: Rhinopithecus bieti (assembly GCF_001698545.2). Lineage (NCBI taxonomy): Eukaryota > Metazoa > Chordata > Mammalia > Primates > Cercopithecidae > Rhinopithecus > Rhinopithecus bieti. The sequence continues at coordinate 575 of NW_016818831.1, forward strand.
TTAAATGGCTCCATGAAAGAGTAGTGTAATTTTGTGAGACAAATTCACACATCACAAAGCAGTTTGTCAGAAAGCATATTTCTGGTTGTTATCTGAGGATATTTCCTATGCCACCAGAGGCTGCAAAGTGATAAAAT
>NW_016818832.1:0-707 GCF_001698545.2 Rhinopithecus bieti
AGATTCCACAAAAGAGTGTTTACAATCTGCTGAATGAAACTAAAGGTTTAACTCTAATCAGATGAATCCACACATCACAAAGCAGTTTCACAGATAGCTTCCTTCTAGTTTTTATTGGGAGATATTCTGTTTTTTTCTGTATGTCTCAATGGGATCCCAAATATCCCTTTGCAGATTCTCCAAAATAGTGTGTCCAACCTTCTGAGTCAATACAAAAGTTTAACTCTGTGAGATGAATCAACACGTCTCAAAGGAGTTTCACAGATGGATACTTTCTAGTTTTTTTCTGGAGATATTCTGTTTTCCCATAGGTCTCACCGGGCTCCAAAATGCCCTTCAGAGATTCTCCAAAGACAGCTTTTTCCAACCTGCTGAGTCAAAAGAAAGGTTTAACGGTGTTAGATGAATCCACACATTACAAGGTAGTTTCACGGATAGCTTCTCTCTAGTTTTTATCTGGGGATATTCAGTTTTTCTGATAGATCTTGATGGGCTTCCAGATGTCCCTTCACTGATTCTCCGAAAGGTGTGTTTCCAACCTGCTGAATCAAAAGAAATGTTTAACTCTGTGAGATGAATTCATGCATCAGAAAGCAATTTCACAGATAGCTTCTTTTTAGTTTTATCTGGGGAGTTTCCAACCTGCTGAATCAAAAGAAAGTTTTAACTCTGTGAAATGAGTCCACCCATCACAAAGCAGTTTCACT
>NW_016818833.1:0-4362 GCF_001698545.2 Rhinopithecus bieti
AATAAAAACAAGAAAGAAGTTCTCTGTGAAATTGCTTTGTGATGTGTGGATTCGGCTCGCAGAGTTAAATCTTTCTTTACCTTCAGCTGGTTGGAACACTTTTTTTGCAGAATCTGTGAAGAAACATTTTGAAGCTCACTGAAGCCTACAGTGAAAAACAAAATATCCCACAATAAAAACTGGAAGGAAATTATTTATGAAACCCCTTTCTAATGTGTGGATTCAACTCACAGAATTAAACATTTATTCACATTCAGCAGGTTAGACATACTGTTTTTGTAGAATCTCCCAAGGAACATTTCGGAGCTCACTGAGGCCTATAGTGAAAAATCAAATATTCCTGGAAAAAAAACTAGAAAGAAGCTATCTGTGAAACAATTTTGTGATATGTGGATTCAGCACAGAGTTAAAACTTTCTTTATACAAAGCAGGCTGAAAACACTGTTTTGTAGAATCTGCGAAGAGACACTTCAGTGCTCACTGTGGCCTACAGAGAAAAACCCAGTATCCCATGATGAAAACTAGAAAGAAGTTGATGTGGGGATTCAGCTTACAAAGTTAAACCTTTTAAATTCAACAGATTGGGAACACTGTTTTTGTAGAATCTGCAAAGGGACATATCGAAGTTCACTGAGGCCTACAACCAAAACCGAATTTCCTGTCATAAAACTGGAAAGAAGCTATCTATGAAACAATCTTGTGATGTGGGGATTCAGCTTACATAGTTGAACTTTTCTTTACATTCATCAGGTTGGAAATACTGTTTTTGTAGGATCTGCAAAGTGACATCACTGAATTTACTGAGCCCTATAATGAAAACAGAATATCCTGCGATAAAATTAGAAAGAAGTTATCTGTGAAATCACTTTGTGATGTGTGGATTCAGTTAATGTAGGTAAACCTACATTAAGCAAGTTGGAAAAACTGCTTTGTAGAGTCTGCGATGGGACATTTGGGAGCTCACTGAGATTTTTTTATGAAAATCTGAGTATTCCATGATAAAAACTAAAAAGATGCTATCTGTGAAACTGATTTGTTGATATGTGGATTCAGTTCACAGAGTTAAACCATTATTTTGATTCAGCAGGTTGGAAACACTCTTTTTGTAGAATCTGTGAACGTACATTTTGAGGCAGAGTGAGGCCTATGGTGAAAAACTGAATATCCCGTGATAAAACTAGAAAAAAACTCTCTGTGAAACCACTTTGTGGTATGTGGATTTAGCTCACAGAGTTAAAACTTTATTTACATTCAGCAGGTTGGAAACATTGCTTTGTAGAATCTGTGAAGGGACATTTTGGAGTAAATTTAGGTCTATAGTAAAATACCGAATATCCTGCAATAAAAACTAGAAAGACACTACTTTATTATGCTGGATTCAGCTCACAGAGATAAAACTTTCTTTACACTCAGCAGGTTGGAAATATTTTTCTTGCAGAATTTGCGAAGGGATATTTTGGACCTCAATGAGGCCTGTAGTGTAAAATTGAATATCTCATGAAAAAACTAGAAAGAAAATATTTGTAAAACTCCTTTGTAATGCGTGGATTTAGCTCATAGAGGTAAAAATTTATGTACATTCAGGGAGTTGGAAAATTGTTTTGTAGAATCTGTGAAGGGACATTTCAGAGCTCATTGAGGCCTATAGTGAAAACGGAATATCTCAAAATAAAACTAGAAATAAGCTTTTGTGAAACTGCTTTATGATGTATGGATTCAGTTGACAAGTTAAATTTTTCTTTACATTCATCAGGTTGGAAACCCTGTTTTTGAAGAATCTGTGAAGGGACATTTCAGAACATACTGAGACCTATAGTGAACAACGGAATATCCCACAATAAAAACTTGAAAGAAGCTATCTGTGAAACTGCTTTGCAATGTGTGGATTCAGCTCACAGAGTTAAGCTTTTCTTTCTATTCTGCAGGTTGGAAACACTGTCTTTGTAGAACATGAAGGGACATTTCAGAGCACACTGAGGTTTATAGTAAAAAATGTAATATCTCACAATAAGAACTGGAAAGAATCTCTCTGAAACTGCTTTGTGCTGTGTGGAATCACTGCCCAGAGTTAAACCTTTGTTTGCATTCAGCAGATTGAAGACACTGTTTTTGTCGAATCTGTGAAGGAGGGTTTCAAAGCTCACTGAGGCCTATAGTGAAAATCCTAATATCCCACAATAAAAACTAGAAAAAAGCTATCTGTGAAACTGCTTTGTGATGTGGGGATTCATTCAAAGAGTTAAACCTTTTCGACATTCAGCAAGTGAGAAAAGTGTTTTGTAGAATATGTGAAAGGGCATTTCAAAACGCATGGAGACTTACAGTGAAAAGCAAATATCCCATGGTAAAAAATAGAAAGAAGCTATCTGTGAAACCTGGTTGTGATGTGTGTACTCAGCTCACAACATTAACCTTTCTTTACATTCAGCAGGTTAAAAACACTGTTTTTGTAGAATCTGGAAATGGACATTTTGGAGCTCGCTGAGGCCTCTAGTGAAAAACCGAATATCTCCCAATGAAAACTAGAGGAAGCTATCTGAGAAACCACTTTGTGATATGAAAATGCAGCTCAGAGAGTTAAACATTTCTTTGATTTAAGCAATTTTTAAACAATGTTTTTGTTTAATCTGCCAAGGGACATTTCAGAGCTCATTGAGCTCTACAGTGAAAACTGAATGTTTCACAATAAAACCAGAAAGAAGGTATCTGTGAAAGTGCTTTATGATATGGAAATTCAGCTTACACTGTAAAACCTTTCATTACATTCAGAAGGTTGGAAACACTGTTTTTGTATAATCTGCAAAAGGACGTTTCAGAGCTGATACCTATAGTGAAATACAGAACACACAAGATAATGTCTTGAAAGAAGCTATCTGTGATACTGCTTTGTGATGAGTAGATTTTGCTCACATAGACAAAGCTTTCTTTACAATCAGCAGGTTGGAAACCGTGTTTTTGTAGAATCTGTGAAGGGACATTTCAGAGTTCAATGAGGCCTGCATTGTAAAGTTGAATATCTTGTGACAAACCTATAAAGAAAATATTTATGAAATCGCTTTGTATTGTGTGGATTCAGCTCGCAGCATAAAACCTTCATTACATTCAGCAGGTTAAAAGTACTGTTTTTGTAGAATCTGCAAAGAGATATTTTGTAGCTCACTGAGGCCTGTAGTGAAAAACTGAGTATCTCACAATAAAACAAGAAATAAGCTACTTGTGAAGCCATTTTGTGTTGTGTGGATTCAGCTCACAAAGTTAAATTTTCTTTACATTCATCAGGTTAAAACAGTTTTTGTAGAATCTGTGAAGAGACATTTGGAGCTGAGTGAGGCCTATAGTGAAAAACCAAATATCCCACGATGAAAACTAGAAAGATTTCTGTGAAATCGTTTAGTAATATGTGGATTCAACTCACAGAGTTAAACCTTTCTTACCATTCAGCAGGTTAGAAACGCTGTTTTGGTAGAATCTGCAGAGATATTTCAGATCTCACTGAGGCCTATAGTGAAAATTGAATAATGCGAGATAAAACTAGGAAAAGCTCTCTGTGAAACTGCTTTCTGATGTGTTGATTCAGCTCATAAAGGTAAACCTTTCTTTAAATTCAGCACGTTGAAAACACTTTTTTTTTGCAGAATCTGTGAAGGAATATTTTGGAGGTCATTGGCTAATATACTGAAAATCCAAATATCCAGCAAGAAACATAGAATGAAGCTATCTGTGAAACTGTTTTGTAATGTGCGCATTCAGCTCAAGGATTTAAACTGTGCTTTTGATTCAGCAGTTTTGCAATCATCTTTTTGTAGAATCTGTGAAGGTGTATTTTGGAGCCCACAGAGGACTGTAGTGAAAAACCAAATATCCTGCAATGAAAACTAGAAAGAAGCTATCTGTGAATCTGCTTTGTGATGTGTGCGTTCAGCTCAAACAGTTAAACCTTACTTTTGATTCAGCAGTTTGGAAACATTCTTTTTGTAGAATCTGCGAAGAGACATTTCTGGGCACAGTGAGGCATATAGTAAAGAATTGAATATCCTGCAATAAAAACTAGAAAGAAGCTGTCTGTGAAACTGCTTTCTGATGTGTGTATTCAGCTCACAAAGATAATTTTACTTTTGATTCGGTAGTTTGGAAACAAGCTACTATTCTCTTTTTGTAGAATCAGCAAGGCAACATTTCTGAGCCCACTGAGGCCTATGGTGAAAAATGGAATATCCAGCAATAAAAGCTAGAAAGATGCTATCTGCAAAACTGCTTTGTGATGTTTGCATTCATCCCACAGAGTTAAACGTTTCTTTTAATTCACCAGGTTGGAAATACTCTTTTTTAGAATCTGTGAAGGGATATTTCAGGGCACAGTGA
>NW_016818834.1:0-891 GCF_001698545.2 Rhinopithecus bieti
CCCCCCCGCCCTTCATCCACAGCAGCCATCCAATCTCTCTTCCCCTCAACCCAGTTATCCTCCCCAGATCTAGCGAGATCCTTGCCCCCAAGCCCCTAACGATCTCCTCTGCCCACTAACATCCCAGGGCTCTGACAACCCAGGAGATGCTTCTTCAGAGACCCTTCTCAGCCCAAGATCTCTGCCCCTCTTGTTTCCCACAGGGCTCCCTCCTCCAGGACATCCTCCTCTTGGATCCCTCAGGTCCACCTGGGCAATCTCCCAGATTCCTTGGGATTCTAGAATCCAGCCTGACATCTCCCCAGAACTCAGGTTGGGCTCAGTCCTAGGACCCCCAGCATCCTGGGCTGCTTTCATCCCTAATCATCTAGAATCCCTTGGGCTCCCCCTCCCATGGAAACCAGATCCTCCAAGATCCCATGTGGAATTAGAAGCCTGGAGGGTCTCTTTCCAGTCAGAGTCTTACCCCAGATTCCCCCTTTCCAGGGACTTCCATACCCATCCATGGGGCTTAAGGGGCCCTCCAGTGCTCCAGGGGAGGGGCCTGGAGGGCGGCGACTGCAGGCGGGGGTGGGGGCTTTCAAGGAGAAGCAGGGTCTAGGAAAGAGGGCCAGTTCCCCAGGGTGGAGAGGTCATAGGAAGGAGGGCTGGAGATGAGTTTGGAGCAGAGAGAGGGTGAGGCTGGGGACGGGGAAGGTAGAGAGAGGCCGGGCTGAGGATGAATGGGAGTGGGCGCTGCCCAGGTCTGGGGGTGAGGAGGAGCCGCATGAACCCACCTCACACGTGTCCCGGGAGCCATCTCTCCCTTCTCGGCAGCTCCCGGCGGGTCGGCGGCCATCGGCGGCGGGGGGGCCGGGCGGCGCGGGGCGCGGAACGCTCAGAACGCCGGAG
>NW_016818835.1:0-710 GCF_001698545.2 Rhinopithecus bieti
AAAATAAAATTTTAAATGTTGTAGGTTTTTTCTTTGAAAGGGAAAATACACAATTACATGTTGTTGGCTGTGGATTTATTTGAGAAAAAAAAGAAAAAATATACAATTAGAAAAATTCTACTGTTAGGAATGAAGTCACCTTTTAATTATAGGGAAATCATTTAGATCTTAATGTATTTGTGTATTCCAGTGCTGTGGTGTAAAAACTTATTTTAGTCTGTGCTGATAAAAAATAACATTGTCATTCAACAGTTCGGGTGTATTTGTAAAAAACAAAACCAAAGAAAAATAAATATATTGACAAAAACGTGAACTAGAAAGTTTTGATAATATGGTTAATCAAGTAGAAGTGGTGGTCTGAAGAAAGTCTGTTCTTCATGGAAACAGGTAGACTTCTCAGCTATCCTGCTATTCAATAGAAAGATGGAGCCAGGCGTGGTGGCTCATGTCTGTAATCTCAGCACTTTGGAAGGCCGAGGCGGCGGATCACTTGAGGCCAGGAGTTTGAGGCCAGCCTGGCTAACTTGGTTGAAACCCCATCTCTACTAAAAATACAAAAAACTAGCTGAGCCTAGTGGCAGGAGCCTGCAATCCCAACTACTGGGGAGGCTGAGGCAAGAGAATTACTTGAACCTGGGAGGTGGAGGTTGCAGTGAGCTGAGATCATGCCATTATACTCCTGGGTGACAAAGCGAGACAAGAAAGGAAGA
>NW_016818836.1:0-7582 GCF_001698545.2 Rhinopithecus bieti
CCCAGCAAACTATCGCAAGAACAGAAAACCAAACACCGCATCTTCTCTCTCATAGGTTTCACTTGTACTCTGGAAGGGGAGCATCACACACAGGGGCCTATTATGGGGAGGTAGGAGGGGGGATGGATTGCATTGGGAGTTATACCTGATGTAAATGACGAGTTGATGGGTGGTGACGAGTTGATGGGTGCAGCAAACCAACATGGCACAAGTATACATATGTAACAAACCTGCACGTTGTGCACATGTACCCTAGATCTTAAAGTATAACTTAAAAAAAAATAAGCGATCAGAAATGTCCCCTGTCAGATTCCACAGAAACAATGCTAGCAAATAGCTCCATGAAAGATTTGTGTAACTGTGCGATGAATTCACACAACACACAGCAGTTTCTCAGAAAGATTCTTTTCAACTTTTGTCTGAGGATATTTCCTTTTTCACCATGGGCTTCAATGCAATCCAAAGTATCAATTCTCAGATTCCACAGAAGCAGTGCTAACAAACTGCTCCATGAACAGAGTGGTGTAACTCTGTGAGATGAATTCACACATCACAAATCAGTTTCTCAGAAGGCTTTTTTCTAGTTTTTATCTGAGGATGTTTCCTTTGTCACCATTGCCTTCAAAGCAATCAGAAATGTCCCTTCTCAGACCCACAAAAACAGAGCTAGCAGGCTGCTCCATGAAAGCGTAGTGTAACTCTGAGAGATGAATTCACACATCACAAAGCAGTTTCTCCGAATGCTTCTCTCCAGTTTTAACCTGAGGATATTTCCTTTCTCACCATAACACTCAATGCGCTCGGAATATCCCATTGCTGATTCAATGAAAACAACGAAATTGCTGATTCAACGAAATCTGCTCCATGAAAAGAAAGGTGTTACATTGTGAGCTGAATACACACAACACAAAGCAGTTACTCAGAAAGCTTCTCTCTAGTTTTTCTCTGAGGATATATCCATTGTCAAGATAAGGATATATCCATTATCAAGTGCAAAGCGATCAGTAATGTCACTTCTCAGAATCCACAGAAGCAGAGCCAGAAAACTGCTCCATATAAGATTGGTGTAACTCTGTGTGATGAATTCACACATCACACAGCAGTTTCTCAGAAAGCATCTTTCACGTTTTAATCTGAGGACATTTCCTTTGTCACCATCAGCCTCAATGCCCTCCCGAATATTCCATTGCAGATTCCACGAATATAGTGTTAGCAAACTGCTCAATTGATAGAATGGTGTAGCTCTGAGAGATTAATTCGCATATCACAAAGCAGTTTCTCCGAAGGCTTCTCTCCAGTTTTAACCTGAGGATATTTCCTTTTTCATCATAGCTCTCAATGGACTCGTAGTATCCCATTATAGATTAAATGAAAACAGTGTTACTAAACTGCTCAATGAGACGAACGGTGTAACTCTGTGAGATGAATTCACACATAACTAAGCAGTTTCTCAGAAAGCTTCTTTCTAGTTTTTACCTGAGGATATTTCCTTTGTCTCCACAGGCTTCAAAGTGATCGAAAATATCCCTTCTCAGATTCCACAAAAACGGTGCTAGCAAACTGCTCCATGAAAGAGTAGTGTAACTCCATGAGATGAATTCACACATCACAAAGCAGTTTCTCAGAAAGGTTCTATCTAGTTTTTCTCTGAGGATATTTCCTTTGTCACGATAGGATTCAAAGTAATCAGAAATGTCACTTCTCAGAATCCACAGATGCAGAGGTAACAAACTGCTCCAGATAACATTGGTGTAACTCTGTGAGATGAATTCACACATCACAAAGAAGTTTCTCAGAGAGGTTCTTTTAAGCTTTTATCTGAGGATATTTCCTTTTTCACCGTCGGCCTCAATACTCTCCTGAACATCCCATTGCAGATTCCACTAGAACAGTGTTTGCAAACTGCTGAATGAAAGAATGATGTAACTCTGTGAGGTGAATGCACACATCACAAAGAAATTTCTCCAAAGACTTCTCTCCAGTTTTATTTGAGGATGTTTCCTTTTCACCATGGGCTTCAAGGCAATCTGAAGTATCCCTTCTCAGATTCCACAAAAGAAGTGCTAAGAAACTGCTCCATGAACAGAATGGTGTAACTCTGTGAGATGAATTCACACATCACAGAGCAGTTTCTCACAAAGCTTCTTTCTAGTTTTCACCTGAGGATATTTTCTTTCACCATAGGCTTCAAAGNATATTTCCTTTTTCACCGTCGGCCTCAATACTCTCCTGAACATCCCATTGCAGATTCCACTAGAACAGTGTTTGCAAACTGCTGAATGAAAGAATGATGTAACTCTGTGAGGTGAATGCACACATCACAAAGAAATTTCTCCAAAGACTTCTCTCCAGTTTTTATTTGAGGATGTTTCCTTTTTCACCATGGGCTTCAAGGCAATCTGAAGTATCCCTTCTCAGATTCCACAAAAGAAGTGCTAATAAACTGCTCCATGAACAGAATGGTGTAACTCTGTGAGATGAATTCACACATCACAGAGCAGTTTCTCAGAAAGCTTCTTTCTAGTTTTTATCTGAGGATATTTCCTTTGTCACCATAGGTTTCAAAGTGATCCAAAATATCCCTTCTCAGATTCCACAAAATCAGTGCTAGCAAGCTGCTCCACAAAAGAGTAGTGTAACTCTGCGAGATGAATTCACACATCACAAATCAGTTTCTCAGAAAGCTTCTTTTCAACTTTTATCTGAGGACATTTCCTTTTTCACCATCAGCCTCCATGCCCTCCCGAATATCCCATTGCAGATTCCACGAAAATAGTGTCAGCAAACTGCTCAATTGAAAGAATGGTATAACTCTGTGAGATTATTTCGCATATCACAAAGCAGTTTCTCCGAATGCTTCTCTCCAGGTTTTACCTGAGGATATTTCCTTCTCACCACAGCACTCAAGGTGCTCGCAATATCCCATTGCAGATTAAATGAAAACAGTGTTAGTAAACTGCTCCATGAGAAGAACAGTGTAACTCTGTGAGATGAATCCACACATAACTAAGCAGTTTCTCAGAAAGCTTCTTTCTAGTTTTTATCTGAGGATATTTCCTTTGTCACCATAGGCTTCAAAGTGATCCAAAATATCCCTTCTCTGATTCCACAAAAACAGTGCTAGCAGGCTTCTGCATGAAAGACTAGTGTAACTCTGTGAGATGAATTCACACATCACAAAGCTGTTTCTCAAAAGCTTCATTCCAGTTTTCTCTGAGGATATTTCCTTTGTCATGATAGGATTCAAAGCGATCAGAAATGTCACTTCTCAGAATCCACAGAAGCGGATCAAACAAACTGCTCCATATAAGATTGGTGTAACTCTGTGTGATGAATTCACACATTACAAAGCAGTTTCTCAGAAAGCTTCTTTCACGTTTTTACCTGAGGATATTTCCTTTTCACCATCGGCTTCAATGCCCTCCTGAATATCCCATTGCAGATCCCACGAGAATAGTGTTAGCAAACTGCTCAATGAAAGAATCATGTAACTCTGTGAGGTGAATTCACACATCACAAAGCAGTTTCTCCAAAGGCTTCTCTCCATGTTTTACCTGAGGATATTTCCTCTCTCACCATAGCACTCAAGGCCCTCCCAAATATCCCACTGCAGATCCCATGAGAATAGTGTTAGCAAACTGCTCAATGAAAGAATGATGTAACTCTGAGGTGAATGCACACATCACAAAGAAATTTCTCCGAAGGCTTCTCTCCAGTTTTTATTTGAGGATATTTCCTTTTTCACCATGGGCTTCAATGCAATCTAAAGTATCTCTTCTCAGATTCCACAAAAGAAGTGCTAATAAACTGGTCCATGAACAGAGTGGTGTAACTCTGTGAGAAGAATTCAGACATCACAGAGCAGTTTCTCAGAAAGCTTCTATCTAGGTTTTGCCTGAGGATATTTCCTTTGTCACCAAAGGCTTCAAAGCGATCCAAAATATCCCTTCTCAGATTCCACAAAAACAGTGCTAGCAGGCTGCTCCATGAAACAGTAGTGTAACTCTGAGAGATGAATTCACACATGTCAAAGCTGTTTCTCAAGAAGCTTCTTTCTACTTTATCTCTGAGAATATTTCCTTTGTCATGATAAGATTCAAAGCAATGAGAAATGTCACTTCTCAGAATCCACAGAAGTAGATCTAACAAACTGCTCCATATAAGATTGGTGTAACTCTGTGAGATGAATTCACACATCACAAAGCAGTTTCTCAGAAAGCTTCTTTCACTTTTTTATCTGAGGGCATTTCCTTTTTCACCATCGGCCTTAACGCCCTCCCGAATGTCCCATTGCAGATTCCAGGAGAATAGTGTTAGCAAACTGTTCATTGAAAGAATGACGTAACTCTGTGAGGTGAATTCACACATTACAAAGCAGTTTCTCTGAAGGCTTCTCTCCAGTTTTTACCTGAGGATATTTCCTTTCTCACTATAGCATTCAATGCATTCACAATATCCCATTGCAGATTTAACGAAAACAGTGTTAATAAACTGCTCCATGAGAAGGACAGTGTAACTCTGTGAGATGAATTCACACATCACTAAGCAGTGTCTCAGAAAGCTTCTTTCTAGTTTTCATCTAAGGATATTTCCTTTGTCACCATAGGCTTCAAAGCAATCCAAAATATCCCTTCTCAGATTCCACAAAAACAGTGCTAGCAGGCTGCTCCATGAAAGAGTAGTGTAACTCTGAAAGATGAATTCACACATCACAAAGCTGTTTCTCAAAAAGCTTTTTTCTAGTTTTTATCTGGAATTATTTTGAGGCGTAGGTTTGTTTGCCAGCTCTTGGTTAGTTGAATGTGTCCCATCCATACTAGGCCTACTCTTTGCTCAGCTACCGTGGGTGGTCCATGGTGTCTTGAACTTTATAGCCACGGAGAACTACCTCAAAGACTTCCCCAGACATGCGCAAAATTCTGAATATCAGAATCACCACTGCCTTTTCATTCTTCATAGGCCATATCAAACACAACCCTCCATCCCACAGAGCTTTCCTTGGAAATGTCTCCCACACGTAACCTCGCCTTTCCATTCACCTTTTACTTTGTCAGACTTTAGCATGTCTCCAAATCATTTCCTTGGAATACCCTTCTGTTGCTCTCCATTTGTCCATATCAGAACCATTCTTAAATTTGCAGCTTTTTTTTCTTTCTTTTTTTCATATGACAGTTTTTATTATTTTTATGCTGGAACTTATATAATCAAGAGTTGTTCTCTTAAAGATAGTCAATCATCTTGGTTGAATTTACATGACTTTCTTTTTTTGAGAAGTTGTTTCAGAACATGACTTCATTGTATTATTTCACACACCTTCAGCAGAACCTCATCTTGCTTCTTTTTAGGGCAGCTTTGATTTCTGGAAATAGCCACAAGTCATCTGAAATGAAATCTACCAGGTAAAATTGGCAAACAAAAGAGATACCTAGATTTTTGATGCTGACGGAGATGTGGCTCTGAAATGATAACACTGATTTGTATTTGTATTTTGAATTGGCCTTAATGACTGTGAGATAAACATAATGGTGGCCTCATTGGTTTATATGATTTATAGGTTTATAATTCCTGAGGTTGCTTTTTCTTTTATTTCTCCCTCTCTTCTCCCTGAATCTACTCAGGTCCTTCTCTTGCTGCTTCTCCTGCCTCTGGCATCTCAGTTGATGGTATTACCCACCAGGAGACAACCTCTTCTGAAGGAATATACTCTTCTTTCTTTGAGACCAGCCTAGTTATCCATTGAGTCACCAGCAGCTGCCTCAGCTCATGTTATCAATTCATTTTCTGAATCCCCATCTTGGCTAAGTCCATACCTCAGAACCACCTACATGTCCTTAAACATTTAGTGTACCAATTGTGTGTATATGGGCTATTCCTTGCACTATGCTTGTCCCAGATTGTTGTGTGAAGAAAATGTGAAGGCCATGACATAGGGAGGTAGAGCTGATGCAGGGACAAGCAGTCTCCCTAAATTGAGGAAATGAAGCTCAGAATATGTGAAGACCAAAGAGACTAGAGTTTGCCAGACAGAGTACCAGAGAAGAGTATTTCACAGAGAGATTACTCCAGACATTTTCAAAGGGTTCTCCTAAAGCATTTAGTTGAGTATTGATGAGCACAAACCTGTGAAGGAACTGCGCAAGTTCAGGTAAGGAACCACTTGAAAGAATTAGAGGTAACAGTGACTGGCATTCATACAGGGCTGGAAGTAGTCCCTCTTACCACCAGCCAGACTGAAAAAGTTTATGATTTTCAGAGCATTGGCTCACATACAGGGAAGGATGTTGTCTCAATAGGGGAATAATTAGCTATGAACTGAGCACTTGTCCAGTTCCACCTAACAAATCATGATAGCAAGGTCCAAAGTATTAAACTGTTGCCAAGTAACTTAGCTACATGCCAGAACAAAGCTCAAGAATATTTATAGAAATCAAAAATACCCACCTCCCAACAAGGTGAAATGTACAATGTCTGGCATCCAATCAGAGATTGTCAGACATGGAAAGAAGCAGGACAATATGTCTCATATGAGGATTTTTAAAAAAATCAATCAATCAGAAATGAACCAGAACTGACACAACTTTTAGAATCAGCAGTCGATAACATTACAACAGTTATTGTAACTACTTTCTATACGCTCAAAGTTAACTAGAGACATGAAGCTATAAAACCACCCAAATTGAATTTATAGAGATGAAAACTATAATGTCTGAGATTAAAAATACACTGGATGCTATTAATGGCAGATTAGACATTGCTGGAAAAAAAAAATTAGTGAACTGAAAACCTAGCACTAAAAACTATACAATGGAATACAGAGGGAAAAGTGGATTTATTAAAGAGAAAAGAAAAGAAAAAGAGCATTAGTAAGTTGTGGGACAACTTCAAGCCTGATATATATGTAATTGGCATCTCCAGAGGAGGTGGGAAAGAAACTGCAAAGCTGAAAAAATTTGAAGATATAATGGCCAAAATTTTCTGATATTTGATGAAAACTATAACCCACAAATCCAAGATGCTCAGTAAACCCCTAAAACAAGAAATATGAATAAAACTGCACTGGGACACATCATAATCAAATTGCTAAAAAAAATTGATAAAACATCTTGAAAGCAGCTAGAGGGAAAAGACACATTACAGAGAAACATTTGTAAGAATAACAGCGGATTTCTTACTGAAAATAGGATGAGATGATAATTTTAAAAATATTTAAAAACCTATAAGGAAAGAACTGTCAACCTAGAATTCTTTACCCAGAAAAAGTGTATTTCAAACATGAAGGACTTAGAGATGAAAAATAGATTAGTGTGACAGGAACTGTGGGGAGGAGAGAATGGTCAGTGACTAGCAATGATTATAGGGTTTTGGGGGGACAAATGTCCTGGAATTAGATAGTAATGATAGTTGTGTAACCTTGTGAACATACTAAAAGCCACTGAATTATACAGTTTAAAAATGGTAAATTTGATGATATGAGTTATATTTCAATTTTAATAAGCTAAAAATGAAAAACATAATAAAGACTTTTCCAGACACAAAAAAGATGAAAGAATTTATCATGAACCAACCTGCATTGCAAGAAATG
>NW_016818836.1:13952-16496 GCF_001698545.2 Rhinopithecus bieti
AATAAATAAATAAATAAATAAATAAATAAAACATATATCTGATATAAAAAGTTGTGGATCCAGAATATATAAAATCTTTCAAAACTCAGTAATAAGCAAACCAGCAACCCATGCAAAAGTTAGAAAACTATTTTAATGGACCCTTAGTTAAAGAAGACACATGGTTGGCAAATAAACATATAATAAGGTTTTCAACATCATTAACCATTAGGAAAATACAAATTAAAACCATAATGAGATACCTTTACATACTCACTAGAATGGCTAAGATAAAAAAAACTCACTGTTCCTAGTGCTGGAACTCTCACACACTGCTGGTGGAATTATAAAATGGATATCCAGTTTGGAAAACCATTTGGCAGGTTTTATTTATTTTTTACTTTTAAAATTAAACCTATCCCTACTGTGTCACCCAGCCATTCCCCTCCTGGGTATTTTCCCAAGAGAAAATAATGCATATATCCAAACAAAGACTTGCATAAATGTGCATAGTAGCTTTATTTGTGTTAGCCATTGTCAGTTTCAAGCCCCAGCTAAGGCCCAAGGGGAGTGGGTGGATGGGTGGGGAAGGGGGAGGGCAGGGAGCTGGAAGAACACTCGAGAGACAGCAGGTAGATGGGACATGGCTTTATTCAGCCCCACTGTTACAGTGTTGGTGCTGCATTTATACACCTCACAGAAAATAATGGCTCAGTGCCAGGTGATGAGCTTTCCCATCTTATGGCTACATAGCTGTGATTATATAATGCACGAAATTGTGCGCCTGTGCTCCAATCATGCTGAGTCATGCAGGATGTTTGCCTCCACCTATGTCTGCCTGGCTGCAGTGCAGTCATGTCCTTACAGCCATGTATTCACTTATCTAAAATTCACAACTATCCTATAAGTAAGTAGCCTCCATACCCCTATTTTCCAGAATATTGTTAGGAAGTGGGGAAGTGTTGAGTTAGCTTCACTTCTCAACTGGGCTCACCAACTGGGCTAATAACAGCACCTGCTTCAAAATGGGTTGGGAATTTCAAATTGAATAGTGCATATAGAGTACCCGGTCCAGGGCTGAGCACATTGTATATTCTCAATAATATAATTGATGATGCTGCTGAAAATGGTTATTTTATAGTAGGGCAATGATAGTCCAAATTCATGTAGACAGAGGCTAGAATTAAGAGGACCTAAGATATATAGGATTCTTTGCCATATTTTGCCATATATTTTAGAGAATTTAAAAATAAAGAGCTTGTTTTGTAAGGAAACAGTAACAAATTTTAATAAAATATTATTGAATTCTGGAGGCAGGCAGGAAGGTATGCAGATTTCATGCCTTTAGGAAACAGGCAAATCTACTGAATTAGGACCAAACTGTCTGCATCAGGGCCCCCAGATGAGAAACCTGTAGTTCCTCACACCTTTACAGTTATAACAGTGGAGGTGGTCAGGGTATAACATGAGAAGATCTGTTTTCTGAAGACATATTTCCTTGTGTCAGAAGGGCAGGCCCACATTGTAACACTTTTTAGTGGTCTGAGAGAAGCAGGTGACTACTTATCTGGATAGGCAAGGCAATTAACTCTTCACTTAAGGTATTTCCCTTCTGGCCATCAAGACATTTTTAATTGTTGTCATTTGACTACACAGGTAATTTGTGATCTTCTGAGAAAAACAGAAAAATGTGATCAAACAAGAGGAGAGTACAGAAGCCTTACAACCCCACCTATCTATTAATCCCTTAATGGATATCTTTCCAGAACTTTTCTAGGCAGTTTTAACAAGAAACAAAATGGGATAATGGCACACATATGTATTGTTTGTAAATTTATTTTTTTTTACTTGACGATAGATTCTGAATTTTTTTTTTCATTTCAGTTGATGGATTTCTGCAACATCATTAATCTTTGTATAGGTATATCATCATCTATTTAACTAATCCCATAATTGTGGACATTTCCAATTATTTGATATTCTAACAGGGCTTTTCTGACCATCTTTAATCCTACCACATGATTCGACAAATTATCATGACTGACAATTTTCTTAGTGGAAACTGTCTGAAAGAGAAATTGCCTAGTCAAAGGGTAGGAACATTTTAAAGATATTTTGATGCATTTCCAATTACCCATCAATGAAGCTGTGCAACTCTCACTGTCAGTGCACATACTGTTACTTTAAGATAAAATCCATAAGGGGAGGCTGTAATAAATTCATGTATTACTTGTGTATACCTTTTAATCTGTGAGCAGTCAAATACTATGCAAATGGGGTTACTTTGTACATCTAAATTGGGATTAGGGTAGGCAACTTAGGGTAATCAGGCCAAGGCAGATGGATTTATCCCAAGCTGAGGAGCATGAAACATTAACCAAAAGATAAAATAGAAGAAAAGAAATAGAAGTGAAAAGCCTACTCAAGGAAAGATGAAGCAATCAATAGCATATTTTTTTTTTTTTTGCTGTTGATCTTGTAAAATTGCTTCTATCTATCTATCTATCTATCTATCTATCTATCTATCTATCATCTATGTATGTATGTATGTATGTATGTATGTAT
>NW_016818836.1:18715-36871 GCF_001698545.2 Rhinopithecus bieti
CAATGGAAACAAAAGCCAAAATAGACAAATGGGATCTAATTAAACTAAAGAGCTTCTGCACAGCAAAAGAAACTACCATCAGAGTGAACAGGCAACCTACAGAATGGGAGAAAATTTTTGCAATCTACCCATCTGGCAAATGGCTAATATCCAGAATCTACAAAGAACTTAAACAAATTTACAAGACAAAAATAATCCCATCAAAAAGTGGGCAAAGGATATGAACAGACACTTCTGAAAAGAAGACATTTATGCAGCCAACAGACACATGAAAAAAAGCTCATCATCACTCTTCATCAGAGAAATTCAAATCAAAACCACAATGAGATACCATCTCACATGGGTTAGAATGGCGATCATTAAAAAGTCAGGAAACAACAGATGCTGGAAAGGATGTGGAAAAATAGGATGCTTTTACACTGTTGGTGGGAGTGTAAACTAGTTCAACCATTGTGGAACACAGTGGTGATTCCTCAAGGTTCTGGAACTAGAAATACCATTTGACCCAGTGATCCCATTACTGGGTATATACCCAAAGGATTATAAATCATGCTACTATAAAGACACATGCACACGTATGTTTATTGCGGCACTATTTACAATAGCAAAAACTTGGAACCAACCCAAATGTCCATCAATGATAGACTGGATTAAGAAAATGTGGCACATATACACCATGGAATACTATGCAGCCATAAAAAAGGATGAGTTCATGTCCTTTGTAGTGATATGGATGAAGCTGGAAACCATCATTCTCAGCAAACTATCGCAAGGACAGAAAACCAGTCACCACATGTTCTCACTCATAGGTGGGAATTGAACAATGAGAACACTTGAAAACAGGACAGGGAACATCACACATGGTGACCTGTCATGGGGTGGGGGGTAAGGGGAGGTATAGCATTAAGAGAAATACCTAATGAAAATGACAAGTTAATGGGTGCAGCAAACCAACATGGCACATGTATCCCTATGTATCAAACCTGCCCGTTGTGCACATGTACCCTAGAACTTAAAGTATAATATTAATAAAATTAAAAAACAAGAAAATTCAAGAACTAAATATATTCAGATTCTGCAATGTCCATTGCTATCTGAACTTTCTCCTCAAACTATGTGAACTCAAGAACTAAATAGATTTGAATAAGAAATGAAGAAAAAAAAGAACAAAGGGTCTTCAGGGAGGTCATTCCAAGGCTAGAGGATGAACGCATTAGGAGGGTGCTTGCAGGATCAAAAGCTGGTGGAAAAGAAGACCTTAGGAGGTCTGAATGGAAAATCTGATGATTAATTTTTAGTAACTTATGTTTATATAGCACTTTACAGTTTACACAGTCCTTTTAATGGGGCAACGGGAGGCAACGGGAGTTGGTGGTGAATGGTGCTGGGGTTTTCTGCACTAGCACTGTACAAACCACTTCCTGACTTCTTGTGACTTGAGGGATTTGAACCACTTGCTTTGTTTAACCACCGTAGCCAGCTATCTCTTACATGCAGGCAAATGCAATTCTAATTTACACAAATGATGAAATAATTTATAAAATTCCTAAGGGGGAGAGTGTTGTAGGATTTTAAAGAACTGTGACAGAGTAAACAAAAACATAGGGTCAGAAAAATTCACAAAGCAAAGGAAATGCTGGCATATATGCTGGTGATAGGGCCGTGGGGAGTGGTCATTGTCACAGGGAGAATGTGCATAGGAAGGGAAAAAAAAAGGGCCAAGGCAAAAACCCAAGGAAAGCTGAATCTTGGAGATGGGTAGGGCCAGGGAAGAGGGTGCAGAGAAGGAGGAAAAGAAGGAATGGCAAGATACCCAGGAAGAAACCAGCAGTGGGGTCACTGGTTGGAGAAGGAAAGCCACATACACTGTGCTAACATATTTAAAGTTTCATTATGGAAAAGGGATTAAACTTCTTTGTTTGTTTGTTTGTTTGCTTGTTTGTTTTTTGAGATGGAGTTTCGCTCTTGTTGCCCAGGCTGGAGAGCAATGGCACGATCTCAGCTCACCACAACCTCCACCTCCCAGGTTCAAGCAATTCTCCTGCCTCCGCCTCCCGAGTAGCTGGGATTACATAAATTTGTTTTATATAACAAGTAGGTAACAAGTATTTATCTAATATGAAAGGTAAAACAAAGCACAGTGGGTGAAGATGCAGGTAGGGGAATCTATTTCCATTCAGTGTAGAAGTAGTAGTTAGTGTTCTGTTCTTGTCTGTCAGGATACCTTCGCCTCTCCAGCTTCTTCTGTTAACAACCTGGTACTTGGTTATAGGAATGGGCAAGGGGCCGGGCGCAAGTGGCTGATGCCTGTAATCCCAGCACTTCAGGAGGCAGAGGTGGGTGGATCACTTAAGGTCAGGAGTTTGGGACAAGCCTGGCCAACATGATGAAATCTGGTCTCTACTCAAAATACAAGAATTATCTGGGCATGGTGGTGCATGCCTGTAATCCCAGCTATTGGGAGGCTGAGGCATGAGAATCACTTGAATCTGGGAGGCAGAGGCTGCAGTGAACCAAGATCACCTAACTGCACTCTAGTCTGGGCAACAGAGTAAGATTCTGTCTCGAAAAGAAAAAAAAGGGGGGTGGCGGCCAGATCCCAGGTGGAGTGAATAATATTGTTCCATCCATCTGGCCACAGTGGCTGGTCCAGAGATGGACATATGACCCCAGCCAGGACAATCAGGACAATCAGAATCCTGAGCCAAATATTTTCTAACTGGATTAGTCTTTTCTTCTCTTTTGGTTGCTGAATTTTTTGGCTACGGGCCCAGAACAGTTTAGGGACATGCACAGGGAAAGTTCATCTGCAGAAGGCCTTCAGCACAAGTGTCCATAGCATGAATTAGTTATGAGGTGATTGATCAATTAGAGAACATGATCTGTGTGCTATTCCAACTGCTATTATTATAACCTCCTCTAAAACTAGCAAGTAGAGCAGGAAAAACATAGTTGGAAGCAACACCAGCTGCAGTGTCTGAGTGACTTCATGCTTTGTTTATCAAAGCACCGGGTGATAAAGTTGATAAGAATGTGTACAAGTTTTTCTAATGATAAGGGTGGTGGAGATGGTAAAGGAAGGGTCATCATCATCACTCTTGAGGAAGAGTCATATATAAAGTAGAAATGGAAGACAAAAGTCTAGAAACCCTTAGATTCAGACTAGATTCATATTAAATGGCAAGAAGTGTTGGAATGATAAAATATAGATCACTATATAATAAACTTCTCTATGAGAAAAGGAAGAATCCTAAGGAAGACTAAAGAGGTCAGGGAAGGGCCTTATTTAAACTGAAATCTATTAGATTACTCATATGAAATGACTTTTTTAGGTCAAATATGTCAAATGACAGCAATTTCATATGATTCTCTCTAATATACAGGCTCTGTCTTTTGTTATGTCAAATGAGAAGCAAGATAGTTCCTGAGATATTAAATGGCTAATTACAAAGTTCCTGTTTAATATCCCAGGAAGTTTTTTGTTTGTTTGTTTGTTTGTTTGTTTGTTTTTGAGACAGGGTCTTAATTACAAAGTTCCTGTTTAATATCCCAGGAAGTTTTTTGTTTGTTTGTTTGTTTGTTTGTTTGTTTTTGAGACAGGGTCTTCGCCTGTTACCCAGGCTGAAGTGCGGTGGTGCAATCATAGCTCACTGTAACCTCAAACTCCTGTGTAGATCCTCCTACCTCCTGTCCCCAAAATGCTGGGATTATAGGTGTGAGCAGCCATGACCAGCCCTTGGAAGGTAATATTTAGTTGCAACTACATAGTAGGATTTGGGAATGCTTCAAGAAGAGGTATTTGCAATGGGTATTGAAGGCTGCTTGAATTAATGATGGATATGGAATAGAAAAATATTCCAGATAAAGGATAGTAGCATAAGAGAATGCATGAAGAATAGAATAGAATGGGTACAGTATTTTACCATATATATAAGAAAGGAAAACAAAGTACATATTATTTACTTGTATAAATTTTTAAAATTTCTGAATACTCACAAAAATACTTGTATCAGTGGTTGACCATTTGGAATGGTGTGGATTCCAGGTAGATAAAGACAGCGGTGGAGGGAAGATTAACTACTGGAAATAGAGTTTAAGGTCCAAAAGAGGATTTAGTGTACAGCAGGACTAGGGTCTTGTTAGATCAGTAGAACTTTGAATGCTTTCCTGTAAGGTTTATAGTTTAGTTTCTTAGCAATGGAGAGCCACTACAGAACTTGAAACACGAGATGGACATAATGAAACCTTCATGGAAGGCTTCAGAGTTTGCTCTGCAACACTGAAGTGCAAGAAATATTGCATTCCTTTGTGTTCTAAAATCAAATCAAATTTGCTTCAGCCTCCATTTGCCAGAGTTGGCAAAAAATCCGTCTCATTGGACATGGCAGTGGTGAGGAGGCATTCTTCCCAACTCCTCAACTCTGTTAGAATCATATGAGTTCTGAGAGCTTATGGGCATCCTAAAGAGGAATATTTCAGCCTGTGGTCTGAACTTTGCTGTCTCTTCCTACCCTAGGATCAGGACCAGCTACATAATTTGCAGGGCTCAGTATGCAATGAAAACGCAGAGCCCCTTGTTCAAAAATTACTGAGAATTTCAAAATGGTAACAAGTGGGCATTAAACCAAACATAGAGCTCTTTGGAGTACAGGGCCCTGTGTGACAGCACAGATCATAGGCCCATGAAGCTGGCCCTGCCTTGAAGGCAGGTAACCTAGGGTGGGACACACTTCTTTGCCAAACTGAGGTCTAGGAATCTCAGCTGTGTTTCCCCCAAACCTGGTGCTCATTGCGTGGACCCTGAACTCACACCTCGTTAACACCAGCTGTGATTCCGCCATCTCCAGAACACTCCTGCCCTGCTTCTTCAGGCCCTCCTCAATTTTTTTAATCATCTAAGGCTGGGTTCCCTGGAGGGCGAACCTGAAACAAGGATTTGGATTTAATAGTTTATTTGGGAAGTTGACCCAGAAGAAAGAGTGAGAGATAGGGACAGCTGATGAGGGAAAGAGTGCAAGGCAATGTATAGATGTATAAGTGAGCTGGACACTGCTGACCACTGCTACTAGCGATTACTGCTGGAGTCAGACGTGAGGCCAAGAGGATTTAACGTGTTGAAAGTGAGACACAAAAGGTATACCTTACAGTGCTTCCCAGACTTCAGTGTGCACCAATCACATACGGATCTTGTTAAAATGCAGATTCTGATTCAGCAGGTCTGGGTGGCACCTGAGATTCTGGATTTCTACAAACTCCCGGGTGCTGCTGGTACTGCTGGTCAGCAGACCACATTTTGAGCATCAGGGCATGACACGATTACACTAGATGCACCTCAGCCTCAACCCTCAGCCTCTCCTCCTGTATTTCCAAGGGCTCAGACTTGGTATCCAACCTATTAGCACAGAGACCTGGCTGTCAAGGGTGGGGAAGGGGGCAGAGTTCCCTTTCTGTCTACAACCTAGAAGGCACATGGTACTTAATTTCCTCATCAGGTTACCTGGATTGGTCTGTTTTGTAAAGATAATACAGGTGGCACTATGAGGCGTGAAAAAGAACCACACAGGGAGAGAGGACAGCTATAATTGGACAAGTTGATAAAGACTGAATTGGGGTCCTTTGGGGATTAGAATGGAAGCAACCAGAGAGACTTTCCAGGAGTTGATTCAGCTGGCTGAGAAAGCCAACTGGATGTTAGCAGGACAGTGAGAAGGAAGGAACAAAGCTCCAGAGTTTTGCCCCTGGATGTGGTTGGAATGATGAGGGTGCTATTAACAGAGGCAGGTGGAGAGCAGCAACAGCTTGTGGGAGGAAAGGAATTCAGTTTTAGCCACACTACATTTTAGGAGCTGTACATCCATATATCTAGGACAAGTCCTAGGCATCTATCTAGGCAAGAAGAAATCAAATCAAAGTGGTAAAAGAAATACAATAATGGGCATCAAATGAGTTCAGATATGAAGTACAAAGTTTTTTTAGAAATAAGAATGTGAAGCCAGGCACAGTGGCTCACGCCTGTAATCCCAACACTTTCGGAGGCTGAGGTGGGTGGATCACCTGAGGTCAGGAGTTCGAGACCAGCCTGACCAACATGGTGAAATCCCGTCTCTACTAAAAATACAAAAATTAGCCGGGCATGGTGGCGGGTGCCTATAATCCCAGCTACTTGGGAGGCTGAGGCAGGAGAATTGCTTAAACCCAGGAGGCAGAGGATGCAGTGAGCCGAGATCACGCCATTGCACTCCAGCCTGGGGGACTAGAGAGAGACTTCATCTAGAAAGAAAGAAAGAAAAGAAAGAAAGAAAGAAGAAAGAAGAAAGAAAGAAAGAAAAGAAAGAAAGAGAGAAAGAGAGAAAGGGAGAAAGGGAGGAAGGGAGGAAGGGAGGAAGGGAGGAAGGGAAGAAAAGAAAGAAAGAAAAGAAAGAAAGAAAGAAAAGAAAGAAAGAAAGAAAGAAAGAAAGAAAGAAAGAAAGAAAGAAAGAAAGAAAGAAAGAAAGAAAGAAGGAAAGAAAGAAAGGAGGAAAGGAGGAAAGGAGGAAAGGAGGAAAGGAGGAAAGGAGGAAAGGAGGAAAGGAGGAAAGGAGGAAGGAAGGAAGGAAGGAAAGAAGGAAAGAAGGAAAGAAGAAAGAAAGAAAGAAAGAAAGAAAGAAAGAAAGAAAGAAAGAAAGAAAGAAAGAAAGAAAGAAAGAAAGAAAGAAAGAGAAAGAAAGAAATCAGAATGTGAGGACAAATGTTCACTGAATGGAAGAAAGCTAAAATAATGTAGTGTGGAGAGAGCTGTTTTGGTGGCATAGGGTAATGCTACTCAGAAGTCTAGGGGAAATAAAAAAAACTTTTACTTATAAGCAAGTATGTAGCATTTTCTTCTATAACAACCCGTGAAAAATATTTTAGAAAATCTTTGTGCTAAGCTTCCAAGAAAGCTGATCTGGTCCTTGCCATTGTCTGCTTTGTTGTTAAATATAGAATCTGAGACTCTGGACTTGCTCATCTGGTATCTTATGAGTACTACTTGTACACAAAATATTCTTCTGTGTCCCATTTAATGTGGTCCAATGAATATATTTAGGTATGTGAGGTTTTTTCCCTTAGGGCTTTTTTTAAACTGACAATTTTATGAGGAAAAATTCATATCTATAAAACAACCTGCTACAGTTTTGTCAGATGTTTTTCCAATCCTTATCAATGTAAACATATGATGTACATCTTCACTTTGAGATTGACTGTGAATCATTGGTGCGTGGATTGTTTAATGACCACATATTCCTCCCATCCTTCTTCCTATCTCCCTTCACCCTAGATGCACCTCAACCTCAACCCTCAGCCTCTCCTCCTCTTTTTCCAAGGGCTCAGACTTGGTGCCCAACCTATTAGCACACAGAGCCCTGACTGCCAAGGATGGGAAAGGAGGCAGAGTTTCTTTTCTGTCTACAACCTAGAAGACACAGGGTATTTAATTTCCTCATCAGGTTACCTGGATAGGTATGTTTTGTAAAGATAATACAGGTGGCACTATGAGGCGTGCCACCTAGAGGTGAAGTTGATTGTGTCTCCTCTTGAATCTCTGCTGGTTTTATGAACGGTTTTGCCCAACAGATTGTAGTTTCTGCTCTTGCCCTCCTGCAATGCTACTGTCATCATGTGAAGGAGCTTGCAATAGCCTTCTTGCTATGACAGACCATGTGGAGACAGAAAGGCCCACTTTCAAACACCAGACATGTGAGCAAGGCCTTTTTATACCATCCAACTTGAGCTGAGTTACCAGATGACTATAGTCACAAGAGTAAACGCAGACCAGGCCAACAAAGAGACCATTTAGCTGAGCCCAGCCCAAATTGCTGACCCATAGAATTGTGTACAAATAAAATGGTGCTTGTTTTAAGTCACTAACTTTTAAGTAGTTTGTACATAATCATAGATAACTGATATAATTTGGTATCTGATATTTGCATTCTGATTTTGGAATCAACATTATTTTTTATATAATTTTTCATGTATTGAATAAGTTGTAAGATAATTTTAAAAGACCGTACACAGTTCTATTATAACTTACCATACTTTACTTAAACTTTTCCCAATAATTGGACATTTGGTTTACATAGAGCTTTTCATTTTTATGGATAATATTATTCTAAATGTATTTGTACGAATGGTTTCTAAATTCTTTCCTGCTGTTTTCTTAGAAAAATTTCTTGCCAAAAGTGAATTAGTAAAGAATGTCAAGTGTTAACTCTCTTTACATATTACTTGACTGCTTTCCAAAAGATTTTTATCAATTTATAGGGCAGCCAGCTGTATACTTGTCTCCCTGTGCCCCCTCAGCAATTTCTTTTAATTTAGCAATTTGTTTTTTGGAGGGGGACAGAGTTTTGCTCTTGTTGCCCAAGCTGGAATGCAATGGCACGATCTTGGCTCACTGCAACCTCTGCCTCCTGGGTTCAAGTAATTTTCCTGCCTCAGCCTCCCAAGTAGTTGGGATTACAGGTGTGCACCACCACACTTGGCTAATTTTTTGTATTGTTAGTAGAAACAAGTTTTCACCATGTTAGCCAGATGGTCTCAATCTCCTGACTTCATGATCTGCCCACCTTGGCCTCCCAAAGATCTGGGATTACAGGCATGAGACACCACACCTGGCCTAATTTAGCAATTTTTAAATTGAGATGTGCTATGATCTGAATGTTTGTGTCCCCCCAAAATCTGTATGTTGAAATCATAATCCCCAAGATGATGGTATAGGAGGTGGGGGCCTTTGAGAGATGATTAGGTCATGAGGTTAGAGCCTTGTGAGTGGGATTAGTGCCCAGATGAAGGTGGCCAGAGAGACACCCCTTGCTACTTCTGCCATGTAAGGTTACAGTTGGAAGATGGCTATCCATGATAAAGCAGGCCCCCACCAGACACTGACTCTGCCAGTGTCTTGATCTTGGACTTCACAGTCTCCAGAATTACGAGAAATAAATTCCTATTGTTTACAATCCACCTAGTTTATGGCATTTTGTTATAGCAACTCAAATAGACTAAAACTGGGTATAGCATATATGTGGCAAGGTGTATAAATCTTAACTTTATGGCTTGATTAATATCTACAGATAGAAATGGATAGATAGATAAATATATAAGCTCTGTGTAATCACACCCATATGAAGATTCAAAACATTTCCAACTCTCCAGAAGTTTCTCTTGTGCCAGTTCCTAGTCAATATCAGCTGCAGAAGTAACCACATTCTGACTTCCACAACCATAGATTAGTTTTGCCTAATCTTGAACTTCATATAAATTGAACCATACTCTTGTGTACTCTTGCATGCCTGCCTTCTTTTGCTCGTCACTATATCTGTGAAATCATCCATCTGGTTGTTGCATATGGCAATGGGTCATGCTTTTCATTGCTGAGTATTACTCCACCAAGTGAGGAGGATGCCACCTTTTCTTTACCCATTCTTCATTTGATAGGCATATATGTAGTTTTTCTTTTGATGTCATTAAAGAGTTTTTAAAAACTTTTTTTCAATTATTTTAACAATTCAATAGATGTGTGTTGGTGCCTTAGAGGTGATTCATTATTAATATCCTCAATTACTGTTGGAATGTAGCAGAGGAGGGACTAGGGACTAGTTTGAATGAGTGGGCAGGGAGCACATGATAAAGGCTTTGTGAGCCATGCTGAGGAACTTGGACTTTGGGAGTCACTGAGGGATTTGAAGCAAGAGAGGGAATTTCTCAAATTTGCATTTTTGGAAAATAACTCTTGCAGTGGGAAGGAGAATAGGTGATTTGAGGAAAAGCCTGAAGGAGAAAGATTCCTAAGCAGAAGGCTAGGCAATAGCAGAGGTGAGAGATCTGCTGGGCCTGAGCTAATGCAGTGGCAACAGAACTAGTTGGACAGATCTGATGGGACTTGGGGGATGAGAAGGCGGGAGGCAATAACTAAGGGTTTCTGCTGGGTAACTAGGGTGGTGATAGGGTGGTGATAGAGGCATGGACCAAGATAAGAAGTGAGGTTGGGGAGCAGAAGAGACAATACATTGAGAAAGATGCCAAGGTTATCTTGGATATGTTGAATTTAAGATACTTGTGGCATGTCCAGGTGGAGCTACATAACAGCTCTAGAATTCGGGAACGTGGTCCTGTTAGAGATAGAGATTTCCTTAGCACACGGTAGAAAAGCCTGGAAGGTTGATGAGGTTTATCCAGTGATTTTTGAAGACAAGTTTTGAGACAGAAGAAAATATAGGCCTAGATCCATGGACTCTTCTGATGTGGTTGGTAAAGAGTTTTAACCTGTATTTATTTATTTATTTATTTATTTATTTATTTATTTATTTAGGAGATAGGGTCTCACTCTGTCATCCAGGTAGAGTGCAGTGGTGCAATTACAGCTCACTGTAGCCTCAAACTCCTGGGCTCAAATGATCCTCCTCCCTCAGCCTTCAGAGTAGCTAGGACTACAGGCATGTGCCACCATGCCTTGTTATTATCTTGTTGTTGTAGAGAGCTTGCTATGTTGCACAGGTGTTTTCAAACTACTAGCCTCAACCAGTCCTACCATGTTAGCCTCCCAAAGTGCTGGGATTACAGATGAGAGCCACCATCCCCAGTCAAGAATTTTAATCTTTTGAAGCATTTTACTGCACTAGGCAACAAGGAACTCTGGTAATCCAAATTGTTCCATTCCTTCGTGCATTGTCTGTGGTAAACAACTTACACATCCAGCAATGGCTCCAGCAAAACCGCCAAGATTCTTAACTCCAAAGCACAGACATTTGACAAGTAGAAGGGCAGATTATTTTCAGTGGCTACTGGAACATTGAAAGAGAGTAAAGTTTTTGTCAAGCAAAAAACAAAAAAAAGTTGTAGTCAGTGAATAGCCTCAGGAAGCAAGCTATTTAGTAGCAATTATTTATTGTCCAGAAAAGGAAAATGCACAGTGACGATAACCTAAATTAGAGTAAATAAAATGCTAGGGCCAGCTGGAACCCAGGATTGAGTCCAGTTTGGGCAACATAAGAAAACGCTGTCTCGAAAAACAAACAAATGAAATACTAGGACAAGAGGTAGTATGGGAAAATGAAAAGTTTTCTCTCTCAATACCATTAATCAACATATTGATATGTCATAAATGGAAACAAACGGTTTTCTATGTATGTTGATGAATCAACAGATTTTACCAATAAACGTCGTATTATTGTGTCCAGAATTGCTGGGTTCTTGGTCTCACTGATTTCAAAAATGAAGCCACAAACCCTCGCAGTGAGTGTTAGTTCTTAAAGATAGTGTGTCCGGAGTTTGCTCCTTCAGATGTTCAGATATATTTGGAGTTTCTTCCTTCTGGTGGGTTCCTGGTCTCCCTGTCAGGAGAGAAACTGCAGACCTTCGTGGGGAGTGTTACAGCTCTTAAAGGTAGCACCTCTGAAGTTGTTCCTTCTTCCTTTTGGGTTCGTGGTCTCCTTGGCTTCAGGAGTGAAGCTGTAGACTTTCCCAGTGAGTGTTACAGCTCATAAAGGCAGCCTGGACCCAAAGAGCCAGCAACAGCAAAATTTATTGCAAAGAATAAAATAACACACTCTCCACACCTGGGAAGCAGACCCCAGCGGGGTGCCGCTGGCTAGTCAGAGCAGCCTGCTTTTATTCCCTTATCTGACCCCACCCACATCCTGCTGACTGGTCTATTTTACAGAGAACTGATTGGTCCATTTTGACAGAGTGCTGATTGGTGCATTTACAATCCTTGAGCTAGACACAGAGTGCTACATGGGAAAGTTCTCCAAGTCCCCACTAGGTTAGCTAGACACAGAGTTAGCTAGATACAGAGTACCAATTGGTGTATTTACAAACCTTGAGCTAGACACAGAGTACTGATTGGTGTATTTACAAACCCTGAGCTAGACACAGAATGCTGATTGGTGCATATACAATCCTCCAGCTAGATATAAAAGTTCTCCAAGTCCCCATATGGCTCAGGAGCCCAGCTGGCTTCACCTAGAGGATCCTGCACTGGGGCTGCAGGAGGAGCTGCCCGCCAGTCCCAAGCCACGCCTGCACTCCTCAGCCCTTGGGCGGTTGATGGGACAGGGCGCCACGGAGCAGGGGGTGGCGCCTGTCTGAGAGACTCAGGCTGCACAGGAGCCCACAGCAGCGGGGGAGCTCAAACATGGCCGGCTGCAGGTCCTGAGCCCTGCCCTGCGGGGAGGCGGCTGAGGCTCGAGGAGAATTCTAGCACAGCGCCTACCGGCCGGCACTGCTAAGGAACCTGGTGCACCCTCTGCAGCTGCTGGCCCGGATGTTAAGCCCCTCACTGCTCTGGGCCGGCGGCGACGGCCCGCCACTCCCTGTGCGGGGCCCTCCAAGCCCGCGACCGCGCCCGCTGGAACTCACACTGGCCCGCGAGCGCTGCGGGCAGCCCTGGTTCGCGCCCGCGCCTCTCCCTCCACACCTCCCAGCAAGCAGAGGGAGGCGGCTCCGGCCTCAGCCAGCCCAGAGAGGGGTTCCCACGGTGCCATGGCGCACTGAAGGGCACCTCAAGCGCCACCAGAGTGGACTAAGAGTGAAGGGCTGCTAGCACATTGTCACCTCTCATTATAACATTAGTTGTTGTTGTTTGAGACGGAATCTCGCTCTGTCGCCCAGGTTGGAGTGCAATGGCATGATCTCGGCTCACTGCAACCTCTGCCTACTAGGTCTTGGTTCACTGCAACCTCTGCCTCCCGGGTTCAAGCAGTCCTCCTGCCTCAGCCTCTCAAGTAGCTGGGACTACAGGCACACGCCACCACACCTGGCTGATTAATGTCATAACATTTGTAAGATTTGTATACAAGGTGTTTTTCAAGACTTTTTTTTTCCCCCTCTGGTGCAAAGAGCTGTCCCAAACAAACAAAATCCCAGATGCTTTTTTTTTTTTTTTTTTTTTTTTTTTTTTTTTTTTTTTTTTTTTTTGAGATGGAGTCTCTGTCACCCAGGCTGGAGCGCAATGGCATGATCTCAGCTCACTGCAACCTCTGCCTACTAGGTTCAAGTGATTCTCCTGCCTCAGCCTCCCGAGTAGCTGGGATTACAGGCATGCACCACCACGCCCAGCTAATTTTGTATTTTTAATAGAGACAGGGTTTCTCCATTTTGGTCAGGCTGGTCTGAACTCCTGACCTCAGATGATCTGCCTGCCTCAGCCTCCAAAAGTGCTGGAATTACAGGCATGAGCCACCGTGCCTCCAAAAGTACTGGAATTACAGGCGTGAGCCACCGTGCCCGGCTCCGATGCATTTAATGTTGTGTCATTGTATCTGGAATGAAAAGGTCTGATCTGCAAGAAACATGTGGGCATCTATACTGACAAGACTCATCAGTGAACTCCAGGAAAGGCAAAGGGAACACAGGAAATTCTGACTTCATTCACAACACACTCTTTTCTTCATAGAGAGGTGCTGGTGTCAAAGCCTGTCAAAGAAGAAATTTTAAAAGTCTGGAAGATATGACAAAAATAGTCAACTTTCTTAAACAGAGCTACAGTCTGATCATGTACTGAAGATGAGATTTACTCATCTATCTCTCGACAAACTGTGGATTTCTATGAAAAAATAGGTTTCTGCTCTTCATCGGAAAGCAACAAACACCTTGGTAGTTTTTAACTTCTTTTTTTTTGAGACGGAGTTTCGTTCTTGTTGCCCAGGCTGGAGTGCAATGGCTCGACCTTGGCCACGGCAACCTCCGCATCTCGAGTTCAAGTGATTCTCCTGCCTCAGCCTCCCGAGTAGCTGGGATTACAGTCACGTGACACCACACCCGATTAATTTTGTATTTTTAGTAGAGACTTGGGCTTCTCTATGTTGGTCAGGCTGATCTCGAACTCCTGACTTTAGGTGATCCCCCCGCCTCAGCCTCCCAAAGTGCTGGGATTATAGGCGTAAGCCACCATGCCTGGTTGGTTTTTAACTTCTTAAACTTGTAAACAAACTTTTTCTTGTTTTTGTTTTTTGAGACAAGGTCTCATTCTGTTGCCCAGGCTGGTGCAGTGGCATGATCACAGCTCATTGCAGCCTCAACTTCCCAGCCTCAAGCTATCCTCCACCTCAGTCGCATGAGTAGCTGGGACAACACATGCATGCCATCAAACCTGGCTATTTTATTTTATTTTATTTTGCAGAGGCAGAATCACCTTATATTGCTCAGGCTGGTTTTTCTTTTTTAAGAGGCATTTGAAATTTTCATGTTTATGTTGAAGAATGTGTATTTGACAAGCAAATACACAAGCACAAGTTTCAATTAAGGGGTAAAGTTCATTCTTTAGTTTTAGTTTCAAAAAAGTGTTTAATACACTTTCAATACTTTTATATAGACCAGTTAAAGAGATCAAGAAAGTAATACATGTATATAACAATTTTGTAATTGCTAGGCCTACATGGGAGTGTGTTAGTCCATTTTGTGTTGCCATAAAGGAATACCTGAGGCTGGGTAATTTATAAACAGGTTTATTTCACTCACGGTTCTACAGGCTATACAAGAAGTGTGATGCCAACATCTCTTCCTGGCTAGGCCTTCAGGAAGCTTCCAATCATGGCTAAAGGTGAAGGGGACCCAGAGTGTCACATAGTGAGAGAGGAAGAGAGAGAAGGTGGAGGGGCAGTGTCTTCTTAAACAACTAATTCTCATATAAACTAACAGAGCAAGAACTCATTCATTACCACTGGGACAGCCTCAAACCATTCATGAGGGATCTGCTCCCATGATCCAAACTCCTCCCATTGGGCCCCACCTCCAACTTTATCATATTTCAACATGGAATTTGGAGGGAACAAATATCCACACCATATCAGGCAGCCTGATCATGTCACTCAGTAAGGAAATGCTTTTAAACTGTCTTAAAACAGTCCTAGGCCATTTTTATTCATATTGTTTTCTCTGCAGTTTTACTAACTTTTAACATTTTCAATAAATTTTCATGTTGTAAATAACATTAATTAAAATCAATTTACAACCTTTATATAAATTAAATCAACTCCTCCTACTTTTAGAAAATTTCATTTTGTCTTAAGCCTATTTAACAAAATGTATTATTTTTACCATATGAGTTTTAAAATTTTATGAAAAGCCACTAGGTGTTGGGAACAGGTCCCCCAAAATCTGGCCATAAACTGGCCCCAAAACTGGCCATAAACAAAATCTCTGCAGCACTGTAACATGTTCATAATGGCCCTAACGCCCATGCTGGAAGGTTGTAGGTTTACGGGAATGAGGGCAAGGAACATCTGACCCTCCCAGGGTGGAAAAACCACTTAAAGGCATTCTTAAGCCACAAACAATAGCATGAGCAATCTGTGCTTTAAGGACATGCTCCTGTTGCAGATAACTAGTCCAACCTATTCCTTTAATTCTGCCCATCCCTTCGTTTCCCATAAGGGATACTTTTAGTTAATCGAATATCTATGGAAACAATGCTAATGACTGGCTTGCTGTTAATAAATATGTGGGTAAATCTCTGTTCAGGGCTCTCCGCTCTGAAGGCTGTGAGACCCCTGATTTCCCACCTCACACCTCTATATTTCTGTGTGTGTGTCTTTAATTCCTCTAGCGCCGCTGGGTTAGGGTCTCCCTGACTGAGCTGGTCTTGGCAACTAGGGAGATTAATTTCAAGAAAGGTAAGCTAATCTTAATTATCTGATTTTATTTCAGGGACAGATGGTTAAAAAGACATAGCAACCACAGTAGAATCTCATTTAGTAGAAATTTGTAATAAGAATTTGGGATCTACTTAGATAAGGTAAAAATTCAAGTAGACATAATGAATTAATATCTTGTTTTTGGGAGGAGGAACCACATAAAATGATAGGCAAATTAGTTAGCCAAAATAAACAAATATTCAGGAAAAGATATAATTCTCTACTCAAAAGAGCATTGGCAATTATTATTGGATTGTTATATCTACACCTTACTGATCATGCTAATGTACTATGGGCTTAGATAAAATAATCCTTATACAGAGGTCCCCTGAGACCTGGAAATTGTTTCAAGAGCTCCTCCAGAGGAGAAAAACTGTGCTGTTTGACCTGCTTGTGGGATAAAAAAAATTGCATAGTATCTCCTCATCTCAGTACAAAGTACTATATATTGTCTATCACTTACAATTTTAAAAAAAATTAATCATGTTCATGACATCCTGTGGCAAATACACTGTAACTTGTAACAATATGCAAAAAAAGTATATGATACTATCTATAAATATTAATACTTTTTATTTTAATAATTATATATAATTTTAGCTAATTATATACATAATACATTAAATTATATATATATAATTTTAATAATTTTTTTTTGACAAGAGTCTTGCTGTGTCATCAAGGCTGGAGCATACTGGCATGATTGCAGCTCACTGCAGCCTTGACTTCCTGGGCTTAAGAGATCTTCCTGGCTCAGGTTCTTGAGTAGCTGGGACTACAGGCATGTGCCACCATGCCTGGCTAATTCTTATTTTTAAATTTTTAAAATATTTTGTAGAGATAGGGTCTCACTATGTTGCCCAGGCTGGTCTTGAACTCTTGGGCTCAAGTGATCTTCCCACTTTGGCCAACAAAAGTGCTAGGATTACAGATGTAAGACACCACACCTGGCCTAATTTTAATAATTTCTTTCTGTACCCCAATAAATCATTTTTCATACATTTAGGGATGCATACACCCACTTTGGAAGCTACTGTTCCGGTCATAGAATTTTATCATTAACACAACCAACTGACCTCATTTGATTAAGATTTATTGACCATTACACCCCACAACAGCAGAATATAAATTCTTTTCAAGTGACCATGGGAATATTTATTAAAATATAGCATATTTTGGCCCAAAAGCAAGTGTCAATAAGCTAAAAGCATTTAAGTCACATATAGTATGTTCTCTGACCACAATTGAAATAAATTAGAAATCAATGACTGCTGAAAAATTGCTGGGTAGACCCCAAATATTTGGGAACTAAATAACAGACTTCTAAATAATCAACGGGACAAGAATAAATCAAAAGAGAAATGAGAGTATTTTAAATGGAGTGAAAATGAAAACCCAATATATCAAAATGTGTGGGATGCCCTTGAAGCAGCACTTAAGGAAAATTTTACAACATGAAACACTTATGTTAGAATAGCAAAAAAGGTCTCAAATCAATGACTTCAGCTTCCATCTTAAGACACCAGAAAAAGATTAAACTCAACATGCATAGAAAAAAGAAAATAATAAAGATCACAGCAAAATAATGAAATAAAACCAGAAAACAATAGCAAAATCTGTGAAACTAAAACTGCTTCTTTGAAAAAATAAATCAATCAAATTGATAGACCTCTAGCTAGGGTGATTAGGAAAAAAAGATAGATGCAAATTAACAATATCAGTAATGTGGGACACAACATCACTGCAAGTTATACAGATTTAAAAGATAATAATGGAATATTATGAATGACTCTATGCCAACGAATTCAACAAGTTCGAGCAAATTCTTTGAAAGGCACAAAATACCAAAGCTCACTCAAACAGAAATAGATAGCCTAAATAGTCCTATACTTATTTTAAACATTTAATTTGTACTTAAAGGCTTTCTCACAAAAGACTCCATATCCAGATGGCTTGCTGCTCTGAAGTCTACAAAATCACAAAAATAAAATAATAGTAATTCTACTAAAACTCTTTCAGAAAATTGAAAAGTAGGGAATATTGCAATGAATTCCATAAATTAAGGATTAACCTGGTACCAAAAAGCAGACAAAGACAAGCAAACTACAGACCAATATTCCTCATGAGCATAGATGCAAAAATTCTAAACAAAATATTAGCAAATTTAATTCAACAATATATAAAAAGGATAATACAGCCAGGTGCGGTGGCTCACACCTGTAATCCCAGCACTTTGGGAGGCTGAGGTGGATGGATCATGAGGTCAGGAGTTCAAAACCAGCCTGGCCAATGTGGTGACACCCCATCTCTACCAAAAATACAAAAAAAATTAGCTGGACATGGTGGCTCATGCTTGTAGTCCCAGCTACTCGCGAGGCTGAGGCAGAAGAATCACTTGAACCCACGATTGAGGTTGCAGTGAGCCGAGATGGTGCAACAACAGCACTCCAGCCTGGGTCACAGAGTGAGACTCCACCTAAAAAAAAAAAAAAAAAAAAAAAAAAAA
>NW_016818836.1:38019-83866 GCF_001698545.2 Rhinopithecus bieti
GAAAGAAAGAAAGAAAGAAAGAAAGAAAGAAAGAAAATGAACTTTGATCCATACCACACAGTACATAAAAAAATTAACTCAAACTGGATCACAAACCTAAATGTAAAACCTAAAACTATAAATGTTCTAGAAGAAAACACAGGAGAAAGTCTTTGTGACCCTGGTTTGGTCAATGGTTTCTTAGAAACAATACCAAAATCACAATCCATCTATAGTGTTTTTTGTTTTTTGTTTTTTGTTTTTTGTTTTTTACTTTATCCAAATGAAGAACTTCTGCTCTTTGAAAAATACTGTTAGGAGAATGAAAAGACAAGAGACAAGTTGTTGGAAAAATATTTGTAAATCACATATCTGATTTAAAAAAAAAACTGTGTCCTGTAATGTGCAAAGAATATATATATTTTCAAAACTAACTAATAAAAATTCAAAAAATTAACAACCCACGGGGCCACTGTGGCTCATGCCTGTAATCTCAGCACTTTGGGAGGCCGAGACAGGCAGATCACGAGGTCAGGAGATTGAGACCATCCCAGCCAACATGGTGAAACCCTGTCTTTACTAAAAAAATACAAAAAAATTAACTGGGCATGGTGGTGGGTGCCTGTAGTCCCAGCTACTCGGAAGGCTGAGGCAGGAGAATGGAGTGAACCCAGGAGGCGGAGCTTGCAGTGAGCTGAGATCGCATTACTGCACTCCAGCCTGGGCGACAGAGCAAGACTCCATCTCAAAAAAAAAAAAAAAGAAAAGAAAAGAAAAGAAAAAAAACATTAACAACCCAGTACAAAAATGGGTAAAACAAGACTTCATCAAAGAAGATGCACAGATGGCAAATAAGCAAATGAAGAGATGTTCAAAAAATCATTAGCTATTAGACAAATACAAATTAAAAAATCACAATGAGAATCTTCTATACCCCAACTGAAACTTCTTAAATTTTGAAGACTCTCCATGCCAAGTATTATCAAGGATGTGCAACAAATGTAATTCATATATATTGCTGGTGGGAATAAAAAATGGTTAACCACTTTGAAAAACAGTTTGGCAGCTTCTTAAAATTTAGACATACTCTTACCATATAACCCAGTTGTAGGATATAACAAATTCCTCTTCAAAGGTTTTAGCCTGTAAATTGTTAAGTACAATGCGTTCTGGTATCAGTATGTTCAGCATCCTGTTCTTTATTTTACAGCTTAACCTCCTCATTCTCTTTGTCTCTTTACCCCTAGTTTCAGTAAACAACCCCCTCCTAGCCTCTATCACCTGCTCCATCCCGAGTCACCCCTGGTCACCTGCTCTGACCTGTCACCCAGGCTGGAGTGAAGTGGCCCAATCATAGTTCACTGCAGCCTTGACCTCCCTGGCTCAAGTGATCCTCCCACTTCAGCCTCCTGAGAAGTTGGGACTACAGGCAAGCGCCACTACATCCAGCACTTTTTTTTTTGAGACAAGAGTCTCACTCTGTTGCCAGGCTGGAGTGCAGTGGTGTGATTTCAGCTCACTGTAACCTCCGCCTCACAGGTTCAAGCAATTCTCCTGCCTCAGCTTCCCAAGTAGCTGGGACTACAAGCGTGTGCCACCACGCCCAGCTAATTTTTGTATTTTTGGTACAGACAGGGTTTCAGCATGTTGGCCAGAATGGTCTCAATCTCTTGACTTTGTGTTCTGCCCGCCTTGGCCTCCCAAAGTGCTGGGATTACAGGTGTTAGCCACTGCGCCTGGCCTTTTTTTTTTTTAAGTACAGACATGGTGTTGCTATGTTGCCCAGGCTGGTCTTGAACTCCTGGGCTGAAGTGATGCTTTCACCTCGGCCTCCCAAAGTGCTAAGTTTACAGGTATGATCCATCACACCCAGCTTAATTATTTCTTAAATTGTGCATATTGGCTGGTCACGATGGCTCATGCCTGTAATCCCATCACTTTGGGAGGCTGAGGCGGATGGATCACCTGAGGTCAGGAGTTGGAGACCAATCTGGCCAATGACTCTGGAGACTGAGGCAGAAGAATCGCTTGAACCCAGGAGGCAGAGGTTGCGATGAGCCAAGATCGCACCATTGCACTCCACCCTGGGCAACAAGGGCTAAACTCTATCTAAAAAAAAAAAAAATCGCGTATATTGCTGGCCTTTCCTTTACCTTCTTCTATAGCTCTGTGTCTTGTCAATTGGAGCTTAGATGCACAGAGCCGCATCCTTTTTGGAAGAGACTTTGGATACTGTGATCTCCCAACCTCCTCAACTTATAGACAAGGAAACAAAGGTACAGAGAATGTCTTACCTAAGGCCAAATAACTGGGTGAACTTGTTTGGAACATCAAAGTTTTAATTTCCTGTTCTATGCGCTTTGTACTACACATCCTCTTTTTCAGCTTTTTAAGATGGATCATCATTTCCCTTGAAGGGTTCTCTGCTTAACCTCCCCATGACTTGAGATATGTTTTCATGTTGTTTCCTTTATTACTTACTAGCTACATTGCCTCATTTATCTGGGGGAAGCAAACCTCTGTTGTGTGAGAAAGTTTTTAATAACCTTTTCCCCCACCCTGCTACTCTGACTATGACCTGTCTTTTGATAACACTGTCTTTTCCTAATTTGTAGTCCTCAGGTCTTGTTTTTTGTTTTTACTTTCTTTTCTTACAGTCAGTTCAGTTGCTTCAGTCTCATGTTTGAGGTTCTTAAGATTTTCCCTCCATTTTCTTCCTTTTTCTTTGGGATCTTGAGGTTAAAAAACCTTTCCCTCCCACCCTCAGTATGACTGAGACTGTTAATTCACGTCTTGTTTAATCTTATTTTGTTTGTCTTTTGCATCTCTATTGTTACTTTAGTGGGTTTTCTGAAAACACTCATATTCATTCCATCTTCTTCCAGAACACTTTTGCTTATAATTCGGGAAAATACAGAAGTTCGATTGTATTCTACAAACTATCATGTGAAGTAAATTATCAGTAAAGATTAGGTTGGTAGTTTTTGTCTGACTCCTCCCCTTGTGAGCCATCTCTTTGAGCACCCCTTGTTTCCCTGATGAGCTCTTGCTACCAGGTAAACAGAATTGATATGAGATCAAATGAGAAAGTGTGCATGAAAATAATTTAACTAAAAATACACGGAGCAAATATATTAGCATCAAAATCATGATATCAATTAACTAAGATTATTAATTAATGTTAAACTTTAAGATAAAAGATAAAGGATAGTTATATGTATATTACAGTTAAATTAAGTGCTGCTGTTGTGGGGGCACATGGTGGACCACTGTACTAGAATTCCTTTTTCCAGAACTATGCAGGCCAGAGCCACATTTCAGAAACTATTTTTTTAAATGATCAGAAATCAATTGGAATTATAATAAAATACATGACACATCTGATGAAACATACCTGCTAATTTTTATATTTTTTGTAGAGACAGAGTTTCACTATGCTGCCCAGACTGGTCTCGAACTTCTGGACTCAAGCAGTCCACCCACCTTGGCCCCCAACGTGCTAGGATTACAGGTGTGAGCCACCATGCCAGGCCTATAATCTTTTTTTTTTTTTTTTTTTTTTTTTTTTGAGAGACAGAATCTCTGTCTGTTGCCTAGGCTGGAGTGCAGTGGCATGATCTTGGCTCACTGCAGCCTTCACCTCCCAGGTTCAAGCAATTCTCCTGCCTCAGTCTCCGAGTAGCTGGGACTACAGGTGTGTGCCACCATGCCCGGCTAATTTTCGTATTTTTTCATAGAGACAGTGTTTCACCATGTTGGCCAGGCTGGTCTCGAACTATTGACCTCAAGTGATCCACCCACCTCAGCCTCCCAAAGTGCTGAGATTACAGATATGAGCCACTGTAATATACCCTTTTCATAAATGTGTCCACCATATCATGAGAACTGTTTTGCAATTTTAGACCTTTGGAGATTAAATACTTCTATGAAGGGGGAGTTAGTCCTGCAGATGCTGTACAACTTTACCAAGTGGGGGCAAACAGTGCTACATTTTCTTGGAATCCTTGGGAAAGGTGCAGGAGTAGAAGATGTCTTTCCTTAATTAAATGATGGGTTTCTGCCTGACCCTATACCAAAGTTAGAGTTCCAAAACACAGCACAGAAATCAGCTAAAACAATTTGCAATTAAAGTCACCTAAAGCCTATATATATATATATATTTTTTTTTTCTTTTTTTTCTTTTGGAGATGGGGTCTCACTCTTGTTGCCCAGGCTGGAGTGCAATGGCACCATCTCAGCTCATTGCAACCTCTGTCTCTCAAGTGATTCTCCTGCGTCATCCTCCTGAGTAGTTGGGATTACAAGTGTGCACCACCACGCCTGACTAATTTTTTGTATTATTAGTAGAGACAGGATTTTACCATGTTGGCCAGGCTGGTCTTGAACTCCTGACCTCTGGTGATCCACCCGCCTCAGCCTCCCAAAGTGCTGAGATTATAGGCATGAGCCACCATGCCCAGCCAAGCCAATATTTCCTTATAGTATCTTACTAAAAATATTACATTATACATGGGTTTGCATGTGTGTGTATATGCATGTGTGTATATATTCTATGACACATATGGATTTCTTTCCTCATGGTTTCTTAACTCTCTCTAAAACTCTATAATTTTCTAAATTTCCTGAATTTTTAATTAGACTAAGTCCTTTTGTTGGCAGTTTGTCAAGTTTACTACTTTTTCTGGGAAGAATTTTATATGACTGCTCCTGAGACTCAGAAGTAAAATATCTACATGCTTCTGAAAGAAATTGTAAAAACAGTGACAAGATTTTTTCAATCTAGCTTGTCACATATTTTTCCAACTTCATTCTCACTTTTCTCACTCTCATTTCTCCATATAAAACATACAAGACACTGTGTGTTATAGTCAGGAGCCAAAACTTCTTGCATATTTTCCACCAAACAGAAGATAGTTTTCAGCGACTTAGGAAAATTCAACCTAATTTTACTGTCTCCCATGGCCATCTTAGGCAGGAACCCAGTTTGGCAATTTTAACTTACTAACCTGTTACCAATTTAACAACTCTTTTGCCAGTTTCCCTTGGCAGATCAGTGTTTGCTTTATATTAAATTTAGAGTGACAGTATCCCTTTCAGGGGAACAAAAAAATAACTGGTCTCATCCTACCCGATAACTAAATTGTCTATTTCTCTTCAATTTTCTCTTCCCCGCATCTCTCCCAATTTAGCACTAGTGTTTAAGTAGTATAGAAGCACTGAATTAAAATTGTGTTTTAGGCCAGGTGTGGTAGCTCATCCCTGTAATCCCAGCACTTTGGGAGGCCAAAGCAGGAGGATCACTTGAGCACAGGAGTTCAAGACCAGCCTGGGAAACATAGCAAGACCCTTCTCTCCAAAATAATTAAAAATTAGCTGGGCATGGTCGCATGCGCCTATAGTCGCAGCAATTTAGGACTCAGAAGTGGGAGGATCACTTAAGCCCGAGGGTTGAGGCTGCAGTGAGTCGTGATCGCACCACTGCACTCAAGCCTGGATGACAGACTGAGACCCTGTATCAAAACACAAGAATTCTGTTCTATAATACAAAAATTATAATATGTCAATGCACTGACTGTTATGAAAAATTCTAGGTCTCCTCCTTTTCTATTACCATTAATATTAACTGTAATTATATAAATTTCACTTGTTAGAAATGAAGTTTTTAAGACCAATGAATAATTAGCAGTTTAATAAATTACATTGCCGGGCGCAGTGGATCACGCCTGTAATCCCAGTACTTTGGGAGGCTGAGGCGGGCAGATCACTGAGGTCAGGAGTTTCAGACCAGCCTGGCCAACATGGTGAAACCCCATCTCTACTAAAAATACAAAAGTTAGCCGGGCGCAGTGGCGCGCACCTGTAATTCCAGCTACTCGGGAGGCTGAGGCAGAAGAATCGCTTGAACCCGGGAGGCAGAGGTTGCGGTGAGCCGAGATGGCCTCCAGCATGGAGGACAAGAGCGAGACTCCATCTCAAAGAAAACAACAAAAAATTACATTTAATGCCTGTTGATGAGGGCTCAAGATGATGATACTCCTTAATTTTTCAACAGATCATTATTATTTTTTTGAAACAGAGTCTCCCTCTGTCGCCCAGGCTGGAGTGCAGTGATGTGATCTCAGCTCACCACAGCCTCACTCTGCCTCCCCAGTTCAAGCGATTCTCCTGACTCAGCCTCCTGAGTAGCTGGGATTACAGGCGAGCGCCATCGCGCGGCTAAGTTTTGTATTTGGAGTAGAGATGGGTTTTCACCATGTTGGCCAGGCTGGTCTGGAACTCCTGACCTCAGGTGATCCACCCATCTCGGCCTCCCAAAGTGCTGGGATTACAGGCGTGAGCCACCACGCCCGGCCTCAACACATTAACTTTATACACACATAAAGAGAAAAATGCCGTCTGTGAGAGACTCCATGTTCTTGCTATGATCAGAGTCAAGGTTCTCCCTTTAGAACTAAAGGAGTGCCAGAAATCCATGACTCGACTTACTGTTGGAAAAGAAGTGACAAAGGATTGATCCAACCACTCCCAATGATGAAAGCCCTGGAACAATTTCCTGAACTGGTCTTCCTTTCTCATTACCCAGTCTCCTGCACCCTGAAAGAGTTTCAAGGAAATGTCATGGCAGAGTTGCTGTATTAGTTAAGTATGGCTGCATAACAAATTATCCCAATACTTAGCAGATTGAAACAACAAACATTATGTTGCACAGTTTCAGACATTCAGAAATCCAGGAGTAGCTTAGTTGGGTGGTTCCAGCTCAGTGTCTGAAAAATAGATGATTGAAGATTTTACTATATGTAAAAATGTATACATACAGATAATTGCAATCAAGTAAGCACATTTTATTTTATATGAACATTATGAACACCTATAGTCCTCACTACTCAGGTGGCTAGCTGAGGCAGGAGGATCGCTTAAGGCTGGGAGGCAGAGGTTGCAGTGAGCGAAGATTGCACTACTGCACTCCAGTCCAGGTGACAGAGCCAGACCCTGTCTGAAAAAAGAAAGAAAAAAAAAGGTTATAACTAAACAGAGAATATTTAGTGAAGAACCAGAGTAAACAGTGACAATTTTACCTACAAGAGAAATGTAGGAGGGAGAGGTCCCAGAGGGCTCCTGTGATGTAGGGAGGCTTCAAGGAAAAGGTGTGATTTCAGCTGGGCTCTGACGGTAGGATCAGACTTGGGATTGAGAGGAAGGCACTAGATTAGCAGAGGAGCTGAGGGGAGCACTAAGAACAGTGAGAATAGACAAAATGAGGAGATGAATTTAGATCAGGAGTAAAGGCTTATGCTGGGAAGTAATTTTCAGAACCAATGGATCAGTTGAGAGAGACAAGGAAGGTTACCGGGTTTAATAACTGTGCAGTGCATGGAGACCCCTGGAGGTTCTATTTCAGGAGATTAGTCATCTATGGACAGAACTGTTTGTTATTTATAATAAACCATTTGATTTTTTGTGAATAAATTCCTTCATAGTTTCTCACGAAAAATAATATTTTATCCTAAAGATCCCTTCTGGAGGACTTCATTGCTTTTTTTTGGTAGGATAAGGTACAAGGATTTTTATCCCTGATAGATAAAGTAGCTTGAGAATGTCCCCTTATTTCAGTAATTTAAATCTAAAAATCTTTGTCTTCAAATCCTTGTTTAAAAAGAGGAAAACCATTTTCTGGCCCACTAGACTGGTAACAACAACAAAAAAGATTTGTCATTATGCCATCGAAATATACACCTTGAACAGACCTGTAGACTTTAGGTTCATTTCCTCTGATTTGCTTCAAGGCATTGAACTCAACTCTTCCATTGAAAAAGCTGTTGCAGACCCAAGCCAGAGGATCCCGGCAAAGTGTGAATAGTTGGTTTTGTGGCTTTTGCTTATGCCTTGGAAAATGTGTCATGGAGAGGAGGGTTAGAGAGAAAAGGGCACATGGTACGATGTATACCTACTCTGTCTTTCTTCCATATCCCAGGGTGTAGACACTAAGACTGAATGCACCCATATCTAGGATTAGAGAAGTACCCTGGAGATGATTGGATGAAAAATGATCTATTTCAATGCAATAATGTGTTTTAGCTGATCGTACATTATTGGATAACCATGATGGGGGTTGATTTGGAAAAGGTGTATAAATTATCCACATTCCTTGCAATTGTGAACCCAACTGTAAACAGAATTATATGAACGAGCTTATTAAAAATTAAAACATAAAATGAGGTTTTACCTTCTGATCTCTTGCAACATCTTTGCCCTTGAATCAAACATGGATGTGAAACAAAACAATGCATGTTTAAAATGTAGTTGTTAAATTCTCCAACTATATGAGTGTTGGAGGCCAAAAGAATGAGGGTTGTGATCAAGTCAGTATACCACTGGAGGCTATATGAGTAAACAGCTCATAATAAGGATTTGAAGACAAAGATTTTTAGATTTAAATTACTGAAATAAGGGGAGATTCTCAAGCTACTTTATCTATCAGTTCTCATAAATGCAGAATGTTGGCAAACTGACAAACCACATCTGCCACCCAGAGGGAATGCTGAGGGCAGTCACACCTCAGGCACAAGTGTTTCTTGTGATTAGGCACATCTGAAGCCTGTTAGCAATAATGGGAACCCGTGATCAATCAAGCAGCTGACCAATTGTTACCTCCTCCTCCCTGCTCTTTCTATCCAACAAATACGGAGGGCTGTGAAAACTCAAGGCCCTGGCTCACTAGAAGCAAGAAGCCCCTGACCC
This sequence comes from Rhinopithecus bieti, assembly GCF_001698545.2. NCBI lineage: Eukaryota > Metazoa > Chordata > Mammalia > Primates > Cercopithecidae > Rhinopithecus > Rhinopithecus bieti. Next base: position 46,738 of record NW_016818836.1, read on the forward strand.
CTTCTTTAAAACAGATTATTTTGTCTTAAGTTTTCTTTTCTGCATTCGTCCTCCTTTGTTCAGTCCTGTAGTAACTGTCACCAGTGGCCTTCGTCCTCCTTTGTTCAGTCCTGCAGTGACTGTCACATATTAGGGTATACAAAATAACAGCTAATAAAAAAATCTTCTTCTTTATTGTATTTTTATGCAATTTTATTCATATGGCTTTAGTTTTAGAGACATGAGTTTCTATATTTTTCTTTCATAATTAAGATTACCCTTTTCCTTTTGTTCAATTCAATAAGAAAAAGTGATTGTAGTTACAAATAAGTTACAGTCACCTATGTACAATGGGATGAGGCTCTGGGGGACTTCAGGAGGCAGTGAGTATATTATGCATGTGGAATGTGAATCACAGGGGTCAGAAGATAGACTGGGGTAGGCAGCCCCTAGATGGCTCCCAGTGACAGCAGCCTCCTCTTATTCTTGCTCTTGTATAACTCCCTCACCTTGATTGTGGCCTGGATCTAGTGACTTGCTTCTAACAAATAGAATGCCAGAAAGGTGAGTCACTTCTGAGATTAGGTTATAAAAATAGGGTGACGTCTGTCTTGCTCTCTTGCTTGCTTATTCGGAGGGGGACCAGCTGCCTTGTTGTAAGCACCCCATGGACAAGCCCTATGGGGCAAAGAACTGAGGGTGGCCTCTGGCCAATAATTAGTGAAGAACTGAGGCTGAATCCAACAACTTAATGAGGACTTGAATCCTGCCAACAACCACATCAGTGAGCTTGAAAACAGATGAAGTCTTCAGATGACTGCAGGCTCAGCCAACACCTTAATTGCATGCTGTGAGTGACCCAGCTAAGCACTCCCAGATCCCTGACCCACTTGTGAGACAATTTTTTTTTTTTTTTGAGACAGAGTCTCGCTCTGTCACCCAGGCTGGAATGCAGTGGCAGGAGACTCACTGCGAGCTCCACCCCCCGGCTTTACGCCATTCTCCTGCCTCAGCCTCCTGAGTAGCTGGGACTACAGGTGCCTGCCACCAGGCCCAGCTAATTTTTTGTATTTTTAGTAGAGACAGGGTTTCACCGTGTTAGCCAGGATGGTCTCGATCTCTTGATCTCGTGATCCACCCGCCTCAGCCTCCCAAAGTGCTGGGATTACAGGCGTGAGCCACTGCGCCGGGCGAGACAATGTTAAGTCAAGTTTTGGAGTAAGTTTGGAGTAATTTAGAGCTTAATTTACACTGCCTTCAAGTAGCATATGGTCTAATTAAGTAAACTAAGAACATAAATAAAAATAATAGCTAACAAGTATAGTATTTACTGTATGCCAGAGATGCTTCTAAGCATTTTACATTTAATTAATCATTAGTCATTTTTATTTATTTTTTGAGACAGGGTCTCACTCTGTCACCTATACTGGAGTGAAGTGGCATGATCACAGCTCACTGCAGCCTCAAACTCCCCAGGCTCAGGTAATCCTCCCACCTCAGCCTTCCAAGTAGCTGGGAATATAGGTGCATGTAACCACACCCAGTTAATATTTGTATTTTTTGTAGAGATGGAGTTTTGACATGTTTCCCAGGCTGGTGGTCTTGATCTCCTGACCTCAATCAATCCACCCACCTTGGCCTCCCACAGTGCTGGGATTACAGGCATGAGCCACCACTCCTGGCCAATCATTAATTTTTTTTTGGGGGGGGGCAGTGTCTTGCTCTGTCACCCAGGCTGGAGTGCAGTGGCATGATCTCAGCTCACTGCAACTGCAACCTCCGCCTCCTGGGTTCAAGTGATTCTCTGCCTCAGCCTCCCGAGTAGCTGGGATTACAGGCTTCCACCACCATGCTCAGCTAATTTTTTTTTTTTTTTGTACTTTTAGTAGAGACGGGGTTTTGCCATGTTGGGCAGGTTGGTCTCAAACTCCTTACCTCAAGAGTTCTCCCCACCTTGGCCTCCCAAAGTGCTGGGATTACAGGCGTGAGACACCATGCCCGGTCAATCATTTCATCTTTACGATAACTCTATTAGGTATTATTACTATCACCATTTTATAAAGAAATTAAGGCAACATGAGGTTAAATAACTTGCTCATGGTCACACAGTAGAGTTGAGTGTCAAACTCAGTTTGGTGCCAGATTTCACATTCATTTGTACTGCCTCTTGCCATTTCATATACCACAATAGAAGTATGTATGCTTTATGGAAGTACTACAGCATGGAGAATGATTATATCTGTAGGATAAAAGGGTCAGAGGATTTGCAGACATCTAAGTAGGATTTGAAAGATGGAGGAAAGGGATTCCAGTCAGATGGAATAGCGTATGTTAAGGCATGGGAGCACAGACTGACTGTTACTATTCCTTTCAAATGTTTGTAATCAGGCAGCGTGGTCTTCTTCCTATTCTGACCTTCATTTCTATTGATGAACACCACCTCTTTGAATTCTAGTAAACCATTACTCTTTTTAAGAAAAGCGTAAGTCCTGATTCTGAACCAAGTGCAGGACAGAGGCTCAGAATAAGTTAAGCAGAAAAATCAATGTTTGTTTTGACACGAGGTGATTTAGGGGATTAATAATGGAGGCACTTGTCTCTTGGAGCAACAGAAGCACATTGTTTACACACTGTCTACGTGCTGTCTACTTAGAGTGCCCAACTACTATAGTGCTGTCCACTGCTCTTGGGAATAAGGCGAAGATCAGTCATAAGTTTGAGAACCACAATCAAGTTTCTATATTTAAATGTAACTTCAAATAATCTTGGCTGGGTGCAGTGGCTCATGCCTGTAATCCCAGCGCTTTGGAGGGCCGAGGCGGGTGGATCACCTGAGGTCAGGAGTTTGAGACCAGCCTGGCCAACATGGTGAATCCCTGTCTCTACTAAAAATACAAAAATTAGCCGGGTGTGGTGGTGGGCGCCCATAATCCCAGTTACTCGGGAGGCTGAGGCATGAGAACCACTTGAACCTGGGAAATGGAGGATGCAGTGAGCTGAGATTGCACCACTGCACTCCAGCCTGGGGGATAGAGTAAGACTCTGACTCCAAAAAATAAAAATATAAATAAATAATCTCACATCAGACCCAAATATGACAGAAAATGAGAACAGAAAAAAGGGGGGATTAATTATTCACTGGAAAATTAAAAGAGGCAACACTAAAACAGAGAGAAGAGGCTGTAGATATAACTAGGGACATAAAAAGAGTGGTTGCCTTTTCCCTCCATTATCATAATTATCCTTAAAGGGTCATTAAAATGGTTTTGAGATAATTGTAGATTAAATGCAGTTGTAAGAAGTAATGCAGAGCGATCCCATATACCCTTAGCCCAGTTTCCACCAATGATAACATTTTGCATAACTACAGCATGACATTACAACCAAAAAATTAACATTGATGCAGTCCATGGAATTTATTCCATTTTCTTCAGTTTTACATGCACTTGTGTGTGTATGTGCTTACTTCATGTGTATAGAATTGTGTGAGCACCACAATTAAAGTACAGAACTGTTCCATCACAAGGATCCTTCATGCCACACTTCTGTAGCCACAGCCATTTCTATCCCTCTTATTGTCCCCAGTCCCCGGCAAACACCAATCTGTTCTTCATTTCTACACTTTTGTCATTTCAAGAACACTATATAAAAAGAATCTTTTGAGGCTGACTTTTTTCACTCAGCGTAATTCCTTTGAGATTCATCCATGTTGTTGTGGTATTAATAGTTCATTCCAATTTATTGCTGAGTAGTATTCCATGGCATGGATGTACCATAGTTTAACTGTTCACCCACCAAAGGGCATTTGGGTTGTTTCTTACGTAGGGCTATCACAAATACGGTTTATATGAGCATTTGTGTACAGGATTTTGTGGGAACATAAGTGCCCAAGAATGTAATTGCTGAATGCATGTTTAGTTTTGTAAATGAAACAAAACACCACACTCTGTTCCAGAGTGGCTGTATCTTTTTATACTCCCACCAGCAATGTATAAGTAATCCCAATTTTTCTGCATCCTCAGCAGCATTTGGTATATTACTATATTTTATTTTAGCCCTCTTGATAGGTGTGTAGCAGTATCTCATTGTGGTATACATTTGTATTTTGCTAATAACTAGTAATTGTTGAATTCTTTTCATGTCCTTATTTGCCATCTGTATAGCCTCTTTAATGAAATGTATGTTCATGTCCTTTACCTTTTCTGATAGGATTTTTTGTACTCTTGAGTTTTGAGAGTTCTATGTATATAGTCTAGATACAAGTCCTTAGCAGGATATGTGGTTTGCAAAGGCATTCTCTCAGCCTGTATTTTGTTTTTTCCAACGTCTTCACAGAATCCTTTGCAGAGCAAAAGTTTTTAATTTTGATGAAGTTCAGTTTAACAACTTTTCATAGACTGTGCTTTTGGTGTCAAATTTAAGACCCCTTTGTCTAGTCCTATGTTTCAAAGATTTTCATATATTTTTTCTAAGTTTTACATTTTACATTAAATGTTTTATTTATTTATTTATTTTTGAGACTGAGTCTCACTCTGTTGCCCAGGTTGGAGTGCGGTGGTATGATCTCAGCTCACTACAACCTCAGCCTCCTGGGTTGAAGTGATTCTCCAGCCTCAGCCTCCTGAGTAGTGGAGATTACAGGTGCCCACCACCACACCCAGCTAATTTTTGTATTTTTAGTAGTGACAGGGTTTCACCATGTTGGCCAGGCTGGTTTCAAACTTCTGACCTCAGGTGATCCACCTGCCTCAGTCTCCCAGAGTGCTGGAATTACAGGCGTGAGCCACTGCACTTAGCCTACATGTTTTAAATTTAAATCAGTAATCCATTTTAAGTTAAAAGTGTGAGACTTAGGTTGAGGTTCTCTTTTTTTGGGGGGGGGGCCTATGCATACCCAATTATTCTAGCACTGTTTGCTGAAAAAGTTATCCTTTTTCTATTGAATTGCTTTTGCACCTTTGTCAAAAATCACTTTGAGCATATTTGTGCAGGTCTATTTCTGAGTTCTCTATATTCCATCGATCTATGTGTCTATGTCTGTGCCAATACCACCCAGTCTTAGTTACTGTATCCTTACTATATTACATATATTAAGACATATATTAAAACTAGAGTGATTTTTACTACTTTATTCTTCTTTTTCAAAATTGTTTTAGCTATTCTAAGGCCTGCACCTTTCCATATAAATTTTAAGATAAGCTTATCAATATTATAAAACATCTTGCAGAGATTTCGATTGGAATCACAGTAAACCTACAGCAATCCATTTGGGGATAATTGACATTTTCACTAAATTGAGTCTTCCAATTCATGAACATAGTATGTTTTTCCATTTATTTAGAATAAACTTCACTAGGTCATGGTATAGAATTCTATTTATATATTGCTAGAATCCATTCACTATTTTGTATTTTTTTTTTACTAAGTTCATGAGAGATACTGGTCTATAGTTTTCTTTTGGTGTATAATCTTTCGTTTTGGTTTCAGGGTAATACTAGTGTCATAAAATGAATTGGGAAGTATTCCCTCCCCTCGTATTTTTTGGGAGAAATTGCACAGAACTGGTGTTAGTTCTTCTTTAAAGGTTTGGTAGAATTCTCCAGTGAAACCTTCTGAGCCTGGAGGTTTCTTCTTTGAGAGTTTTAAAATTATGAATTCAATTTCATGAACAGCTAGAGGGTTGTTCAAACAATCTATTTCATATTGAGTGAGTTATGGTAGTTTGTGTTTTTTGAGTACTGGATCATTTCATCTAAGTTGCTAAATTTACCTGTGTAGAGTTGTCTAGTATTCCCTTATTCTTTGAAGTCTGCAGGGTATGCAGTGATATTCTTTGTTTTGTTTCTGATATTGGTAATTAGTGTCTTCTGTGTTTTATTCTTTGTCAGTCTTGCTAGAGGGCTTGCTAATTTTGTTTTACTGATTTTTCTCTATTGTTTTTGTTTTCAATTTGTTTTTTTCTTTATTATTTCCTTCCTTCTGCTTGCTTTGAGTTTATTTTGCTCTTCTTTTTCTTGTGTCTTGAAGTGAGACTTCCTTTTTGACCCATGGATTATGTAGAAATGTGCTGTTTAGTTTCCAAGTGTTTGGAGATTTTCCTGTTATCTTTCTGTTATTGTTTCTGGTTCGATTCCATTGTGCTCACAGAATATAACTTCAATTTCAATTGAACAAATTAACAAATTTCAATTTTTTATAATTTGTTGAGTTTTGTTCTATGGCTCAGAATATGATCTATGTTGGTGTATGTTTCACAGGCACTGAAAAAAATGTGTATTCTTGGTGTTATTGGGTGGAGTATTCTATAATGATTAAATCATGTCTGTTGGTGGTGATGTTGAGTTTTTTCATATTCTTGCTGATTTTGTCTAGTTGTTCTATCAATTGTTGATAGATGGGTGTTGAAGTCTCCAACTATTATTTTGAATTGATCTATTTCTCCTTCCAGTTCTATCAGTTTTTTATTTCACATATTTTGCTGTTCTGTTGTCTAGTGCTTACATATTTTTAATTGCCACGTCTTCTTGGTGGATTGATCCTCTTATCATCATATAACGTCCAATTCTGTCACTGGTAATTTTCTTTGCTCTGAAGTCTTCTTTGTGTGATATTAATATAGCCATTTATGTTTTCTTCTGATTATGTTTACATATCTTTTTACATTCAACCTGCCTGTATCATTATATTTGAAATGAACTTATTGTAGACATCATAGACTTGGGTCATTTTTTTTTTTCTTTTGAGTCAGAGTCTCGCTATGCTGCCCAGGGTTGGTCTCAAACTCCTGGGCTGAAGTGATCCTCCTGCCTCAGCCTCCTGAGTAGCTGGGATTACAGGTATGCACCACAGCACCTGGTTTTTAATCCACTCTGCCAATCTCATCTTTTAATTGTTATGTTTGCAAATGTACATTTACATTTAATGTAATTACATGGTAGGGCTTATGTATGCCATTTTTTTTGTTTTGTTGTTCTCTTTGCTGTTCTCTTTGTTTTCATGTATCTCATTTCCTGTTTCCTGCCATCCTGTGGGTTATTTGTTCAATCATCACCACTATCCATCTCCAGAATCTTTTCATCACCCCAAAGAGAAATTCTCTACCCATTAAACAATAATACCCCTTCCCTTTTATCTACCATGTTTTTATTGCATCCCTTTGTATATTTTTTTAGTGGATGCTCTAAGTTTTACATTACATATACATATGTAATGTAATATATATATTACATATGTATATATTGTTATATATAGTATATATAATATATGTTACATATATGTAATATATGTAATATATACTACATATATGTATATATTGTTATATGTGTGTGTATATATGTAATATATATACTTATATGTAATATATATATTCATCACAGTCTACTGGTGTCATTTTACCAGTTTCATTATAGAAACCTTACCTCCCTTTACATTGTTGCCCTGTTTATAATAGTCTTAAATATTTTCTCCACATACATTTAGAACTACATCAAACAATGCTCTAATTTTTGCTTCCAATACCAATTTAGAAATTTTAAAAACTCAAGAGGAGGAAATTTTATTGTATATACCCATATTTTTGCTGTGGTTTTCCTCCCTGGTGTTTCAAGTTTCCTTCTTTTATAACTTCCTTTCTGTTTAGAAAATTTCTTTAGCGATTCTTTTTGGTAGGTCTGCTGGTGACACATTCTCTTACCTTTCCTTCATCTGAGATGTCTCCATTTCCCTTTCATTACTGAAGAACATTTTCACTGGTCATTGGATTCTGGGTAGACAATTCTTTTAGTTCAGTATTTGAAGAATGTTATGGCACTTCCCTCTGGTCTCCATGGTTTCAAGTTAAAAATCTGCTGTCACTTGAATTGGTTCTCCCCTATCAATAATGCATCATTTCCCTCTGGCTGTTTTGAGTATCAATATTTTTTCTTTATCTTCAACCTTCAGAAGTTTAATTATCACATGTCTTAGCATCATGGATTTCTTTCAGTTTATCCTACTTGGGATTTGTTCAGCTTCCTGAATCTGAAGGTTCATCTCTTTTGCCAAGTAAGGGGAATTTTCAGCTATTCTTTGAATATTCCTTTTCCTTTTAAATATCCTGCAGATCCTTGAGACACTGTTCATTATTTCCCCTATCTCTATTGTCCAGATTGGATAAGTTCTACTGGTCTGTCCTCAATCCACTGATTCTATCATATGGTATCTTCACTCTACTATTGAACCCATACAGCAAGTTTTAAAATTTTACTTGTACCTTTCTGTTTTCTGTTCTATAATTTTCATTTAATTCTTTAATAAATTTTTTTTTGCTGGGTTTTAAATTTTTGTTTCAAGAGAATTTGAATGATTGTTGAAGCATTTTATGATGCTATTTTAATACCATTGTTAGATAATTTCAACACTTGATTTATCTCATCATTTGACAGCTGTTGATTGCTTTTCTCATCCATGTTGTGATTTTCCTGGTTCTTGGATGAATGATTTTTTATTGTATCCTGGATATTTTGGATAGCATATTATAAGAGTTTGGATTCCTATCCTATTTAATAATTCTTCTTCTTCTTCCTTCTTCCTTCTTCTTCACAGGCATGTTCAGCTTCCCTCTGGGCCCCACTGACAGTACCTTGACAAAACTGAAGTACTGACTCACATGGTCTTATTGCAAATGGTGGGCTGGAAGTTCAGCTCTCCTATTGCTCCACTGACAACATCCCAGTGAAAGTATGGCACCAACTTCAACCACCTTGATGCCTCTGATTGGGATGTAAGCTTGATCAATCCCCCTTGCTCAATCTGCTGGGGGAACTGGAGCATTGCCTGCTTCTATAAGGTAGGGAATAAAAGGTCAGCTACCAGTCAGGCCTACCAAAGTCACCCACAGGGAACTGGAGAGCTGCCTCCCACTTCCATAGGTTAAGGGGTAGGGTGGAAGGTCAACTTCCTGGTTGGCTCTGCTGAAACTGCTGGGGGTTGAGTATTGGGGAATGCAGTTGTTCCATCAGTGTTTGGCTGGACTAGGGAAGAAGCTGATGAGGTTTTTCATTGTTGGGCCACACTTTTTTCTATTCTTTGACTAGGGAAAACGGGCTTTCCATGGGTCTTTGTTTTGTCTGTGCCTATTCATGGTGCAGGGCTGCAGAATTCTGTAGTGCCTTGTCTGAAATTTAGAAGGAAATGAGGAAACTAGGGAATTTACCACATGTGATTCCTCAAGTCTTGAGATCCCTAGGCAGTCTCAGTATGACTTCTTTCCACCTTTCTAAGTCTTCCTATGCTTGTTTTTTGTGTTATGTCCAGGTTTTTCTGGGAGGGCCTAGGAAAAATGGGACTACTCTATCTTGGTAGAGCCAGAAGTCTCAAAAGGCCATTTTTATTTTATTTTATGAGACAGGGTGTGGCTCTGTTGCCTAGGCTGGAGTGCAGTGTTGCAATTTTGGCTCACTGCAACCTCTACCTCCTGGGCTCAAGCCATCCTTTTACCTCAGCCTACCAACTAGCTGCGACTACAGGCACATGCCACCATGCCCTGCTAATTTTTATATTTTTTGTAGAGATGGCATTTCGCCATGGTGCCCAGGCTGGTCTTGAACTCCTCAGTTCAAGCAATCTGCCCACCTTGGCCTCCCAAAGTGCTGGGATTACAGGCGTGAGCCACAGTGCTTGGCCTCAAAAGGCCATTTGTAAACACTTGCTTTAGTTTACTGCCTAGAGTCTCCTCCAGGTTGTCAAAAGCCATGAATTTTGTACTTTATCAATTTACAACCCAAACCTTGCCCTGCACAGATGCATACTAAGATATAGAAACAGGCTGAATCAAATACTTAAGAAGACTTCCAGTTTCCAGTTCATGTAAGGAGTCTGGAATTCATCACTCTGTCCTAACAACAAGCAAAAACTGAACAAACTCTTCTTAGATTTTGTTTTGTTTTGAGACAGGGTCTCTTTTTGCCCAAGCTGAGTGCGGGGGTACAATCATGGCTTACTGCAGCCTCGACCTCCTGGGCTCAAGCAATCCTCCTGCCTCAGCCTTACAAGTAGCTGGGACTATAGGTGCACATCACCACACCTGGCTAATTTTTTGTATTTTTTTGTAGAGGTGGTTTTCACCATGTTGCTGAGGCCAGTATTCTTAGATTTTTTTTTTTTTTTTTTTTTTTTGAGACGGAGTCTCGCTCTGTCACCCGGGCTGGAGTGCAGTGGCCGGATCTCAGCTCACTGCAAGCTCCGCCTCCCAGGTTTACGCCATTCTCCTGCCTCAGCCTCCTGAGTAGCTGGGACTACAGGTGCCCGCCACCTCGCCTGGCTAGTTTTTTGTATTTTTTAGTAGAGACGGGGTTTCACAGTGTTAGCCAGGATGGTCTCGATCTCCTGACCTCGTGATCCGCCCGTCTCGGCCTCCCAAAGTGCTGGGATTACAGGCTTGAGCCACCGCGCCGGGCCTAGATTCTTTACAGAATTGAGGTCACAGGGCAAACTGCTGCCTCCTAAGCTGGAGGGTTAGATAGACAGATACAGAGAATTGCAACATGCTGGAGCAGAATCTCAGAAACAGAAATCTCTGAGTGAAGCAGTACTCACGAGGAAAACCTAAACTGTAATTGAGGAAATGCTGAGACTCACAGTGGACAAGTCTGAGAGTTAAAAATCCTAGGATGGGGCAGTGCGGGGAGGCTGTCCTAGAAGGTCCTCACACTTGTGTGGGTTTTACCTCTTAGAGCTTTGGCAGGTTCTCACAGTGAATATCAGAGAAAAAATCCATGTTTCTGGAAGGAGAAAGGAAAAAGTTATTTTGAAATATGCCAGAGCATTCAATGATAAAGAAAAAAATCTTGGAAGAGCCAGAGGAGAAAAGTACCTTACCTATAGAAGAACAAAGATAAGAACTATATCAGGACTTCTCAGAAACTATGTAACCAAGAAGAGAATAGAATGAAGTATTTGAAGTGTTGAGAAAACACCCATCAATGTAGAATTCTGTATCCTGTGGAATTGTCCTTCAACAACGAAGGAGAAATAAGCACCTTCTCAGATAAACGAAAATTGAGGGAATTTGTTGCCAGTAGACCTGCCTTGCAAGAAATGTTAAAAGAAGTTCTTCAGAGAGAAGGAAAATGATGTAGGTTGGAAATTCTGATCTACATGGAGAAAGGAAGAGCAATAGAGAAAGCATAGTTGAAAATAAAGTAAAAAAACCTTTTTCTTAGTTGATCTAACAGATAAGAGTTTATTCAAAATGATAGCAATGATGTATTGAATGACTGTAGTTTATATTTAAATGCAAAGAATGACAGCCGTTATACAAGCGACTGGAGGGAATAATTAGGGATATTTCATTATTATAAAGTATTTGCACTACCCATAAAGTGGTACAGTGCTATTTGAAAGTGGACTTGGATTAGTTATAAATGTATATTGCAACTTTAGGGCAACTACTAAAAAATGTTGAAAAAGGAAGTACAATTCATATGCCAAGAAAGGAAAGACAGAAAGTGAAATCATAAGAGGAAATAATAGCACCCTGCACTTTTATGGGGCCTCATGATTTGTGAGCACTTTAAAAAATTATATATATAAAAAATGTGTATATTTTAAATATATGTGTAATTTAAAATATATATTTAACAATGTTTACTTCATCTACCTTGCAACATTGATATGTATTTTCTCAATACATATTGTTGCAAGGTAGGTGGAGTAGACTTTGTTACTGAAGACAAAACAAAACAGAACAATGAAGTTTGGTTAAGGTTCTTACCTAAGGTTAAAAAGCTGGTAAGAGAAATGTTAACAATTTTTGTGAATTTTAGCCCTGTACTCCTATTAGCAAACCCGGCATTATTTACTTTAAAAGGTTGCTTTGAGGACTGAGATAATCACACATTTAAAGCAGAATGCCTAGCATGTTATAAGCACTCAATAAAATTGTAGCTATTTATTAAAACCAAAATCAAAATCCAAACTAAAACAGAAAATAAACCTCATCATATTTCCATAATGAGGAAGTAATGATTCAGACTCCAAGCTTTCAAAAACAGGAAGGATGCCTCTGTCTATTCCTGTTTGGTTGTGTTGCACCTCACCTGTTACTTAATAAGCCCTGGTATCTCTGTAATTTTAGAACTGGAAGGAACTTAAAGGTCATCTATTCCAAGCTTCTCATTTTATAGATAAAGAATCTGAGGCTGAGAGGGGTTGAATGAATTACTTCAAGATTACAGTGCTAGCACTCTTCCTGCTACAGCTGGTAGAGTACACCAACAGTGAGCAGGAAACAAACCTAAGAAAAACATCCAGATTCCAGACAGGAAAAGATTCAGACAATAAAATCTGAGATAGCAGGTTTCAAAAGGTATAAATAACCCCCTACAGGCTAAGCACCCAGGTACGAGGGCAGTGCCTACGAACTATACTCATGGAAATCTATGAGGTCCTCATGGAAGTCTATGAGGGGGTAATTTAACTGGTAGGCAACCAGACTAGAACTGCCCTGGACTTCATGAGTGGCGAAGGCCACACTGAGGAGGGCTTTGCAGCTGAGCAGAGGCTCTCTTCTACAAACATTAGTGGAGCTCAAAGACGGGGATGGTGGACACAGAAGTGCAATACTGTCAATACTGCACATCCAATCCCTAAGAATCAGTCATAATGGTGAGCAAGTATCATTAATCCAGGCAGCAAATGGGCCCCAAACCACACAGGTGACACAAAAGATGCAGAAAATATTCAGATCAAGACTTTTTGCTAATAGTTGTGCTTTCACCCCTCACTTCAACTGGTCATAGCAGCAATTCCCAGAAATGTCTCAGACAGATATATATTTTTTACTTGAAAATGATAAAAATGTGCCAGGCATAGTGGGTAGCTCACGCCTGTAATCTCGATTACTTGGGAGGCTGAAGCAGGAGAATCACTTCAGCCCAGGAATTTGAGACTGCAGTGGGCCATAATTGCACCACTGCACTCTGGCCTGGGTGACACAGCGAGACACTGACTCTTAAAACACAAAACAAAACAAGATAAAAATTGATTTGTTTAAATGAGAAGAAGTGCTATTTTTTGCAATTATTTCTTTTAGTAACACATTTTGTCAGTTTACTTTTACTTTTATATTAGTTGTGAGCTAGAGTAGTCAGGAAATTAGTAAGGTCTTTGCCAACCTTGCTGATTCATTTTTATTAATAGAATTATAAACGTAGTCTTTCTTACCCTTATCTGAAAGTGTATTTTGCATAAAAGCAGAAGTTTTTAAAAATATAATTTCTCAAATTTAAGAGATGAAATTTTGCCCTTTTCTATCTTGTCCCTCTCTGGTTTGTCTTCTAAGAATAAATCAAAGTGAAAAGAACATGTATGAGATATGTTGAATAAGCTATAAGCTAGTGTAACAGCTAGTAAGCATTTTAAAAAAGATGTCAAAAGCAGTTCTAAAACTCTTTTTGTTGCTGNAGACAAAAGGTTTTCTTTTTCCTTTCTTTTTTGATTAATGTTTACTTACATTTTACAGAGTCAAATCTGGAGTGGAGGGGAAGATGAGCAAAGTCCAGAATGAGTGTCAATTAAAGCTTCTCCAGGCTGAACAGCATGTGGGGGCAGGAGTCCTCTTGATACTAAAGTGGGATTTTGTGTGTGTGTGTGTGTTCTTCTTTGTTGTGTAGTGAAAATGCAATTATAGAAAACTAATTTGCAGTTGCTCTGAAAACTAAATTTGTTTCCCTGTTGTTTCTAGAGGTGCTTCTTTGACAATTCAGTTTAGGCTTAAAGCAATTATGCACTGTGTTGAAAGGGCCAATACAAAGTAAAGAGGGGACATAAATCTCTGCCCTTACAAGTACTATTTTTCTCTCCCAGCTAACTCTGAAGCCTCTTCTCCTCTAATTTGTGTATTCTTTTTCCTTTAACAAGCACTTCTTTCCATCCTGATTAAATCATGGGAGATAAAAAAAAGTCAGCCCAGATCTGGAAGCTGATAGTCTAGTTGAGTCAACAAGGCACATGTTGGAAAAATTTACTAAAAAGATGGGGGCAGTATGCACTAAGACATGAAATGACTTATACAGAGGTCTTACAGCAGTTAAAGGTAGGACTGGTAACTTGACTGTGGTCATGGTCTAGATCAGCACTGTCCAACAAAACTTTCTACAGTGATGGAAATAATTATTTTGCACTGATTAATACAGTAGCCACCAGCTACATGTGGTTATTATTTGAAATGTGATTAGTGCAATTGAGGAACTAAATTTTAAATTATCTAGCTTATATTTCAATTTAGCTACATGTGGGTCGGGTGCGATGGCTTACACCTGTAATCCCAGCACTTTGGGAGGCTAAGGCAGGTGGATCACAACGTCAGGGGTTTGAGACCAGCCAAGCCAATATGGTGAAACCCTGTCTCTACCAAAAATACAAAAATTAGCTGGGCGTGGTGGTGTGTGCCTGTAGTCCCAGCTGCTCAGGAGGCTGAGGTAGGAGAATCACTTGAACCCGGGAGGCAGAGGTTGCAGTCAACTGAGATTGCACCACTGCACTCCAGCCTGAGTGACAGAGCAAGACTCCATCTCTTAAAAAAAAAAAAAAAAAAAAAAGCTACATGTGGCTGGCTGGTGACTATGGTATTCAAGAGTGCAGGCCTAGGTTCTAGAAGGTGTCACTAGTTAAAGTAAGACTTGTTACTTGAAGAAAGGGAGGATTCGAAAAACAGAATAAAGTGTTCCAGGAGAAGACAAAGTATGAATGAGCTGTACTCAAGTCATACCAAGGGTAGAAAAGTGCTTCATGCCTGGATAGGGGTTTGTGCTGTGTTGCAGCACTGGGCAGACCACATCCTTGAGAGAGGATCTGAAGCTGTAGGTAATAAGGAGTCATTGATTATTTGAGATCAGTGGATTATCATGGCTCTTACCTTGTGCCAGGCATTTTGTTGAGTGCCTTAAATGGAATATTTCATACTATAACAACCCTTTAAAGAAAGAAAAAAAAAAAAAGACTGAGAAAAGGGTGACCGAGCTTATCAAGGAGATCCTTGAAGAAAAGGGAGGAATAAACATAGATTTGTCTAGGCAGCTTGGCAGGGAAAGAAATGAGTGCTTGAGGAGGATTACATGAAGGTTCCTCGCCCAGGTAGGTCAAACCCATTTGGGCTGAAAGCAGAAAGGAAGAACCTACTGCAGAGAAAGAGGGGGAAGATCTGGACAGGGGTGAAAGGCAGCCCGCAGGCCTTAATGGCTGTCCTGGAAAGGGAGAAGGGGTTCCTGGTCCTTTGGGTACATGAGAATGTTCACAAAATGGATGATACACAGCAATACTTGGAAAAGAGTGACAGAGGTTGCTGGAGCTGGATTTTTTTTTTTTTTTTTTTTTAATCTGTTAAGTAAGAATCAGAGACATCTGCCAAGAAAAGAGGGAAGAAAGAAAAATAGGGTGAGTGTGGAGAAGGGAGATCTGAAATAACATCATTTGGGGTTGCCCTAATAATGACTACCACCACCTTTATCATGTGGTTTTCCTGAGCCTATTATGGGTATTTATATATATTATCTCCTTTATCTCACAATTTAGTTAAGTATTATTAATTCCAATTATTTCTCAGTTATACGGAAGTTAAGGCTCAAAAACGTTACCACTTTAATTTTAAAAAAAGGATTGCCTACCACCTCATGCCAGGGCCTGTTCTAGGCAAAAAACTCAGGCAAGGGGCCTGCCTTCATGGTTTTATGTAAGTGGTGCAGACAGAAAAATAAAACATCAGATCATTTCAGAGTTTAAGTGGTGTGGAAATAATAAAATGTGTTATGGTATTAACGGTGCGGAGGAAGTACATTAGTGTGTACTTCCAGGGGAAGACCCTGTAAGGGGACAAGTGAGCTGAGAACTTTAGGATGAAAAAGGCAGGAGGAAGAGTTTTCTGGGCCAAGGAAAGGGCAAGTGCAGAGGCCCTGAGTCACGAACTAGCTGGGCTCCTGAAGAAATGCAAAGGTAGTGCAGCCGACCCTGATCAAGGAGGTCTAGGCCAAGGCTGGAGACGCCATAGCAAGTTATGGGAAGGATTTACCCAAGGGGGCAAAGCCGATCCGATCCGATAGCATAAGGCTTCCTAGGGAGCAAGGGCCAGGCTGCCCGGCTCTCCAGCGCGTGTTCTTTCCACCCGGCTAAGCTGCCCGGCACATGGCTCTGGGGCGAGGCCACCGTCAGGAGAGGTTCCCGGCCAAGGGGCCAAAGGGCCCGCGGGGGATGGGGACATTACTTCCTGGGTGTCGCAAGCCCGGGGTAGCGCTGACAGCCGGCGCGGGCCTTTCGCGAGCAGCAAGCAGCTCCCCTCGCCCGGGCCTGATCATCCCCGCCTTTAATTCCCATTGGCGCCCCAACCCGCCGCAGCACCAGCCCGGGCGGCCTGGCTTGGTTTTTCATCCCGGGAGGTGGATCCGTCGCCCAAAAGTTCGGAATGACGGTACCCCTTTCCCTTAAGAGGGATGAGGAGACGAAATAAATTGGGGTCAGGGCGACGTCCTACGGAAAACAGCCCTGTGTATTTTTGCCTGGTTTTCCCCTATGGCTGTCCAGAAACTACTCGTCTCTCGGTACGCTCTCCAAGTTACCCCCTCCAACAGCGAGCCCGTTGGTTTGGCCCCTCAGCCTGGATTGGCTGAAGGCTTACACCTCGGCCAGGGATTGGTTTCTTACCACTCCCCGCGCCCATTGGTTGGGTTTCCCCACTTCTGGGCGGAGTGAAGGCCGGTTTCCGCCCCCTTGTTTACGGAGAGCGTAGTTGTAGCGCTCTCCGAGCGCTGGGGCTGTCTCTAAAGTTACCTATTTAGCTCCTCAGGCCAATTGGGGCCTCGCTCCACCCTCGCCCTCTCCCTCGCACGCCTTCCGCGTGGTACGGCCCACACCTTTAGAGCAGCGGCGCGTGTGGGCGCCCGTCGCATTCCCCCGCCCGCTCTCCCCGGGTCGCCCCCCACCCGAGGGTGCGCTTGGTACGGCCCGCGCCGCCTCCTTTCGTCGCCCGGGTGGCCATCCCCTTCCCCCCAGTCGGCGGCGCTTGGTGCCGCCCTGGAGAATCAGGTCATCAGTCGGTTCCCGTGAAAACAAAAACAATCGACCGCGCCGCTGCGGGTACCCTAACGTCGCGAGCGGGGCCCGGAGACGCGGGGCCGGGTGGAGCGAGCAAACGGGAGCAGCGGCGACGCGCAGCGGGGCCAGGGCGCCATGGGGGCAGGCGGGCTCCGGCTGCGCCTGGGCTCCCCGGGCGCCGCGGTAGTGCCGCCCGCCTCTTCGTCCGCCCTCAGCCTCCGCCGCCCGCTTGGGGGACTAGGAGCAGGACGCGGCCTCGGCGGGGCTCGGGCCGAACGGCTGCGGACACCCGGGCGCCGAGGAGCCGAGCGCCGCAGCCTCCGGCATGGATCAGTGCGTGACGGTGGAGCGCGAGCTGGAGAAGGTGCTGCACAAGTTCTCGGGCTACGGGCAGCTGTGCGAGCGCGGCCTGGAGGAGCTCATCGACTACACCGGCGGCCTCAAGCACGAGATCCTGCAGAGCCACGGTAGGGCGGCCCGCGTGGGCGCGCGGTGCAAGGCCC
Source organism: Rhinopithecus bieti (assembly GCF_001698545.2). Taxonomy (NCBI): domain Eukaryota; kingdom Metazoa; phylum Chordata; class Mammalia; order Primates; family Cercopithecidae; genus Rhinopithecus; species Rhinopithecus bieti. The sequence continues at coordinate 64,284 of NW_016818836.1, forward strand.
ACCGCCCGAGTCCCGGCCCGGCCCCGCGGCGAGAACCCCTCACCCACCCTCGCACCTCTGGCCCGGCCCTCGCCTCCGCTGGGGCGCGGAGGCCCCCAGACCCCTGAGACTTTTTCTCCTCTTTTCGCCCGATTTACCTCGAACCTGCCGCGACTTCGCTGCTAATTCAGAAGGAGCGCGAACCACCCGGAAACCCGGCCAGGAGCTGCGGGCTCCAGTCCGGATAAACGTGGGTGTGGGGGCCGCCTACCGCACCTGCAAATTGCCGCGCCCCCGAGTGGGCGCCCCTCGTCCCCGCCCCAGCCGGCCCCGAGGGTCTCACGTGGTGCCCGCGGCGCGGTCCTGCGGGCCGTGCGCGAATCGCCTGGGACCCCAGGCTCTGAGTGATGAGGGCAGTGCAGGCGGCCCTCTTTCCCCTCTGTGCCGCCGCGAATCCTTGGCCTGGGGACTTCGTTTCTTCGTCTTATTTTGGAAAGTCGAGCGTTATTCTTAGCTGTGGGTTAACAACAGCCGCTCCTGCAACTTCATGATTTGGCTGCTGTGTGGACGCAGCTCCTAACTCCGCAGCGGCTCTGACATGGTTCCTTGGAAACCAGCTCAATCAAACCCTTCTATTCTCCTAGTGTACCTTCTGATGACACTGAGGAGGAACGGGCGACGTTTGCCCAAGTAAACTGTGCACATGTTGCTGGTTACTTGCTTTGTCTGGTCAAGTTCTTTCAAAAAAATAAAATAAATTTTCCTATAGAAGGTGTTTCACCTAGATTTTTTTTTTTTTTTATTGCCCCAAGCCCTGAGGACAAGTACTTTTAAAGGCTTGGTTTTCTTACACTTAAAAAGTCACAGCGATGATTCCTCTTGATCAAGAAGTAAAGGACTTATTTAATGGGTTTATTAAAGAGGCTGAGGGGGCTTCTCAGCTTGTGGACTGAACAGAAATTTATGTGAAGGACGGTTTGGTAGCTGGGGGAAGATGCAGATTGTTTGTGGCAGGTGAGATGAGGGCAGTGGCGTTAGCTGAGTGTCTCTCCCCTCCTCCTTCGTTTTTTCACACTTTGTTTTCCCAGACTGCATTTCAGTTGAGGATGGGTGCTGGTCCATGGGAAAGGAGTCTTACAGCAACTTCTCGTTCTGGGCACTGCAGTCATTTTTGAACTCCAGGAAGGAAGCAAACCTGCAGTCATAGTGGATGAGATATTAATATGGAAAAACCATACTAATTCTCATAGGAGTTGCAATACTAGTATGGAAAAATGAGCAGACCTTGGTGGCTGCCTGTGAAGGGAAATTTGACGTTGGCGATGATGATATAGTTCATAGATACAGGGAAGTGAAGGTGGAATGGGACAGGAATCCTGGGAAGACTTTGAATTTGGTTTTGGACATGTGAGGTAAAGTTGAAGGGCTTAATGAAGATAGAATCGAGGGCTCTCATATTTACTGGTGGCTGAAGATGCATAGGTCTAAGACTGTTTTCTGATGTCATTTATAGGAGGACAGTGGAGGAGATCACTTAGATTGCACAGAAGAAAGACTGGGGTCTAACCACAGTCTTGAATTTCCCTTGGCGAGTGGAGAGCCAAGGCTGGATAGAGCCAGGAGAAACCGAAAAGGGTGAGGGCTTAGAAAAGGAGAAGTTGGTCGGCTTTTATTTGGCTATTGGGAGTCAGTAACCCTCTGTGCTTGCAGTTTCATAGAATTGCTAAGACAAGCCAGATTACTGGGGGTTAAGAAGAAAAATGTGATGTGAACCGAGCTGTGGGAAATCCAGTACAGCGGTGGGAGGTATTCCCTCTGTGCTCCCGGCCCCGCCAAGGAACCAGTGGAGGAAGAGAATGAAGGGCCTAGACTTGGAGAGGTGGAAGGAACATTTCCTTTGTAGGGACCAGGTCATAGGCAGAGTTTGAGAGGAAAATGATGGAACAAAAAGTACCTTTCTTCCATGATAGAGGATGTAAGTTGAAGGGGGATGTGATTGTGAGCTTTGTTTTAGAAAATTTAGGGCCAGTCTCAAATGGATAAAATGATGGTGAGGAATTGTTGAGGCAAGAATTTGTTTTTGACATCTTCACTGGGTACTAGGGAACTTTTCTCAGAATTTATGGTCCGAGGGGTGTTGGCCACAGTATGCTATGCTGTTTTTGTTTGTTTGTTTTGTTTTGTTTTTGTTTTTGAGACGGAGTCTCGCTCTGTCGCCCAGGCTGGAGTACAGTGGCCGTATCTCAGCTCACTGCAAGCTCCGCCTCCCGGGTTTACGCCATTCTCCTGCCTCAGCCTCCCGAGTAGCTGGGACTACAGGCGCCCGCCACCTCGCCCGGCTAGTTTTTTGTATTGTTTTTTTAGTAGAGACGGGGTTTCACCGTGTTAGCCAGGATGGTCTCGATCTCCTGACCTCGTGATCCGCCTGTCTCGGCCTCCCAAAGTGCTGGGATTACAGGCTTGAGCCACCGCGCCCGGCCTATGCTGTTAAAAACAGTCTGAGTTGGTGAGTTTGTGTGTTCCTTTTTCAGCCTAATTTTTTCCCCCTTATCTGCCAAATCGCTAGTCTTATATTGGTATCTCTTTGATTTCCTTTAATTCTTCAGTAATAGGATTAAGTGACTAAAGGTAGTTTAGTTTTAGCTAAAACTTAGTAAAAACGTGAAAGAAAATAAATACCACAAGTGTCAGGTCTAGTTTCCCAAATAAAATCTTTCTTCTTTTGGTGTTCTTTTGTGTGAAGATAAACATCATTTTTTGGCATCTGGGCTATTGTATTTTTGAAAACAGGTGATTTCTAAATTAAAGTTCTCGGCAGGTGATGTGGTAGATATTACGTTGAAACTTAAATATACTCTTCTCAAAGGTATTTCACTGAAAACTGAGTTTGGAACCCTATTTTCAAGTTTAAAGGGAAGACTTTAGGGCTTCTGAATATACCTGTCTGGGCAAATGATCCCGGTAACCTGAGAGGCTCTAATTGGGACCCCTTTGTCAGGACTTCAGACCTCATTCTCTGCTATTACATGTGGTAATCTTGCAAGAATCTGGTGTGAATAAAACAGAATTTTTGAGGACTATATGGAACACATCATTGCATCATACTGGTGAATGACTGTTGCAGAAGCATCCTTTAGCTAACGTAAAGGGGGATTGGTTCAGTTTCTGAGGATGAATGTTTTATGTTAAAAATGTTTTTTCCTCTCTAAAGTTGTGAGCAGACAGCTATATACTAAATGAGCTGTTAGGATAGTTTGTGATGGAAACTGATCTTACATAAATAGAGTTTAGTTAGATAGTCCTGCAGTGAGCCCTAAAATTTCTCAGGTGGTCTAAATCACCTTTAAGTAGGCTGAAAATCTTTCACATAAAATTTCTCTCATTAATCTTTTTTAAATGAAAGTTTCTTAGTGCAAATACCCTTGGGGGAATGAGGGTAGTATGGGCTGGTCTCTCATACCTGGGTGAATTGGTTTGTGCTGTCCCGTTTAATCCACCTCTGGCCAAATCCATCAGCCTCAGAACAGAATATCTTTTTTTTTTTTTTTTTTTTAAATGGGGTTGTGCTGGTATCAGGCTTGCAGCAGAGAACAATAATGGAATATAAGGCTCTAAGAGGGAAGTGCAGGCTTTGACTTGGTGCCATAGCCAGTTAGGGAATATTGGTGGTTCAGGGACAACATAGGTGTAATAGAAATATGAAGAAGCAATAAGAACCAGGGAGAATATTGAAGAGCTGTGTCAAGGCCCAAACCATTCCTCTCCCTGGAGACTGATTGACTCTAGACTTCATGCCTTTGGAATTAGAAACCTTAGGGTGGTAGATAGGAGGGTGGGGAGTGAGCCAGAGCCTGCAGTGAGGTGCCCAAGGTAAAAGGAATAGAGATCACAACTTCTGTCATTTAGTTGTGTCAGCCTTTCAGTGAGGGTTTCCCTGTGAGCACAAAGTTTGGTCTAAGGTTCATTGTGGTTAATGTAGGCTGGTGGTCATTCCCAGTGTGCCTCGATCTAATTTGTATAGTGCATTGGTGCTTCTAAAACTTCACTCATACACATGTGCACTCTTACTTTTCAGATGGACTAACGATTTTACTTAAGTAGATTTATCTTAGGCGATGATATTTGTGTAGTCCTACATGTGGTGTGTAGGTATTAGGTATAATACACTACATGTTAAAATAAATTCATAACCATTTAAATATTAGATTACATACTAGCTTAAATTACCATTTGCATCAGTGATATGGGACCCACGCTTTGGATAACTCTGAGTTAACAGGGTTAGCTACTGTATGGTTAAATTTTGGTGATTTGATTTGTGATTATATACCTTTTAGCATTTTTTTCCTATTGGCAAATTTATGTTGTTTCCCATTAGCACCACTGTGGTGGAAGGGAAAAACAGGAAAGAACTATTTATCATGTTTTGCTGGTATTCTGAATTCATACTTTGTGAAAGAAAATTACGCAGAAACAGTTGGTAATGGTTTCAGGACGTGTTTAAAGTATACTTGGGAAAATTGCAGTTTTTGTAAGAGTGAGGGACATGCAGTATTTTTTTCTGATTATTTTTAGACTATTATTTAATGGAGTTCTAATGTGGTTTCTGAAAGTGACTTTCAAGGAATTTTCTAAATTTAAAATGCATTTATTTATTTTTAGTAGGTCATACATTCAAATGGTATCCATTCAAACAATGAAAAAGATAACCCAGTAAATAGTACATTCAAATGGTATAAACTCAAATGATAAAAAAGGACACCCAGTGAAAAATCTTTCTACTCTTGTTCCTGGACCACCTGGTTGCCCACTTCACAGACATAAATGCCAGTTTCCAGAAAAAAAATTTTCATTGTTGTTTTTTGAGACAGCCTCCCTCTGTCACCCAGGCTGGAGTGCAGTGGTGTGATCTCAGCTCACTGCAACTTCCGCCTCCTGCTTCAAGCAATTCTTCTGCCTCAGCCTCCCAAGTAGCTGGGATTACAGGCGCCCACCACCACGCCTGGCTAATTTTTGTATTTTTAGTAAAGACAGGGTTTCAACATGTGGGTCAGGCTGGTCTTGAACTCCTGACCTCAAGCAATCCACCTGCCTCGGCCTCCCAAAGTGCAGGGATTACAGACGTGACCCATCACGCCTGACCTCCAGAAAAAATTTTGAAAGAATCCAGTGAAATGACGATTTGTCACTTTTCGTTTTTTCTTTAAGGAATCGGATATGTATTTCCATTTACTATGATTAAGGCTTAGTGTTATCTCACTTTGCAAGTTGGTAAAGATGTCTTCATCTGTGGGAGTGATCAACATATACTCTACTGGCACCTAAAACTCCTTTGGTGTATGTGTATTTTGTGACTTTTAGTAGTAAAACTCATGTAAACCATAACTCCTACCCGTATCTCTTTGTTGAATCAAAGAAACTGTTGAAAATTTGGTTACCAGTTGGAGAACTGGTTTCTTTTTAAAAATGTGGGGGTAACAAATGAGAAGGTTTAAGTAGGCAAGTAAATATGAAAAAAAAAAATCTTGTGGAGGTCACATTTTTAACTCATCGCTGTGGCATGATATTGCATCAGGACACGGAAACCAGAGGTTGAGGGTCGCATGTTAGGTATAATCTTCCACTCTAAAATTTGGATTGTGTATATTATATATATATGTGTTGAAAAGTATGCTTATTTGTATATATGAATGATCTGTACTTTTTCAGAGCTGACCAGTGTTGAATATATTGTTTTGAACGAAAGTAAATGTATTATATCAGGGCTTGGTAGACTAGTAGCTTGTTTACCTTTTTAGCCTTATTCTGTGGTGTACATGGAATAGGCCACATAGCCAGGTTGCCCCTTTGTTACCTAGACTTTTGCTAAATACTGACAAGACACTCTTGAGTCAATAGTCACTTTGTTTTGAATACAATTTGGTATCTGTGTTTAACATCTAGTCTGGAAAATAGTGTATCAGTAGGTCATAAATAAAAGTTTGAGTGGACATTGTTCAGATATTCTAAGAGAAGAACAGACTGTTGCTCTAGTTATTTAGGCTATTTTAGGTGATAAGAATAAATGGTGAATATATTGGTGTTTCCTGTTGGGTTTAGAAGTAGATTTAACTTTGTTAGCCATTTTTTTTTTTTCCAGGCTCACTCTGGAGATAATTAATTCCTTGTTATTGGGCACCTTATTCATTTAGACTGGCAGGTGACATAATAGTGTTCATTAAAATGGAATTTGTTGATGTATAAATAGGCTGAGGTTAGCGCTAGGCTGGCTCCAGGGGCACCAAGGATGTCATCAGGACTGATCTTCTCTTCTGTCAACTGTTGGCTTCATTTTCAGGGAAGTTTTCTTCCCATGGGGTAGAGATGACCAATGGAGCTCAAAAGACAGGAACATGGCTATTTTGTTGAAGATACTCCAGGGAGTACCTTTATTATTCTGTTTTGGATTCTCTCCCTGAATCAGTAATTGGGGCCAGGGAGCCAGGTCTTCTGGCCACCTTGAGCTGTGCTCACCCCCTCAGGAGGTATATGGCCTTATGATACACTGTTCATCAGGTAGAGAAGAGACAGTTCTAGAAAGGAACACTTAAACCCAGACAGAGTAATATATGTCTATTACAGTGGAACAGCTACATGTTATATCAGTAACATTCTCTGAGATGTTTTCCTGGGTAGTCTCGCCTTCTCAGCTTTTGCCTTGCCTCCTAACTATAATGTTCATATAATTCAAGTAGTGAGTTGTTAGTATGACTTAATCTGTAGACTAGAGAATACAGCTTGGTTCATATTCCTCTTGGGAACTTTTTTGAAGTTACTTTAATGCTTGACATGGTAAAGTTATTTTCCTAAAGTTATTTTATTTCTAAAGTAAACTCTGGATAATAACATTGGTAAGGAGAAACTTGCCAACACTTCTGTGATACTATTATACTACAGCTGATAGAGAAGTTTCTGTTGTTTTCATGTCTTAGTCTCTTAGTCTTTAGGATGGTGAAAAGGGTGTTTTAGCAAACTGTTCACTTGGAATATTAAAACTAACTTATTTTTATTTAGGTCCCTGCTTCTTCATCTGTAAGGCTTCTGAAGTCTTTGAAAATGATCCAAAAATGCAGTTTAGGGAGAAAATTGTGGAGGGCCCTGGCTTTGAGCTATGTGTACTTGGAGACCCATGGTACTTCCAGGAGATGATGCTCTCTAACTGGCCGTTTCCTTGAAAGCTCTAAGAGTAGCAGAAACTTCTGGCCATTCTCTTTAGATTAGATGTTAGCTCAACCCTTCAAAAAACAAAGACTAGACTATCTGGCAGGACTCGAGGATTTTGAGAAATGCAGTATGCTTTCACCTTATGTGGGTGTGGTGGTTGTGTGGCTGAGCTCAAAATGGTTGTTTGGGAATGTCGTTTGGGGAGGACATAGGCTTATATTACCAAATCTATCTCCACTTAAGATGGAGGCCTGGATGGTGATTTCTTCTGTTACGGGGGCACAATGTAGTGTCAGGCTGTGTGTTATTTCTGATGAGTTTGTTGTATCTGCAGAATTCATATAGGTTTAATTCATCTTATTGATACATGAAGACATTTGGGAGGAGATAAGGAAATAATCTTTTAAAAGAAATGTTATTCATGGCCCTGGTCCTCCAGGAACTTGGAGGCTAGTTGAGAAGATGAGTCTGTACTTGTGGAGTAGTACCTAAACTTTTGACCCTGGGCCCAGGAGGTCTGGGTTTGAATCCTTGCACTGCCAGTTTACTGGTTCTCCAACCTTTTTGTTGTTTTTTTTTTTTTTTTTTTTTTTGGAAACAGAGTCTTACTCTGTCACCTAGGCTGGAGTGCAGTGGTGTGTGATCTCAGCTCACTGCAACCTCTGCCTCCCGGGTTCAAGCGATTCATGTGTTCCCAAGTAGCTGGGATTACAGGTGTGCACAATGCACAGCTAATTTTTGTATTTTTAGTAGCGACGGGGTTTCATCATGTTGGCCAGGCTGGTCTGGAACTCCTGGGCTCAAGTGATCCACCCGCCTCAGCCTCCCAAAGTGCTGGGATTACAGGCGTGAGCCACTGCACCCAGCCTGATCCTACAATCTTGTTTAGCCAGTTTTTCCTTCAGTTAACTGACATCACAGAGTTATGAGAATGAAATAGATAATAGATGTGAACTGGCTTTGAAATTTGTAAAACAGGGTAGACGTGTTATTTATAAAGTCTGTGCCTTAAGTAGTGTTAAGCACTTTTTTTATTTTTTTTTTTTTGAGGCGGAGTCTCGCTCTGTTGCCCAGGCTGGAGTGCAGTGGCTCCAGCCACGATCTTGGCTCACTGCAACCTCCGCCTCCCGAGTTCAAGCGATTCCCCTGCCTCAGTCCCCTGCCTCAGTCCCCCGAGTAGCTGGGATTACAGGCACACGCCACCAGGCCTGGCTAATTTTTTTTTTTTTTTTTTTTTTTTTAATTTTAGTAGAGACGAGGTTTCACCATGTTGCCCGGGATGGTCTCGATATCCTGACCTTGTAATCTGCCCACCTCGTCCTCCCAAAGTGCTGGGGATTATAGGCGTGAGCTACCACGCCTGGTCCACGCACTGTTTGAGACACTTTGAGTAATATTTAGGTGTCTTTATTACTGGTTTATGTTAAATACCGTTCTGTGCCAAGTGGTCTGATTAATATTGTAAAGAATGCTGAAAAGGTATCAGAATGAGTCTTTAAGGAACTTAGTTGGAGAGACCAGACTCATATTTGAAAGGCGAAAGAAACAAGACCATGGCACAGTATATAACAGTGCTTCTGGTTAGTACAGACACCAGTGAAGAGAAAGAGCCCTTACAAAGAACTGCATGGGAGTAGATAGGCATTATTTCAGCTGAACTTTAGATCACCTCATCAGTAGTTATTAATCACCATTTATAGGTAGAACTAAGCAAAATCTTCTAGGAGTTACAAAGAACAAGCGTTTTCATCCTCTAAGAACTTTGTGTCCAGTTAGGGAGATGAGACTGGCATTTTTTTAACAAACACGCAAACAAAAGCAGTGCCCTATAATGCAAGCTTATGTATCTAGGCTAAATGCTACATGAGTGGTGCAGACAAAAAGGGGTGGGATTTAAGACAAGGAGAGACTCTTTTTACCTATGGGAAGTTTTAGTAGCAGAGATTGAATGTGAATAGTAGAAAAAGCAGATGGAGTGCCTGGAGGGGAGGATGGCAAGAACAAAGGTGTAGAGGAGTGAGAGGTGAATGACCAGATTGCAGGGGAAAGGCGATAAGAGCATTAAAATTACGTTGGAATCAGATTTTGTAAAGCCATGGATACCAGGAAAAGTAGTAGACTGGGAAGATATTGAATTACTTTGGGGTGGGGTGGGGACATTTTGAATAGGGAGGGGACAGGGACATCATCAGAGACCAGTTGTCAGCAATATTTAGGTTGGTTTGGAGTTGGGAGTGAGGTTTGGGTAGAGGCAAGAAGGTTAGTTAAGGCTAAGTGTCAACCTAGATTTGATGAAATAGGGACCTGTCTTTGGGTACTGGTGGTAGAAATTTAAAGGGACCCATGAAAGGGATCTTCCGAGGGAAGGAATGACCAGGAGTTGGTGCACGGATGGAGTCTGGCAGAGTAGGAGAAAAGGGCAGGAAAAACCAAAGGTTAATCCAAGGTTTTAAGCATGAATGATGGGTAGATCATTATGGAACCAGGTAGAAAATAGAAAGTTTAGGAGAGGGGAAGGTAGAAATCTGAGTTGGATTTTGTTTTGTTTTGTTTTGGGTGGGGGGGGCAGGTGGAGGGGCATCTCACTGTGTGGCCCAGACTAGATTGTAGTGTCTTGGCTCACCACAGTCTCTGCCTGCTGGGTTCAAGTGATTCTCCTGCCTCAGCCTCCCGAATAGCTGGGATTACAGGTGTGCGCCACTACCACCCGGTTGATTTTTGTAGTTTTAGTGGAGACGGGATTTCACCGTGTTGGCCAGGCTGGTCTTGAACTCCTGACCTCAAATGATCCACCCGCCTCGGCCCCCCAGAGTTCTGGAATTACAGGCGTGAGCTACAGCACCTGGCCTGAGTTTGATTTTTAAATATGAAATCCAGATTCCAATGCTACAGGAAACCTAATATGGTTCCACCATTCATTTCAGAGATAAATGAGATGCCTAGAGATTAAGTCTTTATACTTGGAATTTGAAGGGAGTGAACAGGTTCTCTAAAATGTGACTGGCACAGACATATGTTTAAAATCTCATCCCAGCACTTTGGGAGGCTGAGACGGGCGGATCACGAGGTCAGGAGATCGAGACCATCCTGGCTAACAGGGTGAAACCCCGTGTCTACTAAAATACAAAAAAAAAAAAAAAAAAAAAAAAATAGTCGGGTGTGGTTGCGGGCGCCTGTGGTCCCAGCTACTCGGGAGGCTGAGGCAGGAGAATGGCGTGAACCCAGGAGGCGGAGCTTGCAGTGAGCCGAGATCGCGCCACTGTACTCCAGCCTGGGCGACTCCATCTCAAAACAAAAACAAACAAACAAACAAATAAAATCCCGTGCCTGTATCTTTTTTCTTCTCTCTGCAGTTCTTGCCTCATATACTTTAAAGCCTTTCCTGTCTTCTCTATGATAGTCATTGATACTGTTCTTTGCTCCAGTAGCACTATTAGTCTGTACCATGTAATTTAGCTCTTAAATATTAACTTTATTTCGTTTTTTCCTCATGCTTGGTTTTGCAGCACACTGTGCCTCTAATTTGATGCAGTGGTCTTTAATAATCTCTCTGGATCAGAATGCCTGTCAATTTACTGTTCTCTGAAAGGTCAGGAGTTGAACACCAAATACCATGCTTTCTTTTACTTTGCAGATTTACCAGCTACTAATATATGGAAAAAATTTTGTTTTCTGTGTCTGCCTCCTCCAGAAAAAAATTGATGTGTTCTATTTGTGCATTTTCTCCTTCCTCTAAGCAGCCGCTGTGTCCTGGGTGCTGAAGTAGCTCACAAGAACCCCAAAGTTTCAGTGTACCACAGTTTATTTTACTACGGATGAAGTGAAATAGTCCTTTATTTTTAAAAAATACCAACCTTACCTTTTCAAGTTTCAAGTTTTTCTATTCTAATACTTCGCAAGGATATCCATGGTCACCTTGTCAGTGATTTTTGTAGAGTCAGTCTTAGATCTTTTTATCCTTTATCTACTTTATTCCCATTCTAAATTTCTTAAATCTGTGTAGAAATTGATAACATGGGAAAAGTATCTTGAACACTGCTGATGCAGGCCTTCAGCACTCAATAAATATTAATTGAATCTAAATGTCATAGTTCTCCCTTTTACCTTTTTTTTTCTGTTTTTTCTTGGTTTCATTTTGTATTTTAAGGCATCAAGGCTTTTATAAGAGTGGTATATCATAGATTCTCCCCCGCACCAGCCTTCTTAGTGATGCCTAATACTCTTTTAGCGTTCTGATTTTAATGTTTTTATTTAAATGGCTAATCTAGAATGAATTCCGAAGTATATCTCTATGAGGTCTGAGTTTTTATTTAGGTACGGTTAGGTTTGTTTCCTAAATGGATTTCTTCGTATTTATCTGCATCAGAACTTGTGTTCCATTTTGCGTTCCACTTAATTCTAAATTTAAGATCTCTGTCCATCTTATGAAAGTGGAGTTAACTTTTCATAACTCAGAAGAGCTCAAATGCAATACATGTAATATTTATAAACTTGGATATTTTAAATTTTTCCTGCCTACAGGATATTCATTAAAATGTCAAGCCAGGTCTTAGTGATTTCTGGGAAATCTTATTTCTCTGAAAATATTCTAGTCTTAAGTGGTGATATTTTCAACCTTTTTGAAAATCATCCCCACAACAATACTTTTTAATATTGTGCTTCCCTCTTTTTTTATAGAGTGCTCTCAAGTATGGTGGGTCTCATGTCTCACGTGTTTGACTCGTGGGCAGCGTGTATTTCATGGTGTAATTGACACCTTTAAACTAACTGCCTTTTATAGACCAAATTAGAACTTTTTATTATCTCCTGATGAGCAGACATTTCAGGCTACAACATGGTGTGCTGCCTACCAACCAGCTGTTTAGTTTTAGCAATGCTATCTTTAACCATGTGTTTGTGCAGTTGAGCCCCCATCCCCCCATATCATAAAAATAAGTGGCAGACAGAAAATTAAAAGTGCAAATACTGAATAGGGATGAGAAACATACTTGTCAGTGTTAATGATTTATTTGTCTTGATTGTATTAAGGTGAGTCAAAATAGTGGGTAAATCTTGTCACAGAGCTGGACACGAGACGTAGTTTTTTTTTAACCCTTGTGATCATAGGGAAGAAAGTAAAACAAATGTATGTACAAAATGCTAAAACTGTATTGAAGGTGTAACCGAGGTATAACTAGGGATTTTATAGTTTTTAGCTTTGTGCAAACCAGTCACCCTTTTAATATATGTTTGTTCTACCTTCCTATATTCTGACTTAGAATGTACTTTTGTAGGGTCACATTATATACTAGAGATGTTTCATTGCATCTTTGACAAACATGGAAATAGTTTTGTAAAAAAGAAACTGTCTCAAAAGTGACTTGAGTCAGAGCACAAACCCATTAATTCCTGGGGTTGGTGGGAGAGGTTGTTATTTGGAAGAGAGAAGGAACTGATGCAAGGGGACTCTTTTATGAATATGTCTTATTTGAAAATATGTGGGCATATGTGTGTTTGTATGTTTGTGTTGATCTTGGATACTGTGACCTTGTTGAACTCTCACCTATTCTTGAATTGTGTTTGTGTGCAGATTCCTTGGGATTTTCTACTTAGGCGACAATGTTGTTAACAATCAGGAACAGTATTATTTCCTAACTTGCTTGATATTTGGAGAACTTAGGCTGCAGTGATATTGTGTAGCAGATACTAAACATTCTGTGAGTGAGTGAGGGATCAGTGAACTGCTGAGTGAAACTACTGGCAATTTCAGAGGGTGTTGGTAGTACCAGACAGTCTTCAATGCTGGGTTTGAAATTGAGATTATGTAATACATAATTAATTATTTTCATATTTATTCTTTTGGTAAATAGTTATTGAATGTGTAGTGTATGCCAGTTACTATGCCAAACATTGGGGATTAATCATATTTCCTACTAAAGTTAATTTTGTGGGAGTAATGGACAAATAACTATTTACAACAAAGTGTGAAACTCTGATAGGGAAGTATAAGATGCTATGGAAACGTTTTCCTAATTTATTGTTTCTGTGAAACTAGAGGGCATACATCCTAAAATGGCAAAGCAGTGAGGCTCAAGGGCAGAACTTGAAAATTTTGAGAGTGTTGTGCTTAAAATCTGTTTATATAATAAAAGGTGCTGTTCTATTGTATTGAAATTTTTAACTTAATAAAGCAACACAAGTAGATGGTCTACATATGTTGGTTCTTTGCTTGTGTTGAACATGCTAATTCTTATACTTGTTTAATCATAAAAGTGACTTTAAAAAGTACTTGTGACTATTCAGTGATGAGTGAGCATTGCGTCAGAGCTGTTTCTTTCAGGCTCATGTATTGGGCCTGGGTTCCCTGGGTTTATTACATTGGAAGACACAGTTAGTGCAGGACTTTCTCCTGGATGATAAGTGACCACTGCGGTGGCCAACCTGGATGTAGTTATGGTGCAGATGGCTGTCACAGTTAATTTCCCAGCTTTTCTTCCAGGAACTGAATCCAGTTAGATTTCATTCACATAAAGGTTCTCCTAGAAGCAGGTTGTGTTTTCATACAGAGAGATCAAAAAAACATTAGAACTCTCCTAGTAGGACTTATAGAAGTTTGGTTGACTGTCAGTCTGGTCATTATAGTGATTTTCAAACCTGTTTTTACCTTTGGCTGCTTTCCACTGAATCCATTTGAAAATGCATTAGTGAAATATTTCTCTCTTAACAGGGCTTTCCCAGGGTTCTCTTTCAGATTATTCCATTCTGCTTTTCTTGAGTTTCCAAATACCTTGTAGAAATTATTTTTCCTTGGAGCATTCTGAGAACTCTCAATGTTAATTAATTGGCCATAAACTGCTTGTATCTGTCATTCATAAAATTGAAAACCAAAAATTAGAGGAATTTGTAGATGGTAAAGGAAGAAAAGGAGGTAACAAACAGCACCAAACTCCAGGTATATAAGTTACTACGATTTGAAAATATCAGCAGATTTCAAGGTTGGTGCGTGGAAGTTCAGTGGTAAATTCTAGGTGACCTCTCTCCTCCTCCTTTTTTATTTTTATCATTATTGCTTTTGAGACCAAGTCTCGAGTCTCGCTCTGTCACCAAGGCTGGAGTGCAGTGGTGCAATCTCAGCTTACTGTAGCCTCCCCCTTCAGGGTTCAAGCTATTCTCTTGCCCCAGCCTCCCTAGTGGCTGGGATTACAGGCGCCTGCCCAACACCACGCCCAGCTAATTTTTGTATTTTTAGTAGAGACGGGGTTTCACCATATTGGCCAGGCTGGTCTCAGACTCCTGACCTCAAGTGATCCGTCTGCCTTGGCCTTCCATAGTGCTGTGATTACAGGCGTGAGCCACTGTGCCTGGCACCCTTTTTATTTTTTATATTTTTCCCAGCTTGTTGTCTGCTGATATAGAAATAAATAAGTTTGGATGGATAGGAGGTATAACTTTCTTTTAAAAAACATTTTCTTTATTTCCAAAAGAAATCCAGCACTTAGTGTCACTCTCCATTCCCACCCTGCCTCCTCTCACCCTGACTACCATTAATCTACATCTGTCTCTGTAAATTTGTCTATTCTGTACCTTTCATGTAAATGAAATGACACAATATGTGGCCTTTTGTGTCTGGCTTATTGAATACTTAATGTATTATTTTCAAGGTTCATCTGTGTCATAGTATGTATCAGTACCTCATTTCCTTTAATGACTGGTCCATTGTTTATCCATTCATCATTTGCAGGTTTGGTTTGTTACCAGTTTTTGTCTTATGAATAATGCTACTGTGAACATTCTGATTCAGGTTTTTGTGTGGACATGTTCTTTTGGGTATATAACTAGGAGTGGAATTTCTGGTTCATATGGTAACTGTTTAACTTTCTGAGAAACTGCCAAATTGTTTTCCATGGTGTCTGCACCATTTTATATTCCAATAGCAATGGAGAAGGCTTTGAATTTCTCCACATCTTTTCCAACACTTGTTACTGTAAGTTTTCCTGGTAGCCAATCACAGTGGGCATGAAGTAGTATCTCATTGTAGTTTTGATTTTCATCTCATAAATGACCAATACTATTGAGCATCTTTTTGTGTGCCTATTGGCTATTTGTGTATCTTCTTTTGAAAAATGTCTATTCAAATCTTTGACTTCTTTTTTGTGTTTTGAGATAGGGTCTTGTTCTGTCATCCAGGCTGGAATGCAGTGGTGCAGTCATAGCTCACTGCAGCTTCAACCTCCTGGGCTCAAGGGATCCACTTGCCTCGGCCTCCCTAGTTGCTGGGACTACAGGCATGAGCCACCATGCCCAGCCACATTTTTGTATTTTTTCTGTAGAGACAGGGTCTTGCCTTGTTGCCCAGGCTAGTCTCAAACTCCTGGGCTCAAGTGATTCTCCCACCTTGGCCTCCCAGAGTACTGGGATTACAGGCATGAACGGTGCCTTGTGCTTTGCCCATTTTTAAATTGCATTGTTTGTCTTGTTATTGTTGAGCTTTAAGAGTTCTTTATATAGTCTGGATACTAGACCCTTTCAGAATGTGATTTCCAAATATTTGCTCCCTTTCTATGAATCATCTTTTCACTTTATTGATAGTGTTTGCAACACAAAAGTTTTTAATTTTGATGAAGTCCATTTTATTTTTTCTTTGGTTTCTTGTGCTTTTGGTGTCATATCTGAAAAACCATTGCCTAATTCAGGGTCAAAAATGCATCTGTTTTCTTGCAAGAATTCGATAGTTTCAGCTCTTACATTTAGGTCTTTATTCCATTTTGAGTTAATTTTTATTTTTGTTTTTATTTTTTTTGAGACAGAGTCTCACTCTGTTGCCCAGGCTAGAGTGTAGTGACATGCTCGCGGCTCACTGTAGCCTCAACCTTCTGGGCCCAAGCAGTCTTCCCACCTTGGCCTCCCTAGAAGCTTGGACTAGGGGCGTGCACCACCATCGCCTGCTAATTTTTGTATTCTTTGTAGGGACGGAGTTCTGCCATGTTGCCCAAGTTAGTCTCAAACTCCTGGGCTCAAGCAATCCACCCACCTCGGGCTCCCAAAGTGCTTGTATTATAGGCATGAGCCACTGCATTCGGCTCATTTGAATTAGTTTTTATATATTATGTGATTCTTTTGCATGTGGATATCTTGTCTCAGCACCATTTGTCGAATATGGCTCTAAAAAAAAAAAAAAATTTTTTTTAGTCACTTTATTTACCATCAATTCAGATACATCTATGTGTTGCACATTTGCAGGCACTATTAACATAAAACTGGAGTATACAATTTGCAATAAGGACTTGGCCTTCCTTTGGGGGCTTATGTTTAGTAGAGACTGATGATGGTATATATACATGAAATTGTTACAATGGGTTATAGTTAAGTGCAGGGGGAGTAGGGGAGAGGGCAGAAGTTACCAGGAATTCAGAAGAGGGAGTAAGTCTGTGGTCAGATGGGTTCATAGAGAAGATGAGGCTATTGAGGTTAGGTATGCTTTAAGTACAGAAAGATCAGAAATGGCCAGAACAGAGCTACTGAGGCAATTAGATGCTTTTGGTCCGAGAAATCTATGGAACACCTTTTAAACAGATTTTGAAAATTTCTTGAAGTACCAAGTCTTGTCTTAGCCTAAATTATGTTATTGGAAGTTGGAAGCCTAATGGTGTTATTGAAAATTGGAAACACTTGATAGAAACTTTGTGCAACTGTATTTAGAGATAAGGAAAGCTTTTTTCTTACCTTTTCATTTCTCTCAGTAGTTGTCATTGAACCAGACTTAATATAGTTCCTCTTCACAGTTCCTGTAACGTTTTAGGATTTCTTTTCATAGAACTTTAGAGAAACTATTCTTGTCATCGTCACTGGTTATTTCCACATTGTAAATCCACTGGCCATTCTCAGTCCACATCTTACTTGACCTAGTAGCACATCAACACAGCTGGTTACTCCTTCCTTGACACATTTTCTTCTCTTGGTTTCCCCAACATTATACTTCTCTTGAGTTTCCTCCTCCATCACAGTTAGTGCTTCAGTAGTCTTTGTTAGCCTTCCTTTTCCAGTTCTATTTCTTCCCAGACTCATAAACTTGGTGTTCTCAAGACTCAGTTCTTTTATCACTTCTCTGTGTCTGTACTGACTCCCCCGGTGATTTCATATAGTCCCATGCATTGAGATATAGATATAGATATAGATATATATATATATATATATATAGCAGTGACTCACAAATTTGTATCTCCAGCCCTACCTAACACTGCTATTGAACTCCAGGTTTGTATATCTCACCAACTCCTCCACTTATGCACTGAGGTGCCTACTCAACGTCTCAAACTTCACAAGCCCCAAACTGAACTTTCTCTCTCTCCTCATCCCTCATACCTGCTCAGCCTTTATTCTTTTTTGGCAGGATGGGGAGTTGAGGTCTCGCTCTGTAACTCAGGCTAGAGTGAAGTGCTGTAGCTCCCTGCAGCCTAGACGTCCCAGTATCAAGTGATCCTCCTGCCTCAGCTTCCCAAGTAGCTGGGAACACAGTTGTGTGCCACCATGCCCAGCTAATTTTTGTATGTTCTGTAGAGACAGGGTCTGACTCTGTTGCCCAAGGTTGGTTTCAAACTCCTGTGCTCAAGTGATCCTCCTGCCTTGGCCTCCCAAAGTGCTGATTTGTTTTTTGTTTTAATTGAAGACAACTCCATCTTTCTAGTTGACCCAGGCTAGAATCCTTGGAGACATCTGTGAGTCCTTTTCTTCCCTCATGTCCAGTCATGAAATCCTGGACTGAGCCAGTGTCATTTCTCATCTAGATTGCTGCCACAGCCTCTTATTTTCCTGCTCAGTTCTGGTACTCTTGTTGCCAGTTAGACGACCATATTAAAATGTTTTATCAGCCAGGCATGGTGGCTCATGCCTGTAATCTAAGTACTTTGGGAGGCCAAGGCAGGAGGATTGCTTGAGCACAGAAGTTTGAGACCAGCCTGGGCAACATAGTGAAGCCCTGTCTCTGCAAAAAATACAAAAATTATCCTGTGTGGTGGCAGGCGCCTGTCATCCAAGCTACTTGGGAGGCTGAGGTGGGAGGATTGCTTGAGCTTGGGAGGCAGAGGTTGCAGTGAGCCGAGATTGTGCCTCTACACTCCAGTATGGGCAACAGAGTGAGACCCTGTCTCAAAAAAACAAACAACAACAAAAAACCCAAAAATTTTTTTATTAGTTTACATACCTTTTCTGCTCAGAACCTTGCAGTGGTCCCTTTCAGTCAACGTAAAAGCATTAAGTCTTTAAAATGCCAAAGATCCTACCAAACCAGGACCATTATCTCTTGGACCTCTTCTTCTATTTTCTTGGCCAGAAATCCACTTTTGACATGCTGGCCTCTTTGTTGTTTGAATAGTCTAGGTGTATTTTTGCAATAGGGCTTTTCTCCCCTCAGGCTGGCATGCTTTCCCCAAAGTAGCCAGCCACACGGTAGGTAGTTCCTTCACTTTTTTCAAGTCTTGGCTCCAGTGTCACCTACTCAGTAAAGCCTACCGTGCCAGCACTGTTTTAAAGTTGCGGTTGCGGGGCGGAGCAACATGGCCGAATAGGAACAGCTCCAGTCTCCAACTCCTAGCGCGAGCGACACAGAAGACTGGTGATTTCTGCATTTTCAACTGAGGTACTGGGGTCATCTCACTAGGGAGTGCCGGACAATCGGTGCTGGTCAGTTGCTGCAGCCCGACCAGTGAGAGCTGAAGCAGGGGAGGCATCGCCTCACCTGGGAAGCGCAAGGGGAAGGGAATCCCTTTTCCTAGCCAGGGGAACTGAGACACACAACACCTGGAAAATCGGGTAACTCCCACCCCAATACTGCGTTTTAAGCAAACGGGCACACTAGGAGAATATATCCCACACCTGGCTGGGAGGGTCCCATGGCCACAGAGCCTCCCTCATTGCTAACACAGCAGTCTGCCATCTAACCGCAAGGCAGCAGCGAGGCTGGGGGAGGGGTGCCCGCCATTGCTGAGGCTTAAGTAGGTAAACAAAGCCGCTGGGAAGCTCCAACTGGGGGAGCTCACAGCAGCTGAAGGAAACCTGCCTGTCTCTGTAGACTCCACCTCTGGGGACAGGGCACAGTTAACAACAACAACAACAAAAGCAGCAGAAACCTTTGCAGACACAAACGACTATGTCTGACAGCTTTGTGAGAGCAGTGGATCTCCCAACACGGAGGTTGAGATCTGAGAAGGGACACACTGCCTGCTCAAGTGGGTCCCTGACCCCTGAGTAGCCTAACTGGGAGACATCCCCCACTAGGGGCAGTCTGACACCCCACACCTCACAGGGTGGAGTACACCCCTGAGAGGAAGCTTCCAAAGTAAGAATCAGACAGGTACACTTGCTGTTCAGCAATATTCTATCTTCTGCAACCTCTGCTGCTGATACCCAGGCAAACAGGGTCTGGA
>NW_016818836.1:87495-153011 GCF_001698545.2 Rhinopithecus bieti
TAGAACTTAAAGTATAATAAAAAATAAAAAAATAATAAAAAAAAATAAAGTTGCGGTTGCTCCACCCACACATGCTCCCCATCTCTCTTACCCTGCTTTTTCCCCCCAGGTAGCATGTATCATCTTTTGTTGTCATTTATAGTTTGCTTATTTTGTGTGTTATGTCTCTTGCCAGAAGTTAAGTTCTTGGGAAGGGATTTTTGGTTATTTTGTTTCACTGCTGTACCTGTCACATATAATGAGTGCTCAGTAAATATTGGTTAAATGAGTGGGCATCCTTGGGCTGTTGTACTCTTGGGCTCCTTGTTCAAATTCTCAGGTCCCATCCCAGACCTATTGAATGAGAAACTCTGGGGATAGGGTCCAGCTACTTTGTTTTAACTTTAAGTGATTCTGAAGTAAATTAAAATTCAAGAACCTCTGCTATATAATGTTGGTTAGGATTTCAGAAACCAGGCCTGTTGCTTACAGGTGGGAATATGTAGATATAGAGATAAATGACAAATACCATAACTGGATTTGTTTTATCTGTCTCTTTTTCTCCCTTCTTTTTTTTTTCCTGCTGTAGGAACAAAATTTGGAGGGAGGTAGCTCAGGGAAAGGATGTAAACTGTAGTAACTTTTGGTTGATCATGTGTGTCAGGGGTCTTCAAAACCACCTTTAGGTTCCAGTGATTCATTAAAAGAATTCACACAATTCAGCATATAATCTTAGCTAAGATTTATTACAACAAAAGGGTGCAAAGCAAAACCACCAAAGGGAAAAGACTCATGGGGCAAAAGTCCAAAGTTAGGCAGTCCAGAGTTAGGCAGTGGGTGCCCTGGTGACCAGCCTCCAATAAAAATCCTGGGCACTGAGTTTCTAATGAGTTTCCCTGGTAGGCAACCGTTAACACTTCTCACAACCCATGGCTTAAGCAGGAATTAAGCATGTTCCGTGTGACTTCACTGGGAGAAGACTGTTGGAAGCTTTCTCCAAGGCAGGAGAAAGCCAGGTACTCACTGCCCAGCAGGTATCAAAATTCTAGATTCCCAGAAGGAAAGCAGATGTTCACCATAAACCACACTGTACAACAGTTTAGGCACAATGAGCCATTCTTTTCAGCTAGGGCAGGGGTCCCCAAACCCCCGGGTATGTACCAGTACCCCTCCGTGGCCTGTTAGGAATCAGGCCGCGCACAGCAGGGGGCAAGTGGCGGTGAACGAGCATTACCGCCTGAGCCCCACCTGCTGTCACATCAGTGGCAACATTAGATTCTCATAGGAGCATGAACCCTGTTGTAAACTGCACATTCGAGGGATCTGGCTCGCGTGCTGCTCATGAGAATCTAACTAATGCCTGATCTGAGGTGGAACGGTTTCATCCCGAAACCATCCCACCCAGCCCTCGTCCGTGGACGAAATGTCTTCCACGAAACTGGTCCCTAGTGCCAAAAAGGTTGGGGAACATTGAGTTAGGGAATGATGGGAACACTCCCAAACTCCCAAGTTTCTGTATGTCAGCCAAGAGACGACTTTGTAAGCAGGACTCTCTAAGGGTAGCAGTCTATGACCTGCTGTGTTAACTCTTTTCTGCACATGGTGGTATCCAGGGAAGTTTGTTTTCTTCTACTTCTTTATATGGAATATGATGTGTTTGCACTAAATCATCTCTGTTGAGGAAATTTAGTAACAATCAGAACGTTTTGAGAATGACTTGAACAGTGTCACTGGATTTAATAAGTGAGTTTATTCACTTAGACTTATTTTCTCAAAAATAATAGTGCCTTGACAGTATTATTCACAGTCTGTGCTGGTTTTGTAATGATAAAATGATTTCTTTCACAGTAAAATTTTCTTATTTCCCAAAATAAAAAAAAAAATTATATCTTTCTTAGTATCCATTTGAAAAATCACATCTATGAATGTGACCATCAGCTTCAAAGCAGATACTGAGTTTTCTTCACTTTTCTTCCATCTTTTGTGGTCCAAAAGGCCTATTAGAAACTTGCCATTTTGGGGTTTGTTTTAATGAGTAACCAATCCTTTTTTTTCTTCCTTTTTTAATAGGCCAAGATGCTGAATTATCAGGGACACTTTCACTTGTTTTGACACAGTGCTGTAAAAGAATAAAGGATACTGTTCAAAAATTGGCCTCGGACCACAAAGACATCCACAGCAGTGTTTCTCGGGTTGGAAAAGCCATTGATAAGGTATGGTATTGAAGGAAGTGTTTTGTATTTTTTAGCATCATTCTCTTTCTTCTGTCAGTACTTTGATAACACTAGCTTTCACAAAGTGTGCTATTCCTGTCATGTTTGCTTTTGATAACTTTTGCAGGTCTAGTTTTACCATGTTATTCTCACTCAAATTCCCTGTTGCTATTATTTAAAAAATAAAAACAAAATTAAAACTCCCTGCTTTTATAGCTTTGTTGTTTATCCATTTGAATACATGACTAGAGCTCCTAGGATCGTGATGAATAAAGTTCCAAAGAAATTTTAACCCAATATGTGGGAGTTTGTTTACCAGGAGTAACTTTTCCTAATTCCTGAGTAATTCCCTAGCTGTGACTCTGTCCCTGTTATGGGATGATTAGAATAACAGTCTTGTATCAGTCTCCCCTGCATCATCCCAACTGTTTTCTTCCTATGAGCATCCCAGCTACTTTTGAATTTTGCCTTCTGTGTGAATGAGTGAGTGGGTTGGTTGCTAGGCAGTGAGGCTGGTCACTTTTATTTGATGTTTTTTTTTCTTGTGACATTTTTTGAGTAAGCCATCTTTGACCTGGTGGTTGATTTATAAGCAGTTATCATTTTTAGTACTGGCGGATTTTATTCATGGAGTTCATAGTCCTATTGGGGCCTAAGAGAAGTAGCGCAAGGTTGCTGTGTGATACCTCTGACTACTTCAGACATAGGGGAGATTGTGACTGGTCAAAGGTGTTTCTCTTCACACATCGTAAACTTCTGAGAGGGTAGGAAGAACTTCTGAGGAGTGCCCTTTGTAGCAAAGGCATCTTCTAAACAGTCCTATGAGTTACTTAGTCTGTACTCACAAGAGTGATAGTTGTAACAGAGGTAATAGAAGCTCATTGAATCTGGAGAGTGGTTCTTGTAACTCATAGGTAGGCCCAGCTGTTAGAAATTATCCCGTGAAAAGGCTAGGCTTGATGCTGTTTGAGTCAAGACTATATGCTTATAAGACATTACTGTTCACTGGTAGGTGTGGTATGACAAGACCGTGAGTGGCAGGGGCTCAGAGGACTTGTTTTGGTAGTCGTGGCTTACAGAAGTGTTCGTGACCTTTCAGAAAGTTCTCACCACTCCCATAGTGGTGTGAGGGGTTTGACTCGGCCAAAGAGTCAGAGGTTGGTTTTGGCAGCCACAGGGTTCCAGCCACATTGTTATATCAGTGATGGCAGTCACCAGCAAAGTCTGGGAAGGCAGTGAGTATTCTCTGAAATGGTTTTGAGGTTGGGAAGCCTGTTTGGTAACTCCAAGAGAGTGAACACAGTTTTAGAAGTGGGTTTGACATCAACCCTATTTGGTGCTATGATACTTGAAGTCTTCAGTTGGTTCCTGGAGTGGTTGTTGGTGTGTGTGAGCTTAAGAACTATGGGAGTGGTGGTGGGACACTTCATTTTCTTCCAGCAGCTGTATCCTTCTAGAATGTGATGGGGCACTTTAGAGATGGTCTTAAATCACTGTGGGTGAAGAGCCCTCTGTTCCTCTAGAGGTACAGTAACTACTTGTGGTGTCTTCTAAGAAGATTCAGATTTTGATGTTGACAGTGACCAAGGCATCCTGGTGATTCTAATGGCTCAAAGTTCAGAGAAAACCCCGGTAAGTTCCTGGGGACATCTGCATGACCACCAGTCTGCTTGCAATTATAACAGAGGGTCAGCATTTGGACAGTAGAACCAGAGGTGCTGTGACAATGAGAAGAGCTAAAGCTTCCAAGGCAGCCAATCAGAGATTCTTGGAATAAGGGGGGATGGACTCAGCAACTGTAATTGTAGTGTGTGGGCTACTGACCAAGATCTGGAGCAGTTGGGCAAACAATTCACCAATTATGCTTTCTGCAGCTTGTAGGGTGACCATATATGTCCCCGTTTCCTAGTTTATGTTTGTTGTCCTGTCATGATTATCAGAACCTTCTTTTGCTCTTGTCCTACTTGCTACTGGTGCCTGGCTGAGCATATCTTACTCCAGATCTAGCAGGTCTTTATAGATATTCATAAGGGTTGTCAGATATTTTGACTAATCTTTAAGGCAAAACATTGTCTGGATGTACTTGGTGCCAAAAATGGAAGTATCTTATTGGTAATGGATATCAAGGGAACACATTTATCATGAATAATCTACATTCTGGCTTATTTGGGCAGGGGGATGTGTTCGAGATGAAGATTCCTAATTATGTATTTTAATTTACTTGTTGCTCTTTTGAGGACAGTATTTTTCATGCCCTTGGAAGTTATAAGGACTTTTTCAAGTAAATCTTTTACAGTTTCTTTCAAAAAATTGGGGTGTTTTTGTTTGTTTGTTTGTTTGTTTGTTTGAGATGGACTCTCGCTCTTTTGCCCAAGCTGGAGTGCAGTGGCACGATCTCAGCTCACTACAAACTCTGCCTCCCAGTTTCAAGCAATTCTCCTGCCTCAGCCTCCTGAGTAGTGCCCAGCCCCAAAAATTGTTTTATGTTCCTGTGAAAGTAGTTTTGGTTCTAGGTGACCTGGATTCTGTATTCTTCTCATCCATCATATGAAACTGTATTATTTAGTCTGCAGGGCATGATGGCTCACAGCACTTTGGGAGGCTGAGGCAAGCGGATCACCTGAGGTCAGGAGTTCAAGACCAGCTTGGCCAACATGGCAAACCCCCGTCTCTACTAAAAATACAAAAAAATTAGGCACATTCCTCTAATTCCAGTTACTCGGGAGGCTGAGGCAGGAGAATCGCTTGAACCCGGGAGGTGGAGGTTACAGTGAGTCGAGATTGCACCACTGCACTCCAGCCTGGGCAACAGAGCGAGACTCCATCTCAATAAATACATACATACATACATACTATATTATTTAGTTGACACTGAATAGTGTTTGTGGTACTGTAGTCTACCACCACAGAGGAAAGCCTGGATCTTTTAACTCAGTTCCCTAATATCTTTCAGTATATTTTCTCCCCATATTTTTGGCATCTACTTGGCCTCAGCTGAAGAGGAAGCTATTTCCTCAATAGAAGTACCTAGACATTGTGAATGGGCTTCTCACATACATGAGGAATTCCGTGTAGGCTGTGTCACATAAGACTCCATTGACTTGTTAAGTCCTCCAGGAGCTCTTTGAATTTGAACCTGGTAGTTGTGTAAGCTCTGGGCAGCCTGTTGTAAAGGCTGGGTGGACCTGAATTGGTGGTGACCAAACAGGATAAAGCTGAATCCACTGTGGCACAAGACTTTCAAGAACCACACCAAACAGACCTGAGTAATAAACTGGAATGTCCATCAGCCTATGCGTACCACTTTATGAACACGTGCTCCCACCCTCACAGGATGAGGACAAAGAAGCCAGTGGCTCCTTTATGAGCAGACTGGTTTTGAGTGAGAAACAGTACATTTTAGTCATGCTCAGTGATACTTTTTCTTTTATATTTTAATACTTATGTTTTAAAGTTCTCTACATCGTGTCTCTGAAAATGTAAGCAGAATAGAAGCTTCTGGTGGTGTGAACCAAGATACTGTTTGGCTTTTAATTATTATGAACAGTGTCTCGCTCTCTTGCCTAGGCTGGAGTGCAGTGGCACCATTACAGCTCGCTGCAGCCTTGACTTCCCTGGGCTTGACTGGTCCTCCCACCTCAGCATCCCAGTTCCAGCCAAGTAGCTGGGCCTACATGCACTTGCTACCATGCCCAGTTAATTTTTTTCATTTTTGCGTAAAGATGTGGTCTTGCAGTGTTGCCCAGGCTAGTCTTGAACTCCTGGCCTCAAGCGGTCCTCCCACCTTGGCCTCCCAGTGTTGGGATTATTGGTGTGAGCCACTGTGCCTGGCCCATTATTTATTTTAAATAAATAATATTTGCTCTGTGACAATTTTTTTTTTTTTTTAGTAAAGATAATGTATTGGGCTGTTCTTAATTTCCTGTCCCATTTTTAGGTAATCTAGAATTCAGTCCAGTTTAGGGTATTTTATTTAGTATTTTATTTAGTCAATTGACTTCTAAAGTTTACTTCCTAGGAAAAGTCAACAAAAATGATTATTGCTTTAGACTTCTAGGTATGTGTGCATATGTGTTAAATAGTACTAAAGATTTTAATATATAAAATCTGATGTGGTATAATTAAAAGTTGACCACATAGTACATGTCCCTTATAAGATTGCTGTTTTGTATACATAAAATAACTGGAAAAATTCTGAGGCTACGTGAAAGAAGTTTGCTGGAATAGACACTGCTTGTTATAAAGTAAAGGTAATTGCTGTCTTACATTTGGCTTGGAAGAATGGGTCAGATTTAGAGCAGCAGAACAGTGAGATGAGATTTTTCCTTGAGACTGGAAAAGGGCAAAATAGCAACTGTGAGAATATGCCTGACTCATGTTTAAGATGCTTCAAGATTGACTTGATTAGAGTGAGTGCTCCTGTTGGTAATAGGGAAAGGCAAATGATGGAAGGCCTAAGAGGTGTGAATTTGATCAGATGATGAAAGTAGTTGAGGGTTTACTTGACCTCATTAAATAGGATGAAAACAGACTAAGTAGTAGTCATAAGTAGGAGGATAATGGCTATCATATATTGAGTGTTGACTGTGTTCCAGATACTGAGCTAAGTGCTTTACATACATTTATATCCCATGATGCGGGGACATTATTCCCATTTTATATATGAGGAAACTGAGACTCAATGATAGGAAATAACATACCCCAGGTATATAATTTGAAAGTGGTGGATCAAGGTTTGGAAAAAGTTTTCACTCAAGAATCTGTTCTTAAACACTGTGCTATAATAGGAAATCACTGAGGCCATTGCAGAACTGGTAATGTTGAAGGGGAACAATAATAGTTAAAAAAAATTTTAAACCTCATTGTCTAAGCACATATTTTGCCACTGGGTGGAGTATCTACATTGGTGAGGCAAAATGCTGACTGTATTAAGGAATGAATGGAATAATGGTATAAAAAAATGACATGTAGAATATTTTGATAGTTCTGGGTGAGCAGTCCAGAACTGACTTTTATGTAGGTATGTGTGTGGTAAACAAGGTATGTGTGTTGGGTAGAGAGGGACAGAAGAACTTAATATCCATTAAACTGTGCTAGCTAATCCAGTCGGCAATTTGCATTTAAGTGCTTTTAAATTAATGAATATTACTATCTCTGTATGCTTTTGTGTATTTGTTTTTATTTATATTTTCTAATAAGGATTTTTTAAATACAGAAGCAGAAGGTTTGGTGGCAACCTGCCTCTCAGATTCACGTTTGGTCAGGTTTGGCCTGGCTCTCAGATTCAGCTACTGTGTATTAAAGGTTTACTGATAGATGGATACTCATAGAGGTTTTCATGTACATTATTTACCTTAATCTTCACCAAACACTTGTAAGGTCAAGATTATTGTCTCTAGATACAGATGTGAAAACTTAGATGTGTAAGGAACCTGCCTGAAGTCACAGAGCTGGGATTAAAAACCCAGATTTTAAGATTTAGAGGAACCTTTCTCAACTGGAGGTTCTTGAGATAATTCATCCCTAGTGCCCTGAGGGCGCCCACTTTATGCATGAATTTCTCTCCTTTCCATAGAATGGTAAGAGATACATGTCATACTTGGGAGAATTAATAAAATAGCCACAGAAAGGCAGATAACTAATAGTGGAGGGATAGGGATGCAAATGGGACAGAAAGGCCTGGCAGAGTGGTTTGGCACATTACTCCCTCACTTTTTTAAATAAAGTAATAACATAGCAGTGTGAATCTACCTTTCTCTTAATGTTGATAACCAAAGAAGAGGTATAAATACCGTGAGGAGAGTATGGAATGTCTGCATCAAAAAAATGCATCTACAAAATGCTGATTATGACACACTACAAAGTTTATTTTCCAGCCCTTGGTTTGTAAAGCACTGCTGTCTGGTATATGCCTCAGTATGGGTTATTTCGTCATAGGACAGGTGCCTCATTATCAGCTTTACTAGGTATTGTAAAATTTTCCCCTGAAGGGTTTATACCAATTTACAGCCCTACCAAACACGTATAACACACTTCCTGCTTCCTCATTTCTCACCTACACCTGGTATTATCAGACTTCAGATGTTTAAAGATTAATCAGATGGGTGTGAAGTAGTATCTAGTTGTACTAATTTTGCCTTTCTTTGACCATCTTGAAGGTGGGGCATCTTTTCATGTTTAACATTAGGAATTTCTTATTTGTGTATTTCATGTTCTGTCCATTTTTTCTGTTGTCTTTCTTATTGAGAGATGTGTGTTTGTTTCAAACTCTTCTGAATACTAATCTTGTGTGGTTTGTATGCGAAGTAGCTATCGTCTGTTAGTCTGAGGGGAACCAGAATCCAGGTCTTCTTACTCTGTTAAGTATCCTTTGCTGTCTACCTCTCACTGCTAAACCAGATTAACTGGATGCTTAAAAGGGAAATTAATTCCTGGTAGGTGCAACAATAGCACATTGTTGGTTCATACACTAATTTTTCTTCAAAGTAGATGGAGAAGTTTCAAAATACATGTTAATGCTATTAGGGAATTGGCACTTAGGAATTAAATACTGAGTTTTACTGTATATTGTTACCACTGTCTGCTCAGTCATTATAATTTTATAGAATATATTTGAGAAACGGATTGGTTTTTGGTGGTAAACAGTGAAAGCCATTCTGACTGATTCTGACTGATGTTCATGATATGGCCAAAGAGGTAGGGTGGCCTGTTTAGATCTCACAATTTCATAATGATGTTGTATCAAAGTTATTTACTCCTCTCCTGCCTCAGCTTCTAGATTTAGTATGTCCTGGATTTCTCCTTCCAAGTCAGAACATCCTCTCCGGAAGGACACACCCTTGGATGTGTGCTTTTTTGCTTTTGGTTCTTGTTTGGATCCTTTCTTCCCAATTAAGAACAGGATGCCAAAGCTTTTCTTTGCTTAAAAAATGTGAAAAGAAAAAGTATAGTAAGACAGAAGATGTTAATTATAGATGGTATTTCTCTTCATTAGCCACTTCTTGGGTGGTTTGCAGTGCTGTGGATTTTCTGGACAGCCATGCAAACGAGTTTGGTTACCTAGCAACAGAAGCTGGAACTAATGCCAGCTCTGATGTAACAGTGAGTAAGAACCTGCAGTTATAACAAAAGGAGTTTGACTCTGTATTGCATTGCCTCAACCTCTGTATATTTTATAATCTTAGCTTTAATTTTTAATGCATGTGACCAGAAAATAAGCTATGGAAGTTTACTTATCTACCTCAGTAGTTTATACTGGAAAATCAGAATGTAGAAGGGAGCTCAGAAGTGTCCAGAAAACAATTGAATGCATTGCTCATGCTTCTTTTCCAAGAGCAGCAAATAAGTTACGAGCTTGAATGTAGTTAGATTTTGAGTGTAAGGGTGTTTGACTTTTCTTATCTGTGTAGTAGTGACCATAGTAAGCCTTAAGAAAATGGAGGTACACATAGGGCATCGTTGTAAAACTTTGTAGCAAACCCAAAGAAAATTGTTTAAATATTAGACTCTTTTTGTAATTTTCTAGGTGATCAATATTTACTTTTGATATGTATATTAAGGAAAGAATTCAAGGGATTATTTTGTTTGATGTGAGCAGATACTGTCAGATGGTAGCTTATTAAAATTCTGACCTAACATATATATATTACCAGATAAAATTGTTTCAACGTGATCTGTGCTTTGAGCTGACCAGCGTGTCTTCCAGAGTTGTTTTATTTTATTTTTTCCTAAGGAATAGGTACTAATAAATTTGTTGTTTGGGGAAAAATCATTAAATGAATAAGTAGAAACCTGAAGGTTGTATTTGGATTTAATGCAGTTGATAAGATAGTGAGAGGACTTTCTTAATTAATCTCTTGATTCTTTGCTTATACTATGCATTTAGACATTTAGAGAGTTATAGGCAGGTTCCTGAGTTTGTAATAAATTGTTTTCAGATCTTTAGAAACCCATTCCTTTATGCTTCTGAATGGCCCTTTGGGAAGTAGAATTTGGGAGAGAATAACATTGATCAGCCTCTGAGCCTCTACTCCAGAAGAGGCAAAAAGTAGTACCACCTCCAGTGTTCTAGTAGTTATAGACAGCATAAAGATAAAATAAGTTACTTTTAAAAAAAAGATGAACTGTTATAAAATTAGCTCTCAACAGGCAGAATCTGATAAATAGAAATTAAACATGATAATCTTATACAAGCAGTCGTGTGTGCTAGGTAACAGTTTCTTCATTATGTGCATGGATGCTGTTGCTTTAGCATCTAGGTACCTTGTATTATTTCTTTTTTTTTTTTTTTTTTTTGAGATGAAGTCTTGCTCTGTCTCTCAGGCTGGAGTACAATGGCGTGATATCGGCTCACTGCAACCTCCATCTCCCTGGGTTCAAGCGATTCTCCTTCCTCACCCTCCCAAGTAGATGGGATCACAGGCACCCACCACCACGCCCAGCTAATTTTGTATTTTTAGTAGAGACAAGGTTTCACCATGTTGACTCCTGACCTCAGGTGATCCTCCCACCTTGGCCTCCCAAAGTGCTGGGATTACAGGAGTGAGCCACCATGCCCGCCCAATTATTTCTATTCTTTAGGTTAAGTACTTGGCTAAGAAAAATGTCTGTGAAAAGAAAATGAATAAAAATTAACACTGACAGTACTCTTGGTTTTTTGTGTTTGTTTTGTCTTGAGTGATTCCAAACCTTAATGTATGTATTCAGTTTTAGGCTACTGTTTTCATGTCTAGAAATAGGGTAGATAGCTCTTTATAGGGAGAAAAGTGTGCTTAATTTTGGAGAAGAGCACTCCTGCATTGTGATTGTAAATGGTGGGTTGTTTGTAGTTGCTGTTAATAGTTACTTACTGCCTGTTCTTATATGTCGTATAAAATAATCCCATATTGGTTGGACTGTATATTTAAGCATGATTGACTAGGATTGCAATTTTCGTTAAATCTAAATGGCCTTGTCTAGTTTTTTGTTTTTGTTTTTGCTTTTTGTGAGACGGAGTCTCGCTCTGTCACCCAGGCTGGAGTTCAGTGGCACGATTTCCGCTCACTGCAAGCTCCTCCGCCTCCGGGGTTCACGCCATTCTCCTGCCTCAGCCTCCCAAGAAGCTGGGACTACAGGTGCCCACCAGCACGCCCGGCTAATTTTTTTGTATTTTTAGTAGAGACGGAGTTTCACTGTGTTTGCCAGGATGATCTCGATCCTCTGACCTCATGATCCGCCCGCCTCGGCCTCCCAAAGTGCTGGGATTACAGGCGTGAGCTACTGCGCCCAGCTAAGTTTATATGTTTTTAAAAAGAAATGCAAAACATTTATTAGGGAGCAATGCCTATGAAAGATAAAGGGTGCTGAATTAGGTAGGGAGAGCTTTCACACTGTGATGTACGTTTGCTCTTCTTTCACTCTTGATGTTTCATGTTCCTTCTGTTGTCATTTCTTCTGTCTGAAGACTTTAGCAATGCTTTTAGAGCAAGTCTGATGGCAGTAAATTCAGTTTCACTCCGTCTGAGAATGCCTTTATTTCATCTTCATTCCTGAAGGATATTTTCACTGGAAGTAGAATTCTAGGATGACAGTTCTTTTCTTTCAGTACTTGACAATCATGCCACTTCTTTCTGACCTCCATAGTTTCTGTTGAGAAATCTGTAGTCATTTGAATCATGGTTCCCCTGTAAGTAACATGTCACTTTTCTCTGGCTGCCTGCAAGATTTTTTCCTTTATCTTTAGTTTTAACAGTTTGAATGTGAGATGTTTGGGTCAGATTTCTTTGAATTTGTCCATGTTGGAGTTCACTGAGCTTCTAGAATCTGTATTTATGTCTTTTGCTAAACTTGGGAAATACTCTTTAACTATTTTTTCTATACCGTACTGTTTCTCTTCTCCTTGTATTCTGATGACACACACATTAGATCTTTTATAATTTTCCCACAGGTCCCTAAGGCTCTGTTTTTGTTTTGTTTTGTTTTGTTTTCTGGTGTTCAGATTGGACGATTTCTGTTGATCTTCACTGACTTTTTGCACTGCCACTTTGCTTCTGCTGTTGAGTCCATCCAATGAATTTTTTATTTTGGTTACTGTATCTTCTTTTTCCTTGCTAAGTCGCTCCCTTTATTTCAAGATTGATTGTATTTTTATAATAACTGCTCTGAAGTTTTAGATGGTTCCACCATCTCTGTCATGTTGGCATTGGTGTCTGTTGATCATCTTTTTCCATGTGAATTGAGAATTTCTTGGTTCTTGGTATGCCAAGTAATTTTGCAGTGTCTTGAACATTTTGAATATGTGTTATAGTACTCTGGGTCTTATTTCAGTTCTGTGGAGAATATTGGTATTTTTGGTTTAGCAGGCAATCAACCTTGTTGGATTCAGGCCACAAGTTCTAGCCAGTCTTTTCTGGGTTGTGGTTTCAATGTTAGTTTTGTTTCTAAAGCCATTACAGTTATTTAGATTTGTCCTGTGTGTGTACCACCTGGTAGCCAATATGATACCTAGGAGTTAGGTCTATTCCCTAGTTCAGTTTTCAAAATCTGTAGTATGCTGTTTCTAGTCGGGACCATGCATATATATCTCAAAGGCAAACCCAGAGGTGTACATAAACCACTGTCTTAACTACTTGGCCATCCCCCTGCAACCACTTTCAACCTCAATACTGCAGTTGTTGGGATGTGCCATGGATTATTATGTTGATAGGCATGTGTGTTTTTTCTCCTTTTTTCCCCTCCCATTATAGACAGTGCTGCAGTGAGCATGCTTTTACAGGTCATCGTTGCATTCCTCTAAAAATATTGCTGTATATAATGCCTAGAAATCAGTTCATTCGCTTGATTCTATTTTATTCATGGACGCCATTATTAAATCTACTTTTAAAAAAATTCTCTAAAATATACCTATTGACTCTTCTAGCATGACAAGTTTTAGAAAGGAGCAGTGGAAAATTCCTTCCTGTGATAAGCTATAAATTGCAGTTGGGTACTTACTGGGGTATCTCAGACTGAAACAAAGACCATTTTTTTCCTGTTAAGTGGGGTGAAAATAATCTATTTATGATTCTCTTTCTCTTTTTTTCCCAGAATTTTGATTCTGACATTAGCAGTGTGGGAATAGATGGCTGCTGGCAGGCAGACAGCCAAAGGCTTCTCAATGAGGTGATGGTGGAGCACTTCTTTCGACAAGGAATGCTGGATGTAGCCGAGGAGCTCTGTCAGGTAACAGTGTGCCCACTGGGAGGATTTGAGAAAGAAGCAAGGGAACTCGTTGGAGTTTACAGTATTTGCGGGGTGGGGTTTTGAATCTTCCTCTAGCTGTAGATAGATTTTTTTAATATTTAAATTATCAGAGATGACCTTATTTTACTAGGAGTGTTTTTGGGAATTTTTTAAGTGGCAAAAATTATAGTTCTAGAACTTGTTACCCAAATCATTTTTTCTTGTTCCTGTCCCAGAATGTGAGTCTCAGTTCGTGAAGCAAAGGGCTCAGAAGTGATACTCTTTTTTCCTTTCCCTTTTTGATAGAGAAGGTTAGTATAGCAGACAAGAGGAAAGGGACAAAAACATTGATGTTTGTTCTTCTGTTCTAGCCTAGCTTAAACAATTTTATCAAATGAATTTCCAACTAAAATTTTTTTACTTCACATTAGCAGCATTTGTCTTTTATTTCTATCACACATGAGTTAGGACTCTGGAACAGTTTACCAATGCCATGTAGTCATAATAGTAGCAGCTGCCATATATTGAGTGCTTACCTTAAGCCAAGCCCTGCCTTTATTCCTTGCTGCAGTCCCATGAAGTACAAATTATTGTTTCCATTCTACAGATGAAAAATCTAAGGTCTGGATAAATAAGTTGCCTGAGGCCTTAACAGGTTCTTTGTGAAAGAACTGGGATTCAGTCCCTGATTCATATGTCTTCACACTACGTTCTAAGCCACCATGTGCTGTTGCATTTTTGTTTAGAAGCATGAAGGACTAAAAGAATTAAATAGTTTAAAAGCAGTCTGTAAACCAAACCTCTAAGCTAAGCCTTTTCTGTTTTAAACAATTCAGATAAATGATAACTCGGTTTTTCTCTGTACCTTACAGGGATTTTGTATGTGTGTGTCCATGTAATTTCCTGCAGTAAACTGTCATTGAGGATTGTTTGCTTTTAAGTAACAAAAGACCCACAATCACAGTGGCTTAAGCAAAAGTGAAGTATTTTTCTTCACAGAAATAGGTAGTAAGACGTCCATAGCATGTTTGGTAGCTCTGCTTCGTGAAACTCTTAGGGACTTAGCACCTTGTGACTCGGTTATCCCCAGGGTGTCTCCTGTCTTCAGGGTCTAAAGATAGCAGCCAAAGCTCCAGCCATACCTTTGTATCCCAGGAAGGGGCAGAGTGCATATTTATATTTCATTGGTCAGAACTTAACGTCCTACAAAGCCATACCCAGCTTTATTCCATTTGCTTATGTACCCTGCTGAAATTTGGGAATTCCACTGTGGAAAAGAGGGGAAGAATGGTACTAGAGGGCAGTCATCAGTCTCTACTATAGGGAATTATCTTTAATGGCTTGCCCCATATTTTACAATCTAGAATATACTTAATCACTAGCTCCTTACCCTGATTAATGCTAACAAAAGTCCTTTCTGTTTTTGTGTGTGTGTGTGTGTGTTTTTTTTTCAGGAATCTGGTCTTTCTGTAGATCCAAGTCAGAAAGAACCATTTGTGGAGTTAAATAGAATATTAGAGGCATTAAAGGTCAGAGTTCTGAGACCTGCTCTGGAGTGAGTATTGAATTTGCTTTCTTTTGAGTACTTTCAGAACTCTTTGTAAGAAAACTCAATCAGAAAACACATTAGAGATTTTTAGATATATTTATCTTACCTGTGGTAGACTTCAGAGAAATCAAAGGAGAATTATTTATTTTGGCTAAGTGAAATATGGGGGGTGTGCAATATGAGAAAATGATTAGAGCTTATTTCACTTATCAGTTGGTCTGAATTCCCATGAGAGAAAAGGGTTTTCTGTTTCCAGGCTACACCACCACTTCGTGTGGGCTGGCATTACAACAAGCTCTATTGTTCAGCCAGTGCAAGTTTGATATTTAAGCTTCCATAATACGCTGGGTTTTGCTGGGTTTTATGCTAGCATTCTAAGAAATTATTGGTTATTGGAACTAAGTGGTGTGGATGAAGAGAACAAATATTTTTGTAAAGGTACTACATTCATAATTACTGTGGATTTTGGTAATTGACTATGAACCTCTCATTGATAAGAATTATCTGAAATTACTGAGTAAGCTATAATAAATATTATTATAGAGCAGAGTCAGCAAACTTTTCCATAAAGGGCCAAGTAAGAAATATGTGGCTTTTCTGTCCACATAAGGTCTCCGTCGCATGTTCTTCATTTTATTTTACAACCCTTTAAAATTTAAAACCCATTTTGGCCATCTGCTATACAAAACAGACAGCAAGCGGAATTTGGCCTGTGCCATAATTTGTTGACTCCAGCCCTAAAATTTTTTAGTGCGAGGATTACCAAGTTATTTGTAATAAATAGTTCATAAACTAAAGGGAAGAAACTGGATTATAGAAGCAGTGATTTGTTGTGAGGTTATAGCTTTAGAATCCTCGTATTTTAAAACCAGAAAAATTAACCATTAGTGTTACGGAAGTTGACTTTTATAAAATGTGCACTTTTTCCCTTAAAATTTAGCTCCACTAACCCATTTAATTCTTCATAGCTTAGTTTTTTCTTTCTGATCATTTCTCAGTTCTTTTTCCTTTTTGAAACAGGGTCTCACTGTCACCCAGACTGGAGTGCAGTGGCGTAACCACAGCTCACTACTGCCCCAAACCCCCAGGCTCAGGTGATCCTCCCACCTTAGCCTCCCGAGTAATTGGGACTACAGGACTGTGCTGTTATGCCTGGCTAATTTTTAAAAAATTCTTTTTGTAGAGACAGGATCTCACTATGTTACCCAGGCTGGTTCCGAACTCCTGGGCTCAAGCAATTCTCCCACCTCAGCTTCCCAAAGTGCTAGAATTACAGACTTGAGCCACTGTACTCGGCCATTTCTCAGTTCTGAGAAAATTTTGTATAGTTCTAAAACCAGCCCAGATGACTAGATAGAAATTCTTGTATAAATTTATGTAAAATTCCTGTATAAATTATAATAGATCTCACTTAAGAACTGTACTGCAGTGTAAGATGCATATTACCTTTGTAGAATTTGTTTAAGCAAATTTCACATTGTGACACATCTGGGAGATAAATTCAACCAAATACCTGTAACACCTCTTAAACAAAATATGGCAACAACTACTTTTTTTTTCTTTCCAAAGAGACAGTCTTGCTCTGTGGTCCAGACTGGAGTGCAGTGGGATGATCATAGCTCACTGTACCCTCTCAAACTCCTGGGCTTAAGTAATCCTCCTGCCCCGGCCTCGTGAGTAGCTAAGACTACAGGTGCGCACCACCACACCTGGCTAATTTTTAAATATTTTATAGAGACAGGGTTTCTCTATGTCGCTCAGGCTGGTCTCAGACTGCTGACCTCAAGTGATCCTCCTGAAGCGTCAGCTGCCCAAAGTACTGGGATTATAGGCATGGGCCAATGTGCCCGAGAAAGCCGACATACATGTAAACATGTAATGGGTTTGCCAGTTGTTTTATAGTGATTAGCAAAATAATACTTGGGTTGTCATTCAACGTAATATCCACTTATCTATGCGTTTCTTAGTTTGTTTTCATTAAACTTTGTTCATATGTGCTAGTCATGTACATACTATGACTATATCTATAGTCAGTGGCACATAGTATTTGCTACCTCAGCCTTCAGAGTACTCCAGACTTTTCCTAAGACCCTTTTTAACTTTGTGCATATATAAGATATGTTTCTTATTGATAAGCATGTTATGTATATTGATTATTTCTGTAAACTTTGTCTATTATTTATAGCCTTAAGACAATTCCTCAGGCAAATAGAGGACTTGTTCCATAAGTAAAAATTTTTTCATTTCATGTTTCTGGGAATAGTGTTTAATATCAGCATGAGAGAGTGTAGTGGTAATTATAGTTAACTCTTCTTGAGTGGTTATTATATGCCTAGCATTGTTCTAAGCATTTTACATGTTTTAACTTATTCAACCCTCATATTAACCTATGAGGTAAGTCATCTTACAGAGAAGCAATTAAGGCCTAGAAGATCCTCTGTGAAAAAAAGTCAAAATATTATATGAGAAATGCTTCACGTAATAGTCCCCCAATATTCTCATTTGAGATTCACTTTAACTTATTAAATGTATCATCAAGCCAGGTGCAGTAGCTCACACCTGTAAGCCCAGCACTTTGGGAAGCTGAGGTGGGCAGATTGCTTGAGCCCAGGAGTTTGAGACCAGCCTGGGCAACATAGCAAAACCCTATCTCTACAAAAAATACAAAAATTAGCTGGGCATGGTGGTGCACGTCTGTAGTCTAAGCTACTCGGGAGGCTGAGGTGGGAGGATCACTTGAGCTCGGGAAACAGAGTCTGCAGTGAACCGAGACCACACCACCACTCTGGAGCGGGATCTTCTCAGAAAATATATAAATAGAAGTGAAAATGTACCATCAGTAATCCTACAGTAAAGAAACTCATTTAACTTGGTATAACCCAGTGTTTTCTCTGCATATTTGACCAAACAATCTTGTTTTCTCTCCAGATAACATATTTGAAACCCATAAAATTGGAGTTATACAAAACATAAGATTTAATAGAAATTGTCATTACAACAACTCAGATTTTTCCAATTTTTGCCTATTACTTGTGGATGCATAGCAGATACTGACTAAGCATCTTTCATGAGCTAAGTACAGATAATTCCCTTTATTCAACTTATAGCAAAAATTGAATGATATGGGATACCAATTTGGGGAATTCTAGTTAAGGTACAGGTGGGAAGATATCTGCCAGTTATGCAGCCTCCCATTTGTTCCTGCTGGGAAGGATATCATGGAGCTCACAAGGGAAAAGAGGAAGGAGAGGATGCAGCAATTCCTCCAGGCTGCCTAGGCGGTGAAAAGGCAGAAGTCAGCCAAAAAAATTGAGGTGGCTAGGCCGGACACGGTGGCTCATGCCTGTAATCCCAGCACTTCGGGAGGCCGAGGCGGGCGAATCATCTGAGGTCAGGAGTTCGAGACCAGCCTGACCAACATGGAGAAACCCCATCTCTACTGAAAATACAAAATTAGCCAGGTCTGGTGGCACATGCCTGTAATCTCAGCTACTCAGGAAGGCTGAGGCAGGAGGATCGCTTGAACCCAGGAGGCAGAGGTTGCAGTGAGCCAAGATTGCGCCACTGCACTCCAACCTGGGCAACAATGAAACTCGGTCTCAAAAAAAAAAAAATTGAGGTGGCTAAAGGCCATTGAGGGCCTAGAAGGGAAGGAAGCTTGAAGAATGTTAGTTGTTTAGTTGTAGCAGTGGAAAGAAGGCCCAGGGGAATGGTGATATTGTGGAGAGAAGTGGCAGAACAACACCTAATTACATAGGTCTAATCAGGACCTTGCCTACTCCTGTGTTTGTGCCCTTGCACCTCTGAGTTTGTACAGATTTTCCCCCTCGTCCACATTTCTTTTATGCTCACCCAGATTGTTTATTTGCTTTTTGAATTTCCCTTGGTGCCTAGGGTAGTGCTTACCTCTTAGTAGGCCCTCAATGAATAACAGTAATCTGAAGGAGAATTTAGAGCAAACGTCATCCTCTTTCATGGTGACAAATAGAAAGCCAAAAATAGTGTTAACGAGAGAATAATAGTAACTTAATACAATGAGGTCGGGGACATATTAGAAAAAACAGGAACTGTCCTTGTAGCTGTGCCATTATTAACATACATATTGAAAGAAAGCAGTATCTTTAGGGGAAGCTACTTGATTGCCTTCCTAAAGGTGTCTCAAAGAGTAATACTACCTTGCTGGATTTGCCACAGTCTAGTATCTGACTTTCAGCCTTGCAGACTTGGAAACTTGTTTTTGGTGTCCTTGTTTTGTTTTGTTTTGTTTTCACTAAGAACAGGCCTTAAACGATAAAAACCTGAATTGCTAAGCTGCGTGTATAGTTTGGATTAGTAGGGGCTGTGAAACTAGCTTGTGGTAGGCAGGTCCATGTGGAAGGCACATGAGCTTGCTAAGCCTGGAGTTGGAACAAGAGGAGATTGTTCTAGAAAATGTTCAATGTTGGCCGGTTGCGGTGGCTCACGCCTGTAATCCCAACACTCTGGGAGGCCGAGACAGGCGGATCACAAGGTCAGGAGATCGAGACCATCCTGACTAACACGGTGAAACCCCATCTCTACTAAAAATACAAAAAAAAAAAAAAAAAAAAAGAAAATTAGCCGGGCATGGTGGCAGGCGCCTGTAGTCCCAGCTACTCGGGAGGCTGAAGCAGGAGAATGGCGTGAACCCAGGAGGCGGAGCTTGCAGTGAGCCGAGACGGCGCCACTGCACTCCAGCCTGGGCGACAGAGCGAGACTCCACCTCAAAAAAAAAAAAAAGAAAATGTTCAGTGTTCTCAGGCTGAAATGTCCTGATGCCATTATCTCCACAATGGAGGTTGTGTTGCAGAGCCGTTGGGCAGTTCATACTTCATTCGCTGACTCCTTTTCTCAAAATTGTCCTTGGCTTGCCTTGGTCAAGTTTTGAGTCTGCATTAAGTATCCCAATAGGTAATAAATATAAGAGTACAAAATAAAAAGGCACAACAAAATAAAAATACAGTGAAAAGTAAATCTCCCCACCTTTGCCTTCTAATCACAGTTACTCTCCAAACAGGCAGCCACCCATTAACTTTTTTCTTGTGCATCCTTCTAGAGGTAGTCCATAAGTCCACAAGTTTATGTGGGTGGTAGTTCCCCACTTATCCTCAAGGGATATGTTCCAGCACCCCCAGTAGATGCCTGAAACCACAAATAGTACTGAACCCTATAAATGCTGGTTTTTTTTGTATATATGCATACCTTTGATAAAGTTTACCTTATAAATTAGGCATAGTAAAAGTAATCACAATAATAAAATAGAACAGTTATAACAATATGCTATAATAAAAGTTATGTGAATGTAGTCTCTCTCAGAGTATCTTATTTTACTGTACCTCACCTATTTTCAGACCATGGTTGACTGTTGGTAACTGAAACCTCAAAAAGTGAAACCACAGATAAGTTGAGACTCTGCTGTATTAAGTTTATGTACATTTTTATGCACAAGTTGTTGCATACTATACACAGTGTTCTGCTCTTTACTTGAAAATGTTTGAAATACTTACCTGTATCAGAACATAAAAAACTGTCTTTTTTTTTTTTTTTTTTGGTGACTGCTTAGTGTTCTCTTTTAGGGATTATACCTTAATTTTATTTAACCAGTTCCTATGGATGGACATTTGTAGTTTCCGATCTTTTGCTTTATAAGTGATGCAGCATCGAATATCCATTGCATGTTATTTTGAGCATGCCCACTATATATGTAGGGAACATTTCTAGAATATTGGGTTAAGGTACATTTAAAATTTGGATTGTTCTTACCATATTTCTCTCTATAAAGGTTGCCCTGAAGTACAACCCTAGCACAAAATAGCAAAGATCATTTCACATCCTTCTTGTCACAGCTGATTTTCCTTCCATTAAAACAAACAAACAAACTTTGTGAGCCTGATACTGATAGGTGTGGTAGGGGAAGAATGACATGTCGTACTTTCAGTTTGCATTTATCATATGAGTGAGTTGAGTTCAACCACATCTTTTCTAGATATGTTCACACCTTCATTGTGGCAAAGGCGAAGTCCACTAGACCTCTGGCCTGGACTAAGTCTTTGAGGGCAATCTTAAGGCAGAAGCGACCACTGCTGAGATATGTGACCACGTATACCACAAAATCATTTCCATGGGCCTGTGGGAGCATTTCATCACTGCCTCTAGGGAACCTTGTAACACTTTTTTCAAAGAATTTGCTAACAGCAAAGCCTCAGTAAAATGCCGTACAGAAAGCAGCTGGCCAGGCGTGGACACTCACGCCTGTAATCCCAGCACTTTAGGAGGCCTAGGCGTGTGGATCACCTGAGGTCAGGAGTTCAAGACTAGCCTGGCCAACATGGCAAAACCCGGTCTCTACTAAAAATACAGAATTAGCTGGCGTGGTGGTGCATGCCTGTAATCCCAGCTGCTTGGGAGGCTGAGGCAGGAGAATCCCTTGAACCTGGGAGGCGGAGGTTGCAATGAGCTGAGATTGTGTGCATTCCAGCCTGGGTGACAGAGTAAGACTCCATCTCAAAAGAAAAAAAAAAAAGCAACTGAATGGTTATGAGAAAGGGAAGAGAGACGTTACAGCATTTTTCACAGAAGAGAGAAAAAAAATTACTTCAGATCACGGAAGGATTTAGATTGGACAGGCCATGAACAGTATCAGGTAGGCTGCTGAAATATGGGAGGACTCCATCTCCAAAGTCAGCAGATAGGTGGGTATAGAAAGAAGCCACAGGTTTCTTCGTGGTGTGTGTGGCCAGTAGTCCTAAAGATGAGAAGATGCTTGACAGACTTAATAGAAATTCTAGTACCAATGGGTAAAACTGTTTATAAGCAGGAAATAGTTCTAGAAAATGAAATTGGAGGAAGCAAGCAGAGGTGCCTGATCACAGGGCCTTGACTATCACTGGAAATGAAGGTAACAGTGATTCAGCAATTTCTAGTGTACTTCTTCCGCATCCCCCCCCCACCTCCGCTTTTTTTAGTTGAATAGAGATGGCGTCTCACTATTTTGTTGCTCAGGCTGGTCTTGAATTCCTGGGCTCAAGCAGTCCTTCCACCTTGGCCTTCTAAAGTGCTGGAATTACAGGCATGAGCCACAGTGCCCGGCCTGGTGTCTGTTTTCTTATTCCTACTCATGGCTTCTTGTAGGTGAGTGGTCTCCCTGACTCAGGCACGTTTTAATAGCCACATAGAACCACAGAGGAAACAAGGCTCTGATATATGAGCCAGTCTAACAGAAGGAACAATCAAGGCTTGAACAAGTTGGATTTTTTTCCAGAGGTTGATTTATTTTTCTTCCCTCCCCCACCTTTTGGTCTTAATTTTGAAAAGGCAGAAGAGGAAAGAGTTAATGGATACGTTTTAACTCACTCTCTATGCCCTAAGTCTGGTGGAGAAAGCATACCTCTTAAAGAGAAACTAATTGAAAGGTAGAAAGAGGTGCCATTTTTCAGAAGGATACAGAAAAGAAAGAATAGAAAAGCCAGAAGAGAAAAAAAAATTGCGTTGATAACACTGTTTTCTATTGTCTATTTTATATTCGTTGCTGGTGAAAGTTTATAGAAGTTCCAAGACTGTAGGTATTCCTTAGGAAGAAGAATAGACATTACCTGAATACATCCTCACCAAAGACTTGAGCAGTATTGGAAATGAGTGCGCAAGCCGTGACTAGAGAAATTGAGAGTCTTCATAGAAAGAGAAAATTTTAATGGTCCCTGAGAATAAATGTTTAAAACATAAGAAGCTAAACTAACTGAGAGGCTAATACACACATGATAGAAAAGAAAAGGAGGAGAACCTGGGAATACTGATACGCTTGTTTTCTTTGTTTTTTTGTTTTTTTTTTTTTTTTTTTTTTGAGACGGAAGTCCTCACTCTGTCGGCCCGGGGCTGGAGGTGCAGTGGCGCCGGATCTCAGCTCACTGCAAGCCTCCCGTCTCCCGGGTCTTACCACCATTCTAGCTGCGCTCAGGCCTCCAGAGTAGCTGCGGACTACAGGCGGCCCGCCACCGGGGTCGGGCCCAGCTAGTTATTTGTATTTTTTTTTTTTTTTTTTTTTTTAGTAGGGGACGGGGTTTCACCGATGTTAGCCCAGGATGGGTCTCGCATCTCCGACCTCGTGATTCGCCCGTCTCGGGGCCTCCCAAAGAGTGCCTGGAATTACAGGCTTGAGCCCACCGCCACCCGGCCACCGTTGTTTTTTTTGGTGAGTAGTGAAAGCAGGCAGTAAATAAGGCACGTCATATTTAATGTATTTTTAGAAAAGATCATTACGAATCTGCTAGAGGCTTGCTGTTGCTCCGAATATGGTGACCGACATGCGGCGTGATTTGTAGCTTCCGTCACCTATCCTCTTCATTACTGAGGAACCTCATATGAGGAAGGATGTGTGTGTGGTGCTTGTGTGCCTATTCATTAAATAGAGTCAGATATGCCCAATACCATAGTTTGTGCTGCGTTTCCGTTAAATTCCATGCTGAACAAGGACGAGACTCGGGGACTGCTGAGATGAGTTTACCGCCATGGTAGTACGTTCCAGCAATACTCAGCCCCATAGCTGAGAGATTACCATGTGTGAAAATATCTAAGAAATGAAACAGTTAAGTGCTTCTTTTCAAGTCTCTTAAAGCAAAGCTTATGGAGTTCCGTCAGCCTTTTTGAGTAACGTTTATCTTTTGTCGAGCTTTGCCTTCTCTGAATTTGTTACGAACATTTGATTCATAGTTACTAAGGACATTTCACCAGGATTCCACACCTGTGGAGTAAAGAAGATAAATGTCATTCATTCACCCTGAACCTTCAGCCTTTTACGCCCCAAGAGTATAGCCTTAAGCGAAATTAGAAAAAGAGGTTCTTTGGTAAGTCCTTTAAATGCGCTGTGAAAGGTTTAGTGGAATGTGCTGTGGATTGGCAAAAAGGAGGCTTTTGTTTTTCCGAGTATTACTTAGAAATAGACACTAAACAGGCTGGCCAAGCACATCTGTATAGATGAGAGAGAGTGACGCGCGCGTGTGCTGTACTGTTAGCTTCCTGCAGGAGAACCGCTAGACTATGAAGGTGAAATCTTGTATTCCTATTTTGGAATGATGTAGAATGTCGTGAAATGATTGGAGGTAACCATGCTGCCCAAGTCTTTTTCACAGGCCTGACAAATGTCGCGGGATTAATTAAAGTGCTAATATTTCTGCTGAGCGGTAATTGTATAGATGCGGCATTCGTTCTGAACTTAGTCTTCTCGTAAGCTAATATTGTTTTGGGTTGTTGGTGGAAAGTCCCCCAAAAGGCTCGTTCATCGTAAGACTGTAGTGCGCCAGTGACAGGAGTGAACACTGTTGATCTTGACTGTCACTTTTGGCGGTCTTCAGTGTTTCTGCTAAATGCGAGTATTCCGAAGGTGACAGTGTTCTCGGGCGTGGTCCACGCTGGAAATTTGGGGATTCAGAATTTTTTAAAAAAATTCATAGAGTTAATAATTTCACTGCATTTTTGGTTTGCGTTGCCTTCCCTCCCCTACCCACCCACACCATCTCTTACTGAAGAATACAAAATTAGCCCAGGCGTGTTGGCACGCGCCACCTGTAATCCCGAGCTACTCGGGAGGCTGGGGCAGAAAAATCGCGTTGAACCCAGGAGGCAGAGGTGCATGTGAGCCCGAGATCACGTCACTGCTACTCTCTCTCTCTCTCTCCTTCCCTCTCTTCTGGGCAGCAGAGAGAGACTCGTCTCAAAAAAAAGAAAAAAAAAAAAAAGGCTAGGGGAGGAAGGAAGTGGCGCAGGGGCAGGGCAGGACCTGGGTGAGAAATAGAACTTAATCTCATTCTTTGTAATTCTTTAAGATTTATGAGAATGAGCCATAGACACCCTGACCTCAGTTTCTCAAACTTTATGTCTTTCCTTATTTTATCAATCTGGAACTTCCTTGTCTTTATAAAGTAACCTCTTACCACTGAGATCTCTGTGTTCTTTCTCTCCTGTTTTTTTTTTTTTTTTTTTTTTTTTTTTTTTTTTTTTTTTTTTGAGACGGAATTTCACTCTTGTTGCCCAGGCTGGAGTGCAGTGGCGCGATCTTGGCTCACCACAACCTCCGCCTCCCAGGTTCAAGCAATTCTCCTGCCTCAGCCTCCTGAGTAGCTG
Organism: Rhinopithecus bieti; assembly: GCF_001698545.2. Lineage (NCBI taxonomy): Eukaryota > Metazoa > Chordata > Mammalia > Primates > Cercopithecidae > Rhinopithecus > Rhinopithecus bieti. Next base: position 112,570 of record NW_016818836.1, read on the forward strand.
GGATTATAGGCATGCGCTACCACACCCGACTAATTTTGTATTTTCAGTAGAGATGGGGTTTCTGCATGTCGGTCAGGCTGGTCTCGAACTCTCAGCCTCAGGTGATTGACTCACCTCGACCTCTCAAAGTTCTGGGATTACAGGCCTGAGCCACTGCACCCATCCCTTGTATTCTTTATTGAACCTATGGGCAGTCTTTGCAGGTTTCTAAGATATATAAATTCATTTTTACCACAGTTTAGTTAAATAACACCTGGCTGCCAACAACACAGTTCAGATTTCAGTCACCATGATGTATTAGCTGTGAGCAATTGTATAAAATACAGACTTCTCTGCCAGCTCTTCAGTCTGTACATCAGGACGTAACAGGCACATCATGGTCATAACCAGTTCTGTCACTTCACTCTTGATCACTGCGCATCTACTGTCAGTTACCCTCAGGCAACAAGGGTGTAGTTGTGTCACCTCCTTAACTCCCTTATCCATGTGACATTTTACAAAAAATAAGTAATTGGAAGACAGACTTGGCAACAAGAAAAATCTTAGAAGTGAAATTGAATGTGATTAGAAAGATTTGAAAAGGACAACAGCAAGACGAAGCTAGGGCAAGACCTAAGCCTACAGGAAGCTAATGGTACAAAGCATATTGGAAAAGTCACTTCACCATCTTTTTACTTACATTGCGCTAGAATAGCAAGATGCTTGTGGTTTAGATGGAACATTTACTTCTACTTTGGATTGAGAGAGAAAAGGGGTGTGTGTGTGTGTGTGTGTGTGTGTGTGTGTGTGTGTGTGTGTCCCAGTTTGGCTACTATTCGGGCCAAATTGATAATAGTTGCCTTATTGAAAGAAGATGGTAATTACAAGGATATTGAAGAACTTCACTGCCAGTAAAAGATGCTTTTTTTTTTTTTGTCATGTTCAGAAATTGTGAATTGACTATGTTAAGCTTTCTGAGGAAGATGTTATTGTGAGTAAGAATGCTGCTGTGAAATTTGTACTCAGATTTCAATGGTTCGTTAAGGCAGATGTTAACGATGATCATCACAGAAGGCAACTCTTGATACCAGAGCTTAGCAAAAGGCATAGAATAGTGAAGAATAGTGAACAGAGTTAAAAATAGATTCACTTTCTTATTAGGAGGCAGCTGTGGAAAGTGACTTTGAATAAAACCTATGCTTATTTGGCCACTTAACTGTGGCCAGGGAATTGAGGTCAACAAAATACAAATGTGGGTTTCTGGGTACAGTCCTGGAGGTATAAGAGAGAGGTCCTATCATGTCAGGTAAGGATTTCACCTTAATTGCTTACGTGTGCTTAAATGTTTGGGAGAGTTAAAAATGGGGTGTCTCATCCTTAGTTTAGAAAATGACATTTTGCCAGGGAGGGAGAAGCTTGGAAGTCCCTTGCCTTGTATAATTTAGTTTTAATATAATATTAAGAGGTTAAATGAGGACAGTACATTGTTTCAAAACGAATAGGATGAAAAGAAATACGACTTTTAAGAAATATGAAATCTTGTGTTGTATGTATGAGTTTGGGTTTTGTGTTGTCTTCTCCCTCCCAGTTCCTTTTTGTAAAGGTATCTACTTACTTTTCTAAATATTTCTTGGCAAGGAAAGGGGAGGAATTAAGCAATGTTAGTTTTTTTCTTATTTCATAGCCTTGTTTATAGCAAAATTTGAAACTGTGCAAACATAAATTTAAGTAGTACATTAAAAATTATATTTGTCTAAATAAATGTCTCTCCAGGTTAAGTGGAGTACAGGTGTTTCTAGCTTATAAAGCTAAAATTGATAATTCATAACTTTCAGGAAAAGTAATTTATAATTACTCTATAGGCCTGTTCGTTAAAAGGAAGTTAAGACATTTTACTTTTACATTAGCTTAAAAAGTTATTACCTTTTAAAGTATAAAATTAATATATGTTCATTACAGAAAACCTGGAAAAATATAGGACAGCATAGACTGTTATCAGTGCTGTTCAGCTGGAATTGATTGGTGTGTCTTCCTGGTTGTTTCAGACCCCTGGTGCTGATCTAAGAGTTGGTGCCTTGTTCCAATTAGTCACAGCCCATGGTGTAGCAGTTGATAAATAATACTTGAAATACAGAGTCATTACTGTTAAACATTCTGGTGTCTAAAAGTTACTTTTAAAAATATATCACACTTTTGGCTGGATGTGGTGGCTCATGCATGTAATCCCAGCACTTTGGGAGGCCAAGGTGGGTGGATCACCTGAGGCCAGGAGTTTGAGACCAGCCTAGCCAACATGGTGAGACTCTGTCTCTATAAAAATGCAAAAATTAGCTGGGTGCAGTGGTGCATGCTTGTAGTCCCACCTATTCGGGAGGCTGAGGCAGGAGAATGGCTTGAACCTGGGAGGCAAAGGTTGCAGTGAGCTGAGATCGTGCCGCTGCACTCCAGCCTGGGCAACAGAGTGAAACTCTGTCTCAAAAAAAAAAAAAAAAGTGTGTATGTCTATATCTCATCACATTTGTGTATATCACACTTTCAAGCTGTTCACAGTGGCTCACACCTGTAATCCCAGCACTTTGGTAGGACAAGGCGGGAGGATTGCTTGAGCCCAGGAGTTCGAGACCAGCCTGGGCAACATGGTGAAACCTTGTCTCTACAAAAAATTACAAAAAATTAGCTGGGTACAGTGGCATGCGCCTGTGGTGCCAGCTACTTGGGAGGCTGAGGTGAGAGAATCGCTTGAGCCTGGGAGGCAGAGATTGCAGTATTGAGCTGAGACCGCACCAGTGTCTATGAACTTTTCCTTTTTACTATTGACTTTTTTAAAATTAAAATTTGTAGTTACTCTATTAAATAGCTCCAGTCTTTTGACTTTACAAGCCCTTACACATACACCCCATATCAGAAACAGAAAAAAGAAAAATCTTACTGCCTTTCCTTATTTGCTAATAGGAAAACGTACTTATGCTTTTATGAGTGAAGGGGTGTATAAACTTTTGGAAAGTGATTTAATTTAAATGCACTACTTGGAACTGGAAATCCATAAGGTGCCTGGCAGGCTTAGAGACTGGCAGCCTGGAGACTGCAAAAAGCACAGTGCTGTTAGTACTGTTGATTGATGTAGGGCATTCACAAAAGACCACTGCCAGAAGTACTTTGCTGGTTGGCCAGGCTCACACCTGTAACTGCAGCACTTTGGGAAGCTGAGCCAGTAGGATCACTTGAGCCCAGGAGTTCAAACACAGCCTGGGCAACATAATGTTTACAAAAACATGTTTTTAAAAAATTAGCCAGGAATGGCAGCATGCACCTGTGGTCCTAGCTACTTCAGAGACTGAGGTAGGAGGATCACTTGAACCCGAGAGGCTGAGGCTGTAGTGAGCCGGGATTACGCTACTGCGCTGCAGCCTGGGTGACAGAGTGAGACCCTGTCTCAAAAAAAAAAGTACCTTATTGTCAGCAGGTTTACCTCACTTGGTGTTACCACTTGACTGCATCATTTTAGTGCCAGGCAAGGAACCAAGGCTTACAAATTTAGGTAAGTATTTCCAAGATCCAGATGATTAATATTTTAAAAAGTCACTGACTTTGAAGTCAGAGAAGCGTCATGATTTGACTGTAAGATGTGAATACATCAGCAAGTTAATTTGAATGTTTATATGCATGTGCAGCCCTTTCTGGGAAGGTTAGGACCCAGTAAAAGTGCAGCTCTGTGAAGTCCAATCCCAATCAGCAAATTCATTATAAATAACTTGAAAGGTTTTACTCTTGTAGTTGGTGGAGTTACTCAGATTTTATATTCTTACACAGTTCAGATTCCAGTGGTCTTTGGTGGATTGGGTTAAGTGGGGAGTATTTGTCTTAACTGATGGTCAAATTAAATAATATAATGCTAACAGCTTCTATATGTTAATATATTTAGAGAAATAAGGTAATGTTTCCTTATTCCCTTATCGCAAAATTTGATTTTAACGGCTAACTATATACTTTCCTGCCTTTGCCCTCACCTGACCTGGTAGTACCAGTTCAAGATTGATTATTCCAACTGTTTGTTCTGTAGAAGCCTGAGGTGTTGTATTTTTGGCTCAGTTAAAATAGAATCTTGTTTTTTCCCTTACTAGAACTGTGTTTGTACAAATCATTTTGCACAGTAAGATTTACTATATGATATTTGTCTAGCTTTATCTTCCTGATCAGACTGAAAGCACCTTGGGGGGAAATAACGGTATTTACTGTTTTTAATCCCAAAGTGAATAGCACAAAATCTTGGAACTATTGAAAGTTTAAAAGTATAGTTGCCTTTCAGGATCTTTGATTCATGCTTGTATATATCAGGCCAGTTATACAGGAAAAGGGCAGTGGATCTAGGCAATCTAATTGTGAATCTCATGGCTGACACCACTTCAAAGTGTGGTCCTGTGCAAGTTCAGATGCATCATGTGACACATCAGAGTCATTCTAGTGATTGTCATCTACCTTAATGCTTTTTTCTTTCACTGGCTGAAGGGCCTCTGCCGGTGTAGTTATTGGTGGTTACTTTCCTGACAAAAGTCTGGGCCCTAGGGATTGATGTTACCATAGACTTCCACAAGATGGCAGACCAAGCCCCTTTTTTGTTTTACTGGGTTTCAAATAGTTTTTAAGACACATTGCTTATGCTTTTGATTATTCTTAAAGTTTTTTTTTGCCTTTTCTTTAGGTGGGCAGTATCAAACCGGGAAATGCTTATAGCTCAAAACAGCTCCTTGGAATTTAAGCTACACAGACTGTACTTTATTAGCTTGTTAATGGGTGGAACCACAAATCAGCGAGAGGCATTACAGTATGCTAAAAATTTTCAGCCATTTGCCCTAAATCATCAAAAAGGTGAGTCTGGAGTCAGATGTTATTAATGTTTGAAACAGGGCTATAGCCACCACTATAACTTAACGGTTCTTGTTGGTTTGTTTTGTTTTTTGTTTTTGTTTTTTGTTTTTGAGACGCTGTCTCGCTCTGTCCTGGAGGCTGGAGTGCAGTGGTGCGATCTCAGCTCACTGCAAGCTCCACCTCCCGGGTTCATGCCATTCTCCTGCCTCAGCCTCCCAAGTAGCTGGGAGTATAGGTGCCCGCCACCATGCCTGGCTAATTTTTTATATTTTTAGTAGAGATGGGGTTTCACCGTGTCAGCCCGGATGGTCTGGATCTCCTGACCTCGTGATCCACCCGCCTCGGCCTCCCAACATGCTGTGATTACAGGCGTGAGTCGCCGCGCCCAGCCCAACTTAACGGTTCTTAACTAGAGCTAATACATGTTTGCCAGTAAACAGTTGTGGTTGATAATCACAGGAAAAGCTCTGACTGGCTCTAGAACAAAAACAAAAATATTAAAGCCTCTTAGAAGTCAGAGATGTTGCAGATTTTGGAATTCCATATTAAACTGAGAGGAGATCTGAGAAAGAGCAAGGTGTGCACTTGCTCTCATCCACCCCAACCTGGCTGTGTGCTGCTTGTTTTGCCACAACAAAGTGTCAGAGAGCCAAGGCAGCAAATGTTAACCCCACGTATCTGTGTAGGAATACATAAACTCTGCAATCAGAGATAATGTGATGACATAATTGTTACTCCTGTAGATAATGGTAATTATACTATGCTGTATATAAGAATTTAAATTATAAGTTCAGTATTTTCACTCCTTTCCTTTTCTCTCCATGCTGTTTAATTTAGGATGAAGGAAGAAACCAAGCTTAAGGACCAGAATTTTAAAGACCTGTTAATACATTATTTTAGGCTATATCAGTATGGGTGGGGGTATTCTTGCTTTTCGCAGCTTATTACTGCAACCAAACTAATGCTTTCTTGCTGGTACTTTTTTTAGACATTCAGGTTTTGATGGGAAGCCTTGTGTACCTGAGACAAGGGATTGAGAACTCACCATATGTTCACCTACTTGATGCAAACCAGTGGGCTGATATCTGTGACATCTTTACACGGGATGCTTGTGCCCTCCTGGGGCTCTCCGTGGAGTCCCCTCTCAGTGTCAGGTATGGAAATTGGCCTTGTCTGTTATTGAAGTATGCACTGCATTAGTCACCTCCCCTTAACTTGTTTGGTTCTTGATGTTTAAAGCCAAAAGAATTTTTGTCTTTCTGAAGAAGAATGCAATTGGTATTTCAAAAGATATCACAATTGGCAGTGACACTGTTTTAGAGAAGCAGTTTTGAAAGTGTGGTGTGTGAACCTCACAGGATCCTGAGAGCCTTTTCCATTGTATTGACATTAGTACAGATGGTCCAGAAACAGTGGTGGACTAAACTGCTAGAGCCTTTACACAAGTCGGGGCGGTGGTACAAATTCCACAGATACTTGCTGGATTCCTCACCACCACACCCTTGCAGTTTAAGAAATGCTAGTTTTACTTAACCACACCTATAATCCCAGCATTTTGGGAGGCCAAGGAGGGCAGATCACGAGGTCAGGAGTTCAAGACCAGCCTGACCAATATAGTGAAACCCCTACTAAAAACACAAAAAATTAGCCGGACGTAGTGGTGGGTGCCTTTAATCCCAGCTAGTTGGGAGACCGAGGCAGAAGAATTGCTTGAACCCAGGAGGCGGAGGTTGCTGTGAGCCAAGATTGCGCTATTGCGTTCCAGCCCATGCAACAGTGCGAGACTGTGTCTCAATTAAAAAATAATAATAATAAAGAATATTCTTGACCTGGTGTGGTGGCTCACATCTGTAATTCCAGCACTTTGGGAGGCTGAGGTGGGGGGAATCTCTTGAGGCCAGGAATTAGAGACCCACCTGGGCAACACAGCTAAACTCCATTTCTCCAAAAAACTTTTTAAAAAACGGATGTTCTTGATGAAACATTAAAATTATTAGTTTTATTACATCTTGACCTTTCAGTACACATCATCTTAGTAATTTGACAAAATAGGAAATCCACATAAAGCACTTCAGTTTCTTGTCAAAGTATGGTAATTGTCTTGAGAAAAAACATGTTGTTTTTTGAGTTATAAGCTAGCTGGTCACTTTTTTTCATGGAATACTTTTTTTGTTTGTTTCTTGTTTTTTTTCTTTTGTTTGTTTTTTTTGAGATGGAGTCCCCTGGCTGGAGTGCAGTGCTGCAGTCTTAGCTCACTGCAGCCTCCACCTCTTGGGTTCAAGCGATTGTCCTGCCTCAGTCTCTGGAGTAGCTGGGATTACAGGCTCCTGCCACCATGCCCAGCTAATTTTTGTATTTTTAGTAGAGACGAGGTTTCATCACGTTGGCCAGGCTGGTCTCGAATTCCTGACCTCAGGCGATCCACCGCCTCGGCCTCCCAAGGTGCTGGGATTACAGGTGTGAGCTACCACACCAGCCATGGAATAGGTTTTACTTGAAAGAATCATTAACATAGTTACCCACACTCAGGTTTTTGGCAGTCTTTTTTTTTTTTTTTTTTTTTTTAATCTTTTTTCTTAAATTTTTCAGAGACAGAGTCTTGCTGTGTTGTTCAAGTTGGACTCCAACTCCTGGGCTCAAGTGATTCTCCTGCCTCAGGCTCCTGAGTAGCTGGGACTACAGTTGTGTGCCATATCACCCAGCCATTTTTTTAAGTGAATGAAACAAGCCTGTCACATTTGAAAGGTCTTAAGTATTGTCCTACAAAAGCATGCATGAGTAAAAGAGTCATTCAAAGTACAAGACAGACAAATGGATTTTAATGTAGCAGGGTACAAAAAGTTTAATGGTAAAGTTTCAGATTTTGCTCTGCAACCAACCTTTAGAAAACAACTACCTGTTTTGGCCAAAACTGAAAAGTCAGTTTTGGTGTGGTATTGAGGAGGAGTTTCTACAGTGATCCAAAGCGATCAAAGTAGTGCTACACATATGTGTGAAGCAAGGTTTTTTTTTTCATTTATCTCAACCAGAAGAACATACCACAATAGATGTAATGCAGAGTAAGCTATAATAATCCAGCTGTCATCTGTCAAGGTAGGCATTCAGGAGATTTGTAAGAGTGTGGAACAGTACCACCTTCTCACAAATATAATTTTGTTTTGGAAACTGTAGGTTTTTTTTTTTTTACAAGAATGCTGTTTTTAATAATGGCATGGTATTTTATTTTACGTGGACTAATCGCAACTTTTATGTTTCTCATTTTAATTTCTAATGCATTAAAGACCCACAAAAAGAAAAGCTCTTTGAGATCCTTAATATTTAAGCATATAAAGGGGTCCTGAAACCAAAACATTTTAAGAATCTGTTTTAAGAAAATAACTTTTTTAACTCTTCTGTTCATTTAATTCCACAAATGTTTTGTATATTTGCTATGTGCGAGGCACTTTGGGCACTGTGTTGGATATAAGATGAAGAAGGTGTATTCCACAAGGTTCTCCATCCTAGCATAGGAGCAGACAGATGCAATTAGCTATAATGTGAGGCATTGTTGCCGTCAGTTTCTCTGAGGAAGACTCTGAAGTGGGAATGTACATGCAGAAAGTTTATTGACATCAGCACCTGTGGGAGAATGAAAACAGCAGGATTGGGCAGAGAGGAAAGTTGGACTGTGTTAGAGTGGCAGCAAGGTCTCTCCCATTCCTGAGGAACTCTGGAGCTGCTATGGGCCTGTGGAGTTGTCCCAAATTGGGCCTACAGGGCTGGGCTTTTGTACCCTCACATGGAGCAACTTGCTGGATATGACTCTGGTCAGATGACTCTTTTCAACTGAGGATAGTCCTGAAGAGACAGACACAGCTGAGAGTTGGCTGCCAACACTTCCACATCTGAGAAATGAGTGCTTCTACCCTGGACAGGGGTGATCTGGGGATAAAAGGAACTATGCAAAAAAATGTTTCAGGAGCAAGCATGTCATTTGACTGATAAGCTGAGCCCATTAAACTTTTTTTTTTTTTTTTTTGCTATTTTGTTTTGTGCAATATAAAACCTTTTTTGGCATTAATGTAAGATTATTATGAAATTCTTTATGTTTTATTTTTTGAAACAGGGTCTCATTCTGTTACCCAGGCTGGAGTGCAGTGGCACCATCATGGCTCACTGCAGCCTCAACCTCCTGGCGTCTTCCCACCTCAGCCTGTTCAGTTTCTGGGACTCTAGGCACATGCTACCATACATGGCTAATGGCTAATTTTTATATATTTTGTAGAGACGGGGATCTCACTATGTTTCCCAGACTGGTCTCAAACTCCTAGACTCAAGTAATCCTCCCACCTTGGCCTCCCAAAGTGCTACAATTACAGGAGTGAGCCAGCACCATCTACTGTTATGAAATTCTCTAAAAACCTTATTCTCAATTCTATACTTCTTTCCTATGGACCGAAAATGGTATATAAATCAGCACCATCTGCAGACCACATTTTGAGTATCATTATTCTAATTAGCATATACCTTGGAGCACGTTTTGTAAGAAAAATAAGTATGGTGGTATATGGTCTGTAAGGAAGAGAATAGGAAAGAAAGTTATGTCTTTTGTATTGCTGAATGAAGAATTTTGTGCAAGAACATCTCTTTTTCCTTCAAACTCAGATACTACAACTACTGTATTTGGAAGAGTAGTAGTTCTTAATTCCTGCTCTTCATTTGAATTAATTGGTTCTCCAAAGCTGCTTTCTTTTTTAAAATGCATGTTTTAAAACTTTTTCTATTTTCTGAGGAAGTAAGCTAAAGTTAAATTACCCTAGCAAATGAGTTTTTTTTTTTAAACGTTTTGCATTCTTTAACTGCATTTACCCGCATATTGGTGAGGTTTATTTAGTAAATTTAGAGTTTCATTTTTTGTTTTGTTTTTTAACTGGGATTGGTTTTCAATAACTTCAGGAAATATACCAGTGGGCCTGGGGAAGAAGGGGAGGGAAAACAAGTTATTTTTCTTCTAGTGCAAATGGCTAGATTTACTTTTAGCAGAACAGAAGGCTCTCACCCCGTCCAGGGGCCAGGGTCTGCGGTACACAGAGTCTGGAGAAAGTGATGTCTCCTTGGACCAAGCGGCCTGACACCTGGCCTGGCACTGACGTTTCCTCTTCTGCTCTCCCAGTTTCTCAGCAGGTTGTGTGGCATTGCCAGCTTTAATTAACATCAAAGCCGTGATTGAACAGAGGCAGTGTACTGGAGTTTGGAACCAGAAAGATGAATTACCTGTGAGTTCCATTTTCTGTTGGCTATTTACTTTTACTGCCTTTAGAAGAATATGACATCTTTAAATGTTCACCTTTTAACCAGGAAACATTATTGTAGCCATTCGACAGGAGTTCTTTTATAGATATATAAAAAATTAAACAATACAAATGAGGAGCCTAGTACCTTTTGGGGACCTTGGAGGAGGAGTATTACAATTTTGACTTGAAGTGCCTTTGAAAGCTGGGGAAGGGAAACATCAGAAGTGGTGAGAGTTATAGATGCAGTAGCATGCAGTGTGTTCTGCAGTGCAGTTCACAGACCACTCCTGTGATTGTTTTTCTAATACAAAAGCAAAGTTAATTGGATTTACTTTTGTCTTAACTATTGCTGTCAATAAGATCATGGGTTTGTGCTGGTTACATTTTCCTAATGCCAACAGAATAAGTACAGAGCTCTTAAAGGTCGTCCGTGTAACACCTGCAGTCATCAGTGGGCCTCTAGTACTGTATTTCTACTGCTCTCCTAGAAAGGACCATGGTTTTAAACATCAGCACAATCACTTGCCAACTCTAGAACTTCTCTAAGCAGTAGCATATTCATCTCTAAGACAAGGACCAGCTTTCTCTTTATGGGGCTGCTGAAGGCTGTAGATAACATAAGCATGCTTAGAACGAGATGGGACACATGGTAGGCACTCAGATTGTGACTGCCATGGTGCACTTATGATGTGGAGTAGCGAAGGTCGTTGTATGTGTGTTTCTACCAGGTCTCTGACAGGCACTAAGACTCTGGGCTGGAATTGTCATTCCTGTCATGATTGTGTCACAGACCCTGAAAAGCTAACATACGCATTTAGTTTTTTGCCCCTTTTATACCACACCTGTACACAGGTTTATTTGCAGTTACCTTGTTCTTCCAGCGGGTAACCCTGTCAGTTGGTTGCCCCAGCTTCTCAAAGATGTTTTCTGATTAAAGGCACAGGTGCAGTCCTGGTCCTGAGTGTGGTCAGGACACAAGCAGCACTCCTGCCCCCCTGCCACTAACTTGAACAAGTGAAAAGAACTTGAGCCTTCACTTGTTTTGTGGAGGCAGGTGCCTGGCATCTGGCAGTTTCCCGTTTATGTTGTAAGCATCTCTGACATGCACTAAGACAGAGCAGACTGAAATCTGAATTCACCTAAAGACTGTGTGTCAAGCCACTAAAGCCGTTAGAGGTGGTGATCTGCCCATTAGAGGTGGTGATCTGGTCATCGTTTTTTGTCAGACTTGTTTTTATACTTTGTCAGCTTTCTTGAAAATAATCTTGAAGGCTAAGTTATCACTTTGAATCACTAAGACTGTTCATCTGAGTTAGAAGAGTGCTATAGAAAGTTACATTCAGGTGAATAGATCTGATCAATGTTCTTTGCTGCACAGTATATATTACCATGTGGATGATTTTGTGAAATATGACTTCAGCTTTTTTACTTTTTTTTTCTAACAGATTGAAGTGGACCTTGGTAAAAAGTGCTGGTATCACTCTATATTTGCCTGCCCCATTCTTCGTCAGCAAACGACAGATAACAATCCACCCATGAAATTGGTCTGTGGTCATATTATATCAAGAGATGCCCTGAATAAAATGTTTAATGGTAGCAAGTAAGTGTCTTTTAAAAAATGTTAGCAAATAAATTTTGTTTTGGAACTTGGTAGGAGGATAAGAAGTGATGAGGATTAAAAAAATGTAGCTAGATTTAGAACTAAATAAATTTCCTAACTACTCATTTGGCAAAGTGGGTGGTATCTGATTTGAGTATTTTTAATTTATCTGTGAATTTGGTGATTAGATTTATAAGCATGTCTTTAACTTTTGGGGTAGGTGATAGATTTTCCCCTTTTTTATACAAATGGAGTTGCATACTAAAAAATGTTCTATACTTTGCTGTTTTCACTTAGTGATGTGTCTTGGAGATCTTTCTCTATGCTGCAGAAACAGCCCTCATTATTTTTTTGTTAAAGCTCCAGTATATTCTAGTGTATAGAAATATGATGGGGTAGCCAGTTCCCTGTTGATGAACATTTGTTTCTCTAAACAGTGCTAAGTGAAGGCGACGGGCATGGTGGCTCATGCCTGTAATCCCAGCACTGTGGGAGGCTGAGGCAGGCGGATCATGAGGTCAGGAGATCGAGACCATCCTGGCTAACATGCTGAAATCCCGTCTCTACTAAAAATACAAAAACAAAAAATTAGCCGGGTGTGGTGGCGGGCACCTGTAGTCCCAGTTACTCAGGAGGCTGAGGTGGGAGAAGGGCGTGAACCCAGGAGGCGGAGCTTGCAGTGAGCTGAGATCCCGCCACTGCACTCCAGCCTGGGCGACAGAGCAAGATTCCATCTCAAAAAAAAACAAAAAAACAGTGCTAAGTGAATTATCTATACCTGATACATAAATTCCTAGAATTGAAATTACTGGTCCAAAGGATATATGCATTTGTAATTTATTTTAGATAGTGAGCTCAGCTTTTTTTTTTTTTGAGATTGAGTCTCACTCCATCACTCCGGCTGGAGTGAAGTGGTGCAGTCTCAGCTCACTGCAACCTCTGCCTCCCGGGTTCAAGCAATTTTCATGCCTCAGCTTCCTGAGTAGCTAGAATTACAGGCGCACACCACCACGTTTGGCTGATTTTTGTATTTTTAGTAGAGAGAGGGTTTCGCCATGTTGCTCAGGCTGGTCTCAAACTCCTGAGCTCAAGCGATCCACCCACCTCAGTCTCCCAGGTGTGAGGCATCATGCCCAGCCAAAATTGTTGATCTTAGTTCAGGCTGTACTGGTTTCATGTGCCACTGTGAGGCATGTGGGCCGTTCTTGGTGTGGGCTTATAGCTGCCATCAGATTTGCTGCCCTTGAATGGGTTGTGTGACCAGTACATTTGAAATTCATTTAAAGACTGATGCAACCTAAACCTTTGGGAAAGAGAAATTGAATTTATTTTCAAAACCCCAAAAACGATATCCAGAAAAGTTATCTTTGTTTTGTTTAAGAAATAATTTTCCATGAAGAAAAGGCTTTCAGTTTAGGATCTGGCATGGGTGGTATGTATTTGTGACCCTTCAAATCTTCGTGGTTATATTAAGGGAAAGCATAATTCATCCTCAAAGCAAAATACAAACAGACTTGTTATTTTTGTGTGTTCTTATGTGTGTGTGATTGTTATACTCTATGACGAGATAAAAATTGAATGCTCAGTACTGAGACTGCTCCTTCACTCAGTGTTTTCTTCTTTGTCTTTAGATTAAAATGTCCCTACTGTCCAATGGAACAAAGTCCAGGAGATGCCAAACAGATATTTTTCTGAAGAGATAACTTTAGTTTGCAATTTGTAAGTGAAACTGAGACATGGGCGCATTTCAGAAGAGAACGTTCCATATAATGCAGCTAACCAAGGACTCCTGTGTTTCTATAAGCTAATGCTCCAGAAACTTTGCCAACCTGTTAGTGTACACACACTGAGGGGAGTGCTCCCGGTGAATATTATCATAGGGCTTTATTATATTCTTGGTCTTCATTTCTGATCAAGTAAATACACCAGCAGTTGTCATTCAATGCAGGATTTTGTACTTAATTATATGGTGATTTTTTTACTTTTTAAGAGCAGAAACAGAAATTGACCTCCCCACCATGTGTTTAATATTTCACCTGCTTTTACTTTTGTCATTTTCTTGATAATCATAAGCCTTGAGAGTGTTTGTGAAAAAGTTTTATTTCCTGTTATGTATACATAATTAAATGAAAATTCTTCAGAAAAAGTTTGATAAATTGAATTGTGGTTATGAAACTAATTTGCATTTTTATTTGCTTAAGAAAGAAAGCTGTGATAGATTCCAGATTTGCTTTTTGATGTTTTCTTCTGCTCCAGCTCCAAGAAGTCAGCACACCTGCATTTTAGCTCTGCATGCAGCCCCAGCAGGCTGCGTGTTTAAGAATTTCATTGTTTAACCGGCTGGTGTGAGAAGTCTTCCGTTAGCATAGAGTGGAAGGAGTACTAGTGTTTGGTTGGTTTTGCTTTTTTTGTTTGTTTGTTTTTGCTTTTATTGCCAAGAGGTGCTTGTTTTAAAAGTATGTTTAATAAAATGAAATTCTAAAGTTAGAAGTGTTCTTAAGTTGATATTTGCTCTCTTGGTCTTGGTAGCCCTATTGTATCATTGCAGACACAGTGTTGTGCATGTGTGTATTATATATGTGCACCAGCATCAAACATTGTGTATCTGGAAGGAAAGCAGCATGTTCCAGTTCTAAAATGCAGTTACCAGACCCATCACTTTAAATCCTTAAAGTTAGAAGCTAGCAAATTTTCTGTAGTGCAGAATGTTTATTGCTGTTTTTGTGTTTGAATAGTATAATGTTTGATGCCTCCCTTCTGCAAAGTGTATCATCTCATTGACTGTGAATCTGTATATTATTCTAATGGATACAGATAATGATCTTTTCTCTTGTGAGGTATCTTCATTTAATGCACTGTCCAAAAATAGCCATGTGTAAGAGTCTCTCTGTATGATAAACTACATGGAAAAGACTTCTGTGGACATAATTCTGACTGAAACCCATGAAGTGACTTCAGTATAAGAATGTTACGTGGAAATCACCAAATATTTTGCAACTTTATTTCATCTGACATGGAGTGAACATCGATAGGAATACTTTCAAAGAAAATGAAAAAAAGAAAACACAAAAGCAAAAAGAAATGTGGCACTTCACATTTTAAACTACAGATGGACTTGGTTTGAGGGAGGGGAAATCACAGATTTGGTGCTAAGTTAATTAGAAACTGGCAGCATTTTACAGTAGTACACCAACCTGGATGTTTTTTTCTGAAATGTTTACCTGGGAGAGCTGGGGTTTGTTTGTGAAGGGAAAGAGTACTGTAGAAAAGCTCTGCTTGAGTGCCGTGTGGCCAGACCTATGTGGATGGCTACTCTGTACTGTGCGGGTTCGCCAGCGGTTGCGATTGGCCCGGCTCGGAGTGCTTGTCTGGTCCAACCTCAGTCTGGCCCCATAGCGACTATTGCCCCATGATTCTGCTTCACTGTTGGAGTCCTCTTTGAAGTTCCCCCTCTCTTTACTAAAGCAGTGAAGGAAGAGAACAGAGACAAACTCTTTGGACTATGAAAGACAAGGTAGAGAATTCCAGGCAACAGTCTGACCAAGGGTGTAAACCAGTTTATTATATGTATTTTTTGCCTTTGAATTAAAACCTAGAGTGTTGTTTTTTTGTTTTTATATTTTACCCTTTTTCTCCTTAGGCCGAGTTTAGCTTATTCTCATCTTTCCACCCCAAACACCTACACAACATTTAGGTTTCATGTAAGGTTTGAACAAGACAGATGTACTCTGAAGGCTGGTGGTAAATGTGTTTGATGACCAGACACTTCATATAGTCGACTTGGGCCACTTTTAAGGACAAAAGCCAGAGCTCAGCTTTATCCCTCTCCCAGTGCTGGGAGCCAAAAAACTGTTGACAGTTTTTTGTGCCGCTCAAGACTTTAAAAAGAACATGCTTTAACTGAAGCATTGGACTCTGCAGCTTTCTGTGTAAGGTCCGTGTACTCCCACTGGGCAGGGTGAGGACCAAAAATCTGAAACTCTTATGAATCTGACATATTATATGGAAATTATATCTTGTCTTTAAGTGCATGGACTTAAAATTCATGAGAGACTAAATGTGAGGGAGAAGTGGATTTAAAGAGGCCAGACCTTAACCAAAGATGCTGAGGTACAGCATTCTGTCCTCCCTACCCTAGAAACTCCATAAATGCTGTCACAACCCTATCATCACTGATACTTTTTGCACGTCAGCAGTCCAGGAGGATGCTTTTTGTCTCTTTACCTCTACTTTACAAAAGGTAATATGATAGAGGCAACGTTTATAACAGTCACATTTAATTATAATGTACATGAAAGACAGAATTTCAGAATGGTTTCTTAAATTTTCTTGGGAACCGTTTCCACATATCAGTTATAGACAAAGGCCATGGAACTATGCTAAACCAATAAAACCTTTTTAGCAAATCTTTAAATTCTGACTTAGCCAGAGCATCTGAATGTTCAAGTACTGTTTTACAATGGCTAAGATTGTCTCTTGATCTTTTTTCTCCATTGTGTGATCATCACAGATGCTATTTCTGTTTTATTGGTGATTATATGAGACTTCTAATACATAAATGAACGGGTATTGGTGCCTCTTTATTTTAAAATTTTGAAGAAAAGAGCCACCTCATATTCATAGAGTGTGTATTTTTTGAGTGTGTGAGCATTTAATTGAAAATAAAGTTATAAAGTAAATCTTAACTTTTCTGTAGCAGCTAATGTATACAGACACTAAAACCCACACCACATTTTGTGGGAAATGAGGATCCTCTTTTGTCCTCTCCAGGTAGTCCCGCAGGTTATGCAGTTTAAGTTCAGTCTTCTTTATGCTGTGATTGATTTCCACTTCAGTGGCTTAGCCTTTGGGACAGTGGATACTGCAACAGCCAAGAACTCTTGGTTATCCGCACAAGACAAGCTGCTGGTAGACTACATTAGCCCTCTGGTTTTCCAGCTCAACCTCTGATAAAGTGGACTGACAGCCACGCTGCTCAGTCTGTTTAGTCAGCCGACTCAGGTTATTTTCAGGGAAGGCATGGAGGCATAGTTTGGTTAGTTTCATCACTAGGATGTGTAAGGTGACGACACAAACCAAATACCTTTCTTTCATCACTTAACTATACGTACTTTATCTCTGGTAACACTAGAATGCTGTGGTCTTGAGGGAATGTTAGCAAGGGACACATAGAAGGTTTGGTGTTTCGTAAGCCTGTCTAGCTGTGGCGGGTTTTGTGTGGTACACTGATGTTTATACCATAAGCAGGTACAAGCTTCATGAACTGTTCTTAATGAACTATAATTGAATAGATACCAAAAATAGAATGACAAATGTATTTTAATAGCAGATGAGGCCGTTAGTTTTCGGATGAATTTTCCACTGTTGATTTTACTTCAAGACATAGCAAGAGAAACAAAATTTTGTTTTCAAGACATTTCCACTACAGTTTCAAGTAGTGGGCATATGCTTCATTTACTTCCAAAGAGGCAGAAGAGCAGCTGGAATTGGCTTACAGCACTTGCTTTGTTTCATGTTATGGGTGAAGACCTACATACACTCTTCTTGTAGCAGTCACTTAACCTTCAGCAAGGCAGTGGTGGAGTTCACTATGATTTAGTGCCTGATCTTTTTTTGGGGAAGGGGCGGGAATGAATGTGTTGGGGCTGGGCGGGAAGCAGAAAATGGGAGCGTGAGTGAGTGTGCATGTGTCTGAAATTCACCATTGCCCCCACCTGCGCCTGGCAAGGAACAGGTGTTTGATGTATTTTGCTCATGACTGCAGTATGCATGTATTTTTTTTCCTTCTCTGTGTTTTCTAAACTTACACTAAAGGATTCATCAAATCATCTTGTTCAGATGGCTCAGGATTGTATTTATTTTGCTCACCCCGTGCTCTTGGGTTCTATAGTATTTCTATAATTATGTAACGAGAATAGTGTTGCACTGTAATCTATCATATAGAGCTATATGTATGGAAAATTTTGATCAATTTTTTTAAGAAATGTATCCTGTTTGCAAAGGCACAATAAAGTTCCATCTTATAGACTATAGGCAATAAAGCTAACAATAAACCTTATTTAACACAAACCACATCCATATCCTCTGTTCATTTGATTTTGGAAAAAGTCTAGCATATCCAGTAGTTTCAGGGAATTCATTTTAACTTTAAGAATTCTGATATATTTAATTTATAAATATCGGACTGATAGAATTTTGGAAAACTATAAGAAATGCTTTGTTAATGTGTGTATTCCTATGTAAAACACATGGCTTCTCCTGTGTATATTTTTAAAAATTAAATACACATTGAAAAATAGTTTTGTGGAACCGGTCTGTATGAATGTGCCAGGTGACAAAGGTATGAGGGAGGGAGTAGGGAGGTACTGATTGCGAGAAGAGAAAATTACTGTCTGCATTTGCTAAGGGTCTGCATGTCAAGAATTTAAGAAAGTATCTGTCCCCATCTTACTGTGTTTCTGTGCCACCAACAGTGAGAAGAGAAGGTGACTGGGCACTGTCCCGAGTTGTCTGTTGTTGTTTTGAGACAGACTCTCACTCTGTTGCCTGAGCTGGAGTGCAGTAGCCCAGTCTCGGCTCACTGCAACCTCCACCTCCTGGGTTCAAGCGATTCTCATGCCTCAGCCTCCCGGGTAGCTGGGATTACAGGCATGTGCCATCATGCCCAGCTAATTTTTTTTTTTTTTTTTTTTTAGTAGAGACGGTGTTTCACCATGTTGGCCAGGCTGGTCTCGAACTCCTGACCCTCAAGTGATCTGCCCACCTCAGCCTCCCAAAGTGCTGGGATTACAGGTGTGAGCCACTGCACCTGGCTATATCCCAAGTTTCTGAGTTGGGAATTGTTTTAATGTTTCCAAGCTGCTGCCCCCTCTAGCGGACCCTCCTGTGCACAGTGGGGACCCTGCCCTGTGTACTGACCAGAGTGGCAGTGAGTGCATAACTGGTAAAGTAGGGCCCGGAAACAGCTCGATGAACAGGCTGCTGGAGGGGCTGGAACTTGTGCTGTCAGCATTACCAGGGAAGACCAGAAACTGAATTGCCTTGTCTTCTATGGCAGGCCAAGGTTGTAGAGACCAAGCATTTATCTGTACTGCTTTTGTATATTTTTTAAGAGAAATGGTGTTACCTGAGATTTTAGGATGTTTCTTACCTATGGAAACCCTTGTGGTCCCACCCAGTCAGGTTGGAGCTAGTGGCCCAGGTAGTATAAGAAGAGGCCTGGCAGGCCAGTCCAAGGTCTGACCACCTTTCCCTCCAGCATTTGGGCTCCTCAGGACTCAAAGTGTGGTCCGTGGACCAGCAGCATCAGCATCACCTGGGAGCCTGTGAGAAATGCAGAATCTCAGGCCTCAGCGCAACCCTGCTGAACCAAAATCGGCATGATCATGAGAAAACGGGCTTCCCTTACAAGGAGTGTCCTGGATGCTTCCTATTTCAGGAAGTATCCTCCCTCTCAAATGTGGCGGGTCAAGATCACACATACTGAACAGAATTTCCCTTGAGGACTAAGGGCAAATCTGTTAGTCATCAAGAAAATTTATATTTAGTGTGCTTTGAACTCTAGTTATTGAAAAAATCTGTATTTCTTTAAGCATCTAGGTAATTGAGGGAGTACTGTATTTGCAGTATAGTAAAATGCATTCATTTTCTACCCCCTCCACCAAAACAGGGAAGGTGAGCATCAAAGATGGAAAACAATTTTGGTAATGACAAAATAAGGACTAAAAATGCGTCTTTAAACAAAACAGCTTGATGCTTCTCACCCCCCAGCAGAGAAACTTGATAATAAACAATATCCCAGCAGAAGATAGGCTTTCTTTACTTTTCTTTTTCCTTAGCACCCAGTAAGAAGCTTAATCGCATAACCCTGTGTACACAAAATTTAGAATTCTGAAACATTTTACAAAACAATAGTGCTACAAATGTGCGATGTGCTATTTTATTTTTAATGCTCCCCAAGACTAATTTGATTTCGTGACCTGCTAATGAGCCAGTTTTGTTGTTGTTGTTGTGGTTGGTATTTTTTTAATAAAGTATATTATACTTTTTCTTATAAAGTATATTATACTTTAAGTTCTAGGGTACATGTGCACAATATGCAGGTTTGTTACATATGTATACTTGTGCCATGTTGGTGTGCTGCACCCATCAACTCATTAGCACCCATCAACTCATCATTTACATCAGGTATAACTCCCAATGCCATCCCTTCCCACTCCCCCCTCCCCATAATAGGCCCTGGTGTGTGATGTTCCCCTTCCAGAGTCCAAGTGATCTCATTGTTAAATTCCCACCTATGAGTGAGAACATGCGGTGTTTGGTTTTCTGTTCTTGCGAGAGTTTGCTCAGAATGATGGTTTCCAGCTGCATCCATGTCCCTACAAAGGACACGAACTCATCCTTTTTTATGGCTGCATAGTATTCCATGGTGTATATGTGCCACATTTTCTTAATCCAGTCTGTCACAGATGGACATTTGGGTTGATTCCAAGTCTTTGCTATTGTGAATAGTGCCGCAATAAACATACGTGTGCATGTGTCTTTATAGCAGCATGATTTATAATCCTTTGGGTATATACCCAGTAATGGGATGGCTGGGTCATATGGTATTTCTAGTTCTAGATCCTTGAGGAATCGTCATACTGTTTTCCACAATGGTTAAACCAATTTACAATCCCACCAACAGTGTAAAAGTGTTCCTATTTATGAGCCAGCTTTTAAAACCTTGCATGATGGGACAGTGATGCAGTGGTCCACTTATCCACCATACTTCTTTGAAATCTGTCAATATATCTATGATAGAAAGTACTTAAAAACAACAGCAACAAAAAACACTTTCCTTGTAGCAGTAGGGTATTTCGTATCCTTGTGAGCCTTCTATGCTAGCAAATGTGGCGATACATCTCAATGTTAGAAGGCTTGTATAATCCAGAGCTACTAATTACTGAGCTCTCGTGTGTCAGGCAATGTTGCATTTATTTAGCTATACTTCCTTTCAGCTTAGAAAAGTACAAAGTGCTTCATGCTAAACATTGGCATGTAGAATCCTTTAATAAAACGACATGTATTTTAACATGTGGTATGACATCTTAGCAGTCACTCATCTAACAGATTTTTAAAATTCCACTCTGCTGGGCACTGAGATGAAAGCCTACAATCTGCTGGAAAATACAGAAAAGTAGAGCCAAGGTCCTGTAATGAGGTTAATAACAAGAGGGTGCTGGAAAGGAAAGGAGAGCTGTAATCGTGTGTTTTTAAGGCCTACTCTAGCTATAATGGGAAGAAGGGTGGTTGGGGAAGGGACAGGCTAGAGCCAGGGAGGACAGTATGTAATTAAGGTCAATGTGAATATTTATTGAGTATTGGTCTCGGGTACTCTTGGAGGTCTCGGATAGAGTGGTGAACCAGGCAGACTTGTTCTCTAAGTGAGAAGCAAGGTCATGAAGGAAATACAGGAAGGCAACGTGCTCATCATACAGTGCTCTGAACCTCCCATTATTTAGAGAAGCAGTATTAGGTTCTTGTCTCAAGTGATAGTGGGCTTCCTTGCTCTAGCATTTTAACTGTATTCCCACTTCTCTCTATTATCTATGTTTTCTAGAAGGATGAATTTCTAACTTTGCCAGTCTCTATATCGGGCTCCTACACTGTGCGGGTTGTGTAAAATTCTCCCAAATTCCACTTGGGGCTGGCCTTTTTACTCTCTTAAAAGACATTTAGTGGCTGGGCATGGTGGCTCATGCCTGTAATCCCAGCACTTTGGGAGGCTGAGGTGGGGGGATCACTTGAAGTCAGGAGTTCGAGACTCCTGACTCAGGAGTTCGCCTGGCCAACATGGCGAAACCCCATCTCTACTGAAAAATACAAAACTTAGCTGGGCACGGTGGTGTGCGCCTGTAGTCCCACCTACTTGGGAGACTGAGGCAGGAGAATTGCATGAACCCAGGAGGTGGAGGTTGCAGTGAGCCGAAATTGGGCTACTGCACTCCAGCCTGGGCAACAGAGCAAGACTCTGTCTCAAAATAAATAAATAAATAAATAAACAATAAATAAATAGGACATTTAGCCACCATGCAAGTGTTGGATCCATTCAAATGAAGGATTCTGGTGTGTCATTTCCCCTGTGAAGTAAAAATATTTCTTAGAAGACATGTCCTCAGCATTCAAGACTAAGCTCTCCCCTTCAGAATAGATTAGAAAAGCATTTTAGGTTTTCTTTCATTCTTAAGCACAAGACTATGTTGCCTTTAGTTATTTCAGATATTTCAGATTAGTGAGCTAATCTGCCCTAAAGAGGAATTTCACAGGAAATTATCAAATTGTCTTGAAAACTTTCAAGGATGACTCAGGAAATGTGGGGCTGAGGGCCTCTGTCCTTCCTAGGGTGTGCCGTTAGGACTAGGCTTAGTGGCAGGTGTGGAGCAGGTAGCATGGGGTTTGTATGGTGGCTTCATGACCATCAGGGTCCCAGACTCCTTTCTGCTCCATGGCCTTAACATACGACCTCAAATTTACCCTTGTCTAATCCTAGCTGTGTTCCAGGCAGGAAGGAAGAGGAAAGTGGGTGGGGAAAGGGTGAACTTCCCCATTAAGATAGCCCCTCTAGGAGGCCTTCCTGGAAGTCCCATCTGGCAACTTATTCACTGTGTATGACTGCAAGGTTGTCTGGGAAACGTGGTCTTTTAGGTGGATGCATTACCACCTTTTCGGATTCTAATTGTGTGGTCTTGGGCAAGTGATAGAAACTTCCTACACTTTTGCTTCCTCATCTGCAAAGTAGAATGATAGTAGTTCCTATATCATAGTTTCGATGAGACCTAAATGAGATACTGACCTATGGTAAATGTTGAATAAACTGGTAGTTTTATTAAGTCAATAAAACATAAATGACATTTGCAGACCATGGTCAGCTAAGGGGGAACAGAAAAAGGGGAAATAGTAACTGGCACACAGAAGTGAGATGTGTCTGAAGGGATGGAGGGGCCTTCAGTAGGTGCCGAGATGGCAAAATGGTACAGCACACTTCTTTTCCTCCTCTGCCCTTCCTCAGCTGCCCAGAGGATGACAGAGCTCCCTTGTGGAATGAATGGCCATAGCCATCAACAGCAGAAGTCAGGTGGTGGCACTCAGGATTCAAGGCTGAGGGGAATTTCAAATGACACAGTGCTGTCAGGGACTGAGTCTATCTGGGACGGAGGTTTCCTGAGATGTTGCCCTGCCGTGCACTGGGTGCTGAGATCCTAGGATATATGTAATACATATATATCGATCAGAAAGGGCTACTGTTTACCTTTTTGGGGAAAGAACAGAAATGAGAAGAATCAGACTCAAGTAGCTGCATTCAGAGTATAATCAATACGACACTGGTTTAGAAAAATTCAGTACAAGTTCATTTTTTCAGCATATATTTATTATTTGCTTTCCATGTTCCATGAGCTGTTCTAGGCAACTGAGAAAACATGTATAAACTCATATACTTTGAGGTAGGGACTATTATTAGTTCCATTTTATAAGTGGGGAAACTGAGGGATCAAGACATTAAGTCGCTTGCCAGATAACTCATAGTTAATAAGTAGCAGAGACAGGAGGCTGGTTTATTTTGTTTTTGTTTGAGACGGTTGTGCTCCATCGCGCGGGCTGAAGAGTGGTGGCATAGTCTTGGCTCACTGAAGCCTCAAACGTCTGGGCTCCAGAGATCCTCCTGAGTAGCTGAGACGACAGGTGTGCACCACCATACCTGGCTAATTTTTTTGTATTTTTTGTAGAGATGGGGTTTCACCATGTTTCTCAGGCTGGTCTCGAACTCTTGGACTCAGTCGATCTGCCTGTTGTGGCCTCTCAAAGTGCTGGGATTACAGACCTGAGTCGCTGTGCCCGGTTAAGTTAGGAGGCTGGTTTAGAGCCTCTGCATTTAACCACTATGCTACTGAGGCCTCTTTTAGTTCCCTTTGGTGGAGAAATGCTGCTCAACCCTGCTTTTAGGAGCAGCTTAAGTGGGGCTGCCCCCAGGTATTTATAAAATTGTGTGCAGAGAAGTATTTGCACACAGACCCAGGACAGGAATGGGGGCAGCTTCTGGCTGACAGAAAAGGGAGATTTCTCCCCAGCCCACTTGGATAAAGATTCATGGGGAATTTTCTAAGGTAGAGTGGGCTCTCTTAAAACCAGTTGAAAGCTGGAGAAGGAAAATGACAAATTTCTCTCTGGCTTTTCTCTTCCACGAATAGGATATGTTTTTATTAAATGAATGAATGTTAAATGAACCACATTGAGACTGGATTCCAGCAGCTGATACCAAGTTTACAGCATAATAGAGGAGTCACTTCTCTCCTTTGGGTCAAAAAAAAAAACCTGTTATGGGCATCTTCCACATACATAGTAAGAGGGTTTGTAGAACCAATGTCTCAGGCTAGCAATTGGCAAATGAAACATTGTTGAACCGGAGGCTGGCAGCTTTGAACTGTGGGTGCACCTTCTGCATGTGTAGAAGGAACAGGTTAGAGGTCTGTGGTTGTCAGTGATTCCTAAGCCTGAATTCACAGCCCACCATGAGCGTGCTTTAGGCCTGCATGGCTTGCAGATTTGTTTTCTGTTTTCTTCCTGGTCCAGAGGGCCAGCTCTAATGAATGGATGTTCCTATATTGATATTTTTAATTTCCAAATTATTGTTTACCACTTTACTTGTGGCAAGTGAAATCCTGGTTGGTTTGAGGGTATAAAAAATAGTAAGTATTTGGCCCTCTCCAGAGCCTCCCAAGGGTGGCCACTCCACCACTCACCACCACCAACTTTGAGCTCAAGGTTGAAGAGGAAATGCTGCTTGTGGCAGAAATGCCCTTTTCCTGTTTTTGCCCTGGCACAGATTCTTTGACATTCATTGGTGCTCCAGGGTTAACTTCACAAGTTTCTCCCATGAGAAGGGGAGCGACGTGTTGTGAGATGTTCATCCTTCCCCAGGGAATCCAGAGATAGCCTGGAGCCCAGGCCCTGCTTCCACAGGAGGCCTCAAAACCTGGCACCTGCCCTGACTGGGCCCTCAGTATGCTGGGCACCTCCTGGCTCTGATCAGCTGGGCTCAGGGAGGAGCGACATGGGGAATTTGTCTCATGGGTAATATCTCAACTTTCTCTTCTGCTTTAATAGACACAGGCTACTTCACTTAGGGAACGGAAAACCACTCTTGCTTTCTGTTCTCTAAAAGTATCTTGGTTTTAAAACTTGCAACAGACTTCTGGAGGGCTGATTACATGGGTGTGTTTGCTTTATGATGTCATTGAGCTGTACATTTACAACTTAAGCAATTTTCAGTACGTATATTTTACCTCAACAACAAGACAACTTTGTGAGTTATCATGAAAGGAGCATCGTCTCATCTGTTACCAAGAAAGAACAAAAGGAAGAAGGGTGATGCAGGATGAAGCTAATCTATTTTGACTGATGTGAAAATGGCAGGCTCAGGTGAAGGTGAGGACTGATTCAATAATTTTAGGTCTTTATCCTAAAGAAACAAAAATAAATGCAACATTTTAGTAGTGTTATAGTAGGAAGTTTGGAAACAACTAAATACCAGGTAATAGTTAAATAAATGATGGCACAACCAAAATAGGATGCTGTTTACCCATTAAAGAGGATACTACAAATGTTTATTCATTAAAGCCACTTATAACAACATAGTACAATCCCATTTTAAAAAGAAAGACATTTTACACGTATGCGTAGAAAATCAGGAAGAAAGTATACCATATTAACAGATTATTTCTAAGGTGAAGAATTATGAGTGGTTCTTATTTCCTTATCTACTTAAGTTTTTTCTCTCCAATGGGCAGGCATTGCTTGTACCATACAGTACGCAAGGAAGTGCGTGTTTGGGACAGCAGTTTGGGCTCTCAGCCTCCTTAAGAGAGTCAGGTCTGCCTCATCCCTGTATCTGCTAGTTGAGCAGAGGCCAGGGCTGTGCGAGCGGCTCTCCAACAATTGTCTTTACAAAGTATAAAAAGTCATCAGTGATCCCAGGAGCATGTTTGTATCTCAAGTTCAGAGATTCAAGAGGGCCTTAGTTTAACCTCACTGATGCTCAAATTTTATTTGCAAAGGAGCGGCCTCTCCTCTTTCACCGGCCCCTCTGCAATGCAAGGGCTGGGAGAGCAATTCCACCTCCATGTAGGGGTTTCACAGAGATTTTCTTTAGAGACAGAGGGATTAGATTTCAAAGGTTAAGCTCACCCCTTCATTTTATTTTAGGTCTACAGAATTTTAGACTTGATTATATTTTAAAAAAAAAAAAAGAGTCTGATGTTTACATTATATAACTCTGCCAAAGGCAGTTCTCTTTAGTTCATTACCTCCTCGAGACTCTGGGCACAGTATCCCAGGTATCAAGAAGTACTTGTTCCCTTGCAGTTGGAGACTCAAGCAACTTGCCCTGAGACAGGGTCCTTGGAAAGAAAGACCTGAATGGTGTGGAGGAAAGAGCCCTGAGCTGGGAGATAAGGTCCCTCCAGCTACTGCTCCAACCCTGACTTGCTGTGTGCCTTTGATCAAGCTGTCTCTGGGCTTTAGCCTCCCCCTTTGTAAAATGGGTGGGGAAGAGGTTGAGATAGCATGGGTGCCTCCAGCTCTGTCAACATGATTCTGAGAACTCTGCGGGTAGCTCTGGCTTGCCCCTTTCCACACCCTACCCCGATGTGCGCACAACAGTATTGTGACCCTTGTGGTGTACTGTAGATTTTACCTAGTTTTGTTTCCCGTCAAACACATAAAGAAAAAGTACTCTTTCCCACCCCACCCCCACTAAAATAATAATCTTAAGAATGAATACATAGGGAGGAAGACTGGAAAAAATGAAAGGGAAGGACTTGCTCCCTCAAAAGGAGGGATCTCAGTTTGAAGTAACGTAGTGGCTGTTGCACAGGGTTAGACGTATCTCTCCGAAAGGCTGGGCTTGCCTCCCGATTTGACCACAGGCCTGAAAGAAAGGAAAGCGACCATCATTGTAGCGAGAACCCCATCAGTGCAGCTTCCATCCAGCCATGTCCAGCCTCCCAATCCCCCAGCCTTTGAAAGGTCTGAGAACCTGCTCCTGGGGCACCAGCATGGGATTGGCTGAATGACCTCAGCACAGCACCCCTGCTAAATGCCTTACTTGCGGCATCTCATGTAATCCTCACAGCGGCCTTAAGGGTGGGCGCTGAGCTTGAGAAGTTAAACTTGCCCAAGGTCACACATCTAGGTGGTGGCTGAGCCAGGATTAAACGGAGTTAGTGTAGCTTCCTGGAACCCTTGTCAAGGTCTCCACAGAGGTGTGAGAGTGAGACTGATAACCAAAGTCATTAGCTGACCTGATTCTCAGCCCGGGAGGATCACAGGGAGAGAAGAGGATGTGAGCAAATCACCATCATCAGTCAAATGATGTTACGCTAAAAACGTGTTAGTGGCCGGGCGCGGTGGCTCACGCCTGTAATCCCAGCACTTTGGGAGGCCAAGGCGGGCGGATCACGAGGTCAAGAGATCGAGACCATCCTGGTTAACATGGTGAAAACCCATCTCTATTAAAAATATAAAAATTAGCTGGGCGTGGTGGCGGGCGCGTGTAGTCCCAGTTACTCGGGAGGCTAAGGCAAGAGAATCACTTGAACCCAGGAGGCAGAGGTTGCAGTGAGCCAAGATCACGCCATTGCACTCCAGTCTGGGCGGCAGAGCGAGACGCCATCTCAAAAAAAAGAAAAAGAAAAGAAAGAAAGAAAAAAAAAAAGTGTGAATTCAGCACCAGGCTAGCACCTCGTAGACATGCTAATTCATCATGAGTGTCATGTCTGCACTCTCAGCCCTCTAAAACCTCTCTGTTAAAGCGGAGCAGCCCACCATCATCACTAAGTATATTAACTCAGGTGTTGGAATTCCCCAGATGTGTCTAATCTGTATAGCTTTGTATTTTAAGGCAGAACTTTATTCTCAGTTATTCGTCCCAAAATGAGAGTTTTGAGAAAAGGGATGATTCTCCTACAAAATTTCCCAAGTGCACCCTGAATAATAAAAATGCTAAAACTTTTCTCTTTTTTTTTTTTTTTTTTTTGAGATGGAATCTTGCTCTGTTACCCAGGCGGGAGTGCAGTGGTACAATCTCAGCTCACTGCAACCTCCGCCTCCCGGGTTCAAGAGATTCTCCTGCCTCAGCCTCCTGAGTAGCTTGGATTATAGGCATGCACCACAATACCTGGCTGATTTTTAAAGAGTCTTTATCCCCTTGGTATATCACCTATAACATATGCATTGGAAATTCATTGCATTTTCATTGGTAAAAATAACAATGTGTAAAGTCCTGAATTTGGATTTCCTCAGAAAAATGTAAAGGCGTATAAAATGCAAACTCCAGGTATAAAATGTAAAATATTTCATCTATTTAATAGAACTGGTGTACATAATCGGTTATCCTTAACACTTCAGCCTGCAACCACGGGGAAGGTGTCTGAACTTTGGATGGAAGTTGCAGCTCCCCAGCAGTATGACCTTGGACAAATCACTAAATGTTCTAAGCCTCAGTTTCCTTATTTGTACAATGCAGGTAATCGTGACTACTTTAAAGGTTGTTATAAAACTTAAAATTAAAAAAGTCTATCTATAAAGCATGTAACATGCATTATAGGCTTTCATCAAATGGTTATTATTATTGATAATCTGAGTTTAATTGTGCCTTTGCCACTTTACTAATCCCTGAGCCATGAGATGGGACAAGGTTGCTGTGAGGATTAAGAGAGATGGGGTGTATTACCCCTATCACAGGTCTGACTAGAGCAGGCACTTGTTAGATGCTACCACAGGGATGCCTCAGCCAACGGGTGAAGAGAGGAAGTTTATAACAATGAGTGTGTGTGTGTTTTAATCATTTCAGAATGATTGTGGGCTGAAACTGGATGGGCACTCACTTGAGCTGCCAGAGAGCTAATTGTCCCTGCATCTCATTCCCCTTTTTTCTACTCCAGTCCTTGACAGGAAAACAAGGTCCTACATGACACAGAGAAATTAGGAAGCAAAGCCATTATTTTTTTGGTTCAGCTGATAAAAATTGGCTCTCCCTCAAAAAACTAGACCAGCCAAGTAGGAAAAAAAAACGGTTTTCTTAAGAAAACAACAAAACCCAGATGGAATAATCAGAATAAAGAGGAGGTCAGGTCCTCCAAGGAGCTAGGATGAATTGGGGGAATCCCTCAGGTTTTTTTTTTTTTTTAAGTTCCAGGCCAAATAAGATGGAGATTTACTGGAGTCACACTGTGTTGACACCAGCCTAACCTGGGCCTACTTTTTCTCAAGGATGCAGGCCAGATGCCAGCCTTGGCCTCTCTTTGCTCAGAAACTACCTGACTCCCTGCCCCAGGACTCCACGGCCATGACCTCTCTCTGGGAAAAGTTCCTACTATTTGCTATTGGGGAAACCAGGACCCCACCCCAGGGCTGGCTGAGGTGAGCAGGCTGAGCGTTCAAAGAGACTCACCTGGGACATTTGCAAACACGTCTTCGGTTCCCTGGATAAGGAAAAAGAAGGGAAAAGTGAGTGCCCCATCCACCAATAGTCCCCAAAGACCGTGTTTTGTTTTGCTTTGTTTTGTTTTGTTGTTGTTGATGCTGCTGCTGCTGTTTTTTTGGTTTTACAAAAAATCATTTCAGAACGATCATGGGCTGAAATTGGATGAGGCAAATAGGGAATTGCCCCTACGAATTCTCCTTCCTTTCCCCTATTTCTTTGAGGATTATAACTCTTGAGAGCAGGGTAAGGGCTTCTTATCCATCCTTCGCCTCAAGCATCAATTTTTTAAAAATTGCAACTACAGATGCGGGCGAAAGCAGAGAGCCTGCAGACCTGATCCGGCACCTCCCTTGCATGGGACCCAAAGCAGAGTAGGCGGTTCGCGGGAAGAGGGCCAAGGACGAACCTCAAACTGGTCGTGGTTTTGACTTAACCCCCCTGGGCACTTGACCCAGGGCCACAGCGGCCCCCTGCTGGCGGGCGTTTGTCGTGTGTCCCGACATGTGCGCACGCTGCGGGCTTGGCTGACCGAACGCACTCGCTGCAGCGGCTCTGGGAACAGGGCTTTGTCTACCGAAACCTCTCTGAGAGCGCAAGGAGCGGGAAGGGCTTTCTCTCATTCTGTCTCCAGGAAAAGTGCCTGTACCTGCTGGGCAGCTCGGGAGTCCCAGAAATCTCAACCCCACACCCCGCAAGGTCCACCTGGAGCTAGCAGCGCCAAAGGCAGGAGCAGAGCCGTCTCCTCCCGGCCGCGATTCCTCGGGACTTACTGTGGTTGCAGTAAAGGGTGATAACCAGTGACAGGAGAAGGACCCCGCAGGTCCCGGCCAAGGGCGCCCAGATGTAGATACCACAGGCGAAGTCCAGTCCTCTCGTGTTCACTGACGACACCAAAGACGCCGACATTTAGGAGCAGGCCCGGGACCTCCCAACCGCCCCACCATCCCAGGCACGTCTCTCCGCCTCAGGTCTCGGTTTCCCACCACTTGGACAGCCCTTGACCTACGGTATCACGGCTCCCCCTGGCATGGGCTCTCCCCGCGGTCCGTGCCGCCCCAGCTCCAAGCCCCGGCACGCCTCACCTGAGCCCCCCGCCGCTGGCCAGCACGCCTCTGGGCGCAGGGACAGGGGCTGCGACGCGGTGGTGGGCGCCGGTGTGGGTGGTCGCGGCGCTGGCGTAGTGGTGGGCTTCGCTGCAGGGGCAACAGAGCGTGGTTGGGGGGCAGGCTGGGATTATGGACGCGCCCCCGCCCCAGCCCCAGCCTTGCGCGCCTTTCCCAACGGGAACGCCTCCCACCGGTTTTCCTGGGAGAAGGGGTGGCAGAGGAGACGGGATGGGTACCCCGGAATGGGCGCGGACCCCTGTGCTCGGGCCTTGGCTTAGCCAAGAGCACGAGGCGACCGGCCCCAGCGCAGGAGCCCGCTCCCCTGCACCTGTCCTCTCTCCCCGGCAACCAGCAACCCTGGAGCGCGGGTTGATTGCTGTCCGCATTTTACCCACGAGCAAACGGAGGCGTAGAGAATTTAAGTCATTTGCCCAGAACCACGCAAGCATCCGAACTCGAGCCGAGATCGGCCGGACGTAAAACACTATCCCTAGTCCCTACTCGGCCGCACGTTAGCCTCAGTTTGCTGTGTCTGTGAAATGGGAACAATATCTAAGTCTCTTCCAGGTGCGCTAAGAGGCTTGAAAGCAGGGCCTATGTGTGGAAAACAGGTTGAGGTGAACCCCAAGCCCCACGCGGAGAGGTGCCGCACCCTGCGCCCGGACCTGGCAGGAAGACCGGCACGAAGTGGCTGAAGTACATGATGGAGTTGCTCAGGGCCGAGCAGAAATAGTAGCCCTCGTTCTCCTGGCGGAAGTCACGTAGGGTGAGGACGAAGGTGTCCCCAGACTTCTTGCCCCAGAACCGCTGGGTGTCCAGCCCCTCCGCCGCCTTGGGCTTGTTTTGGGAGAGGTATAGGAGGAAGGTGGGGCGGGCGGCGGTGCCGCGCGGTTGGAAGAGCCACGAGCAGCCCGACGTCGGGTTGGACAGCAGCACCTGGCACTTCAGCTCCACCGTCTCTCCCAGGTTCCAGGTCCGATCCAGCGGCGACACCCGGAACTGGCTTGGCCTGGCGGCGTCTGCAGGCAGCAGGCAGCGAGGCTGAGCCCCGAGTCCCGCGCCCCCCGCCCGCCCCATCCCCTGCCTTTTCGGGGGTCGCAAACTCACGGAGCAGCAAGACCAGCGGCAGGAGCAAGGCGGTCACGGGTGGGGCCATGACACGCTCCCCAGGACGCGGCTCGGCTCGAAGCTCGGGCGCCACGGGAGGCGCGCGGGAGCCGGTGGGGAGGGGAGGGGGGGAAGTTGCGCCCTTTGACCAGCCTGGAGCCTGATTTCGCATTTGAAGGATATGATGTCACCCGAAGCCCCCGCCGAGGAGAGTCACCCTCCTTTTCGCGGTTGTCGCCTTCCAGCCCGGTGAGGAGGCTGGGGCCTGTGAATGGGGCCGTCGAGGCAGCCTGGTCAGTCAACTGGGGGCAGCTGAAAACTGCGGGTTCGGGGATGAGGAAAAGGGCTTGGAAATAGTCCCTGGAAATGGTTGTGTTAGGAGAGTGACAGAGTGGGTGAAGGGAGATCAAAGATTTCAAGAAGTGAGGGCGAGAGTCGGCAGGAAAGGAGGGGAGTGTCCCTTCCTTTGCCTTCACTAAAGGCGTCTCTTGTACTGTCACCCTGGGACTTTTTGTCGGCAAAATGGGCACTGAGGGCTGAAAAGGAAGAGGAGCTAGCCACCTGCCCGCTTCTCAGGAACTCGCGCAGAGCAGCCCCAGTGTTCACCGAGGAAGGGTCCTCTCCCTTCCCCCAGGAAATTTCCATGAGGGCGGCAGCAGCCGAAGCTTTGGGTGGCAGTGTCAGTGCGCTGCTGACCTCATCCTTCCGGCCTTTCATCCAGCGGCTAAACTCACCAAACAGTCTCATCTCTTCTTGGAGCCTTTGCAACAGCCCCTACACTAGTTTCTCTCCTGACCAGTCCTCCAGCCACGTTGTTATAAAAATTATTATTCTCATAAAGGGGATCTAACAGCGTCACTCCTACAGCCTCCCATGGCCTGCATTGCTGGATGGAAACTCAACCCTCAGCTTGATTGACCAGCCCTTGGGTGCTGGCTCCTCCCAGCCTCCGCACAGCCCCCTGCCCTGCCTTTCCCAAACACCTGCAGCTGCAGCTGCAGCTTCACAGGCTTGAGGTCATTCAACCCTTGTGCTCTGTGCTTTCACGCCCTTGCACTTGCTGTAGATCCTCCTGGAATGCTGGTCTGTGAAAGCCCTGGAGGCAGCTCCTGTGCAGTCTCATTTGGACCTCATTTCTTTCACCCCCAGCTCTGGGTGCTCGGCTGGGAGGTGTGGGTGTGGGTGAATGCTTGGGTGGAGGCGGTTTTCTCTCTTCTGTCCCTAGCACACATGTGTCCCCTTCCTTTCTGTTTCTTTTTTTTTTTTTTTTAAAAAGAAAGAAAGACTGGGGTCTCGCTGTTTTACTCAGGCTGGCCTTGGGACTCTTGGGCTCCAGTGATCCTCCTGCCCCAGCCTCCTGAGTAGCTGGGACTACAGGCTCATCCTTCCTTTTTGCCTGGTTTTGTCCTGAAACCTTCTAACCCCAGTGGCATGCCCTCTTCCCATTTCTTCAAGGCTTCTGAGTCTTTCCACTTTGAATCCCATTGTGGCTGCACCTCACATTACTACTGCTTGATCCTAGAGACAAGACACCTGGCATTCTGTGTTCCACATGTCTGCCCCACCTATGAGTTCTGCTGGGTGAGGACCATGCCCCAGACTTCATGATGTGTCCTCCATCCCCAGAAACACAGCATGGGCTGAGCTGTGCTCCTTGAACTGCACTCTCCTTATCCTTGTGAGGTCCAAACTTAAGTGTTGGATGGTTTTTG
This sequence comes from Rhinopithecus bieti, assembly GCF_001698545.2. Taxonomy (NCBI): domain Eukaryota; kingdom Metazoa; phylum Chordata; class Mammalia; order Primates; family Cercopithecidae; genus Rhinopithecus; species Rhinopithecus bieti. Next base: position 145,734 of record NW_016818836.1, read on the forward strand.
TTGTTGCTATTGTTTTTTTGTTGTTGTTGCTGTTGTTTGTTTGTTTTTTTGAGATGGAGTCTGGCTTTGTTGCCCAGGCTGGAGTGCAGTGGCACGATCTCGGCTCACTGCAGCCTCTACCTCCCAGGCTCGAGTGATCCTTCCACCTCAGCCTCCTAAGTAGCTGGGACCACAGGAGCGCACCACCATGCCCGGCTGAGTTTTTGCATTTTTGGTAGAGATGGGGTTTCACTATGTTGCCCAGGCTGATCTCCAATACCTGAGGTCAAGTACTCTGCCCCGCCTTGGCCTCCAAAGTGTTGAGATTACAGGTGTGAGCCACCATATCGGGGCCTGGATGGGCTTTTTTTTCTTTTTTTAATTATTTTGATTTCAGTACCTCCTTCCAGCTCCCTCAAAGCATCCAAGATGCTTATTCTAACATGGAACATGTAACATTTTATATTCTGAAATTTTAAAAAATGTCTTTTAAGTGACAACAGTGCAATATATTATTGTACAAAAACAAACACAAAGTCCCCTGTCTCAACTCTTGTCACTGTCATCTGCTCCCCACAGAAAACCACTGTTACAGTTGAATGTGTCCCTCAGATATTATCTGTACCTAAACAGATGTTTATACATCATCTTAGACACCTCGGATTGTATGAGATATGTATTTTTGCAACATATCTTGTTTCACAGTGGAAGGAGAGCTTTCAGCAGATGTAGATCCACCTCATTCTTATAAATGGGGGCATTTTATATGGGTGTTCCATAATTTAATTCTGCTGTTAGTGGACATTTAGGCAATTTCTCATTATTGCAATGCTAGCAAGGCTGTAGTAGATATAATGTATCTGTATCACTGAGGGCTTGCACCAGTACCTGCAGCTTTTTCAAATGGAAGATGAGGGAGCTGGGAAAGAAAACACCTTTGCAATGATGATTATAACTGGCATATCGATGTATGCATGTGTGTGCGTGTGTGTGCATGGTATGTGGGTCCCTCGCTGTGTAGACACAGTGCTGTCCCTCAGCTCACATGAATGAGGGAGACGAGGAAGCAATCAAGTCCAGACAGGCCACCAACACATCAATCCTTGCTGTAGATGGTAGTTTGCTATTTTGCTCAGTACTACCAGCACTGTATCAGAAGTGTCAAATGGCCCTGCTGGCCAAAGGCTACAATCAAGAGGGTGGTAAGGAAGATGACTAGATACGAAACTGCACTTGCCCAGTGGTGGAAGCATGGAGGGAGCCAGAGTCAACCTCCACATATTTGGATCTTGGGAATCAGGACCCTGAGTATGATGATGACCAGATTTGGGGGTGTAATGCTTTAAAATAGAGCAGTTCCATCTTAGTCTCGCGGAAATCAGCTTGGGGGCCTTCTAGCCCTGCAGCTCAGAAAAGTGTCAGCCGGGGGGTGACAGCCCCTTTGTACAGAGCACCATGGGGGTTGGAGGGGAGAGGACAAGGCAACATGTCAAACCCATCAAGGAGGCTTTGTGACCCCAATGATATTTTTTGCAGAACGTGGTGGATTTTCGATGTAACCACAATGACATCCGCCTTGCAGTAGGCAGAACAGATGCAATTGCACGAGTTCTGGAGACACTTTCTGTAGACCAGGTGTGCAGAGGGCTGGGTTGGGCCTATCCATCACTTCCAGGTAAGCTCCCAAACCCCACACTGCAGCACTCACTTGGGATGGCATGAAGAAATGTGAATGACTGCACTCCTTTAAGCAAGCCCCTTATTTTAAAGAATATTCAGAAGTAGATAGGGTAAGATAGTAACCAGTTTCTATGCTGATTTAAACTGGTCCATGGAAATGGAAAATTTTAATGTAGACTAAAGACATATTCAAAATGCATAAGTGGGCAGAACAGTGGTAGGAAATTCATCAGGGTTCTGTGCCACTGCTCCTAAGACATGGACTGCAGGGACAAGCTGGAATCATAGCTGGAAAATTGCCTGCTGTGTCCCCGTTGCCAATTCAGGTCTATGGAGATGTTACTGTTCTTGGAAGGAGTTAGCTTGTCCAGGGCTAGAAACTCTAGAGTTATTAGGGCTTTGTTTTATCTCAATTAGAAATACCAATCAATTTGGCTTCACTTCTGTCACCCTTCTTTTCCTCCACCCCGAGTTCCCCAAGTTCATCTAGGCTGCTGTCCTTCTTTCCTGAACTTTTGCAATGACCTCTTAACTGGACACTCCCATTTCTACTCTGGTCCCTTCTAGTGAAAATCTCATCATGCCAACCTCCTGCTTCAACCTGAGAGGGCTTCCTGGTATCCCTAGTAGAATGTCAGGGATTCCTAATGTTGCCTGTGAGACCCTGAACACTTGGTTTCATAGTCTCTGTCCTCTCACCTGTCACCTTCTTCACTACTCCTAGGCTCAGCATCTCTCATTTCTCAAGGGGGCCCTAGTCCTTTACACTTCAGAGCCCTTAAACATGCTATTCCCTCAGCCAAGAATGTTCTCACCTCTGCTCTCTGCTTACCAAACTCCTCTCCCTTGAGACCCAGCTCAAGCATCTCCTTCCTGTGGGGTTCAGCTCCTTCCCCTCCCACTCCCAGACAGTACAGACCACATCCTTCTCTTCTCTGTGTCACCCAGACCTTGGGTATCTGCAGACTGGAGTACAATGGTTTGTTTGCCTGTCCAGCTTGACAACCAAACCCTTGGTCCCTTGAGGAAGGAGACTTGTCCCTCTCATGTTTACACCAGGGTGCCAAACAAAGGGCTTGGCACACACTCAAGAAATTCTTGCTCAGTAAAAGCTAAAGGAAGGTAGAAGTAGGGTACAGCAGACCAGAGGAGGCCGAGATAGTTCATTCCAAGTAAGAGTGGCCAGGAAAGGCTTCACACATAGCTGGGTTTGAAGATAAAGGAAGAATTAGGAGAGACATTGTTTAGAATGAGGCATTTGATATGTCTGATCAAGATCAGCTGATACCATGCTTTAACACATAGTAACGGTATAGTTAAAAACAAAAGGAAGAGGAGGAAGGGGAGAAGGCAGATGTACTCAAAAGCAAGATAAACATCTTCAAGGACATAGCTGCCGGGCAATGACTGGAATCAGGGGCTGGCTTGTTGGGATCTGTTCTTAGCAAACCATTCTTGGGCCTGGGTCTTGAGTGTCTGCTCTTAGTGTAGAGGCACCAAGAATTTGACTCCTTCAGCTAACAGAGTTTCACAGTGCTTTGCCTATAGAGGAAGGCTGGAGCCAGGCTCTCTGCTTGAAACAGGAAATTGGATCTGGGTTTCTCTTGATTGAAAGAGAGCCCACAGCCATCCATGTAAGGCCTAGTTCTGACTGCGGGCCCTGGAAAGTCAGAGGCTACTAAAAAAAACTCAGGAAAAGAGAGAGTAAAGAGGAAGAGATTTTCAAAAATTTCTATTCAAGATAATCCTGCACTCACACTCAAAATTCAAAGTATACATAAAAAAGACTCAACAAGTGGAATGTGAACTCACTTCCAAAAAGATGCAAATTATTGAACAATTTGAAAAAAATTTAAAACAAAGAGAACAACAAATGTAGAAAATGCAGAAATTGAAGAAGAACAGTTGAAGATGGTAAATACTGAGCATACTGGAAATGAACACTCTACATATTAAACTAGGATATACTCTAGGTTGGACATGGTTGAAGGGATAATTAGTGAATTGGAAGCTAGTATGGAGAAATTCACAGAGAATGCAACACAGGAAGATGAAGACAGAAGCAGTTTGAAAAAGCTGTTGAGATATATTAGCACGGTGAAGTGTTTAATAGGATTTCAGAAAGGGGAGAACAAAGGGACTGTGGAGAAGAAATACGGGAAGAAAGCATGGCTGAAAAATGTTCACAATTAAAGACAAACATTCTCAGATCAAAAATACTCTTAGTGCCAAGTATAAAAACATATACATCTTTGCACATATCAAAGTGAATTATAAGAAATCAAGAGTAAAGAGAAGAGGGCATCCCAGGAAGCTAGGATGTTTGGAAGATAATTGGGAGAATCCTTGCAGTTTGGATTATATAGTTGCAGTTTGGATTGGGCAGAGAGGGTAAGAAGCTGAACTGTAATGAGGAAGAATTTTGGTTACACCTTGCATTGACTCTCTGTCAGCCCCCTCCCTTGGTGCTGACACATGCTTACCATAAAACTGATCCAATGGTCTCATAGAGTTGATGTTTGTGGTTTCTTTGAATAAACATAGAAACTGATCCTTGCAGTCTTAAAACCTGAGAAAGTTATATTTGCCTTATCTGAGTTCCTTTCTAGGGAAACCAACCATTGGGGCTCCCAGATAGTAGCAATGAGCTGAAACTCACCAGATCACTTACTATAAACAATAAGACATCAGCCTCTTCACCTGGTATGACTGCCTAACCAACCTCTTGTTTCCTGTTGTCCAACTCCTTTTCCTTACTCCTCCCAACTTCCTGTTTTCCCACACATGGTTACATGTCTTCCCTGCTATATAAACCCCTTAATTTTAGTCAGTCAGAGGGATAGATTTGACACTGATCTCCCATCTCCTTGGATGCAGCACCTGACTAAACTCTTCCTTGGCAATACTTGCTGTCTCAGTGATTGACTTTCTGTGAGGCAAACAGAAGGACCTAGATGGATCCCCTGGTGTTTCGGTAACAAAATTGTTGCAGATCTTTAATCTCAAGAACACTGAAACAGAAGTGTTCTGAATGCAACTGGAGAGCCAGGATTTGAGTTCAGGAGAGGGGCCAGGGCTGGGGATGCAGCCTTGGGAAGGAGGTGAGAAGTTGTGAGGTGTCATTGCAAAGGAAGGTGGTGTGGAAAGATACATACAGAAGAGGATATGAAACCTTCAGGAAAGGCTCATATTGAAGAGCAAGAAATAAAACATTGGCAAGGAATCCAGATAGTGCAGAAAATTCAGAATGGGGCTTGAGAAGGTGGAAAAACTTCACAGGGGAGGTTAGGGTGATAAGAGAGGCACAGAGAGGACATCAAAGCCTGTGGCAGGTAGAGATTGTAAGCTCATGTCTGCCCCTGGCCCACGTGAGGACATCCCACATGTTTGCCATTGGTGGATGATAAGATGAGGAGGACTTACAGGAGAAAGGCCAAGAAGGGCAGGTAGGGGCAGCGTGGGGAATTGTGGAGGGTAATGTTGAATGAAGTGATGTTGACTTCCAAACTTCATTCATTATTCACTCATTTAAATATTTCTACTATTCACTTTTTTTTAAAGAAAAGTTTTGAAAACATTTTAACATAGAACAATACACCAAATAATATAAAATGCCCCCTCTTTATAACTTATAAGTGTTAATATTTTGTTCATATAATGTTCATATGAACCTTACAGATAAAATGGTACCCTTCCAAATACCACCCCACCCACCTTCTCACCAAAAGCTAAATTTGGAGTTTTGTTCATTAATTATGACAGAAAGATGTTAAGTGTTTTAATTTTTAATGTTTTTACCTTTCCTATAGAGCTGAGAGAGAAGAATGCTAAATTTCCAATGAGTGTAGATTTGTCTATTTCTCCTTTTAATTCGGTCTATATTTTGTCTCCTATATTTTGAAGCTTTGTTATTAGGTGCATACACATTTAGAATTGTTGTGTCTTCTGGATGAATCCACTCTTTTATCATTATGAAATGTCCATCTTTACCTCTGGTAATACTTTGTTTTGAAGTCTACCTTTTATTCATAAGGAACACAGCTTTCTTTTCTTTTCTTTCTCTTTTTTTTTTTTTTTTTTTTTTTTTTTTTTTTGAGATGGCGTTTCACACTTGTTGCTCAGGCTGGAGTGCAATGGCACAATCTCGGCTCATTACAACCTCCACCTCCCAGGTTCAAGCAATTCTCCTGCCTCAGCCCCCAGAGTAGCTGGGATTACAGGCATGCACCACCACCCTTGGCTAATTTTGTATTTTTAGTAGAGATGGCAGTTCTCCTTGCTGGTCAGGCTGGTCTCGAACTCCCAACCTCAAGTGATCCACCTGCCTCGGCCTTCCAAAGTGCTGGGATTATACGCATGAAGCACTGCACCCAGCCTGCATAATGTATCTTTTTCTATCCATTTACTTTCAACTTTCCCTTCTCTGTTTTGAAACTTTTACTACATATGTATACGTGTATATGTGTATATATATAAAAATACTATATAATTTTATTTTCTGAGATTTTCAAAATACAGATATGTCATCATATTGTGTGTCTTTGAGCTACGTTGATACATATAGATTTATTTTAAATACTGTGTGGTATATTATCTTGTGAATGTGCCACAGTTTCATGTTCAGTGGTTCTTGAACCAGAGTGTTCATCTCTCTGGAAGTACCTGGAAGCGGTCCTTGGGGATACACATAATTTTAAGGAAATTGTTTTCCAGATTCTCAACTCCCATTGGTTCTCTCTTCATAAAATGGATCTGCCCAAGAACAAGTTCCTGTGTTTGGGCTTTGTGCTGGTTCTCCTTTCTGGCCTATTCGTTCATGATTGTTTTATTTTCCACTTTAAAACTGAACAGCAAACTTCCCACCTGCCTGGTCTTTACTATGCCCCAGAGGTGGGTGCATAATCCTCTGGGCCACTAATAAACAGACAAATCCAAACATTTTTCATGTAATTTCCATCCGTTAGAAATTGCCAAAGAATGCATTTCTCCTGAGAAGAGTCTCCAGTATTCAGGTAAAGAGTCATCTGGGGGCTGGGTGCCATGGCCCACGCTTGTAATCCCAGCACTTTGGGAGGCCGAGGTGGGCAGATCACGAAGTCAGGAGATCGAGACCATCCAGGCTAACACAGTGAAACCCTGTCTCTACTAAAAATACAAAAAATTAGCCGGGCATGGTGGCAGGCGCCTGTAGTCCCAGCTACTCGAGAGGCTGAGGCAGGAGAATGGCATGAACCTGGGAGGCTGAGCTTGCAGTGAGTTGAGATCGTGTCACACTGCACTCCAGCTTGGGCGACAGAGCGAGACTCTGTTTCAAAAAAAAAAAAGGGGTCATCTGGGAGGAATGCAGGAGGCAGAGTGCCTCACAGCAGACTTTGGGGCTTCATCACTCTACTCAGCTCTCTATCGTTGAGCTAGAATTCAGAGGTGAGACAGTCATTATAAGGATGCATATTAACATGTTCATTATGATTACAGAAGGAATCAGACTTCTTTTTTTTTAAACAGAATGTAAGTCTGATTAGTTAATTGGTTTGACATTGAAGACCAGCTTTGCCAATGAGGTTAATTTTAATTTTAATTAAAATTAAATTTTAATTAATTTAAATTAGTTTAATTTTA
>NW_016818836.1:153232-169095 GCF_001698545.2 Rhinopithecus bieti
TTTAATTAATTTAAATTATTTTAATTTTAATTTTAATTAAAAGTATTTTAATTTTCCTTGAATCCAATGAACTACATCTTTAGCTCCAAGGTTTTGACGAAAATCAAGTTTAGCACTTAAGAAGCAGCTTAGAAAAAGAAAAAAAAGAAGAAAACAATTTTAACAAGTTTAAAATATATGATAAGATAAAAGCATTTTGACCAGGTGCAGTGGCTCATGCCTGTAATCCCAGCACTGTGGGAGGCCGAAGTGGGCAGATCACGAGGTCAGGAGTTTGAGACCAGCCTGGCCAACATGGTGAAACCCCGTCTCTATTAAAAATACAAAAAAACTTGGCTGGGCATGGTGGCAAGTGCCTGTAATCCCAGCTACTCAGGAGGCTGGGAGGCTGAGTTAGGAGAATTGCTTGAACCCAGGAGGTGGAGGTTGCAGTGAGCCGAGATTACACTACTGCACTCCAGCCTGGGTGACAGGGTGAGACTCCATCTCAAAAAAGAAAGAAAGAAAGAAAAAAAGACAAAAGCATTGTATCACAATATTGTTTGTGTTGGAATTTGTCTTGAAATTACATTAAAATATTTCTAATACCCCAACACTTTCCAAGTTAATTAATTTCAGCAATCAATTTTAAGTGAAAGAATAGTGTCATTGATGGCTACTTGGTAGGCTTCAGTACAACCTAGTTTAGGGCTTCCAAAACCTGAGAAAGTGAATATATCTAAAGATGGTAACAAACCCATGTGCAGGTCAATGGTTCCCAAGTCTTTGCCTTCAACAAAATTGGAAGAAGGCCTTCTAGATTTGGCAACTAACATGGGCTGAATTGTGTACCCCCAAATACATTTGTTGAAGTCTTATACTCTCGCATCTCACAATGTGACCTTATTTGGAGATAGGGTCCTTACAGAGGTAATCAAGTTCAAGTGAGGCCATTAGGATGGGTTCTAATCCAATATAACTGGTGTCCTTATGGAAAGGGGCAATCAGGACACACACACAGAGAACATCATCTGAAAACAAGGCAGAGATGGGGTGATGTTTCTACAAGCCAAGGAATGCCAAAGATTGCCAGCAACTGACTAGAAGCTAGGTGAGAGGCATGGAACAAATTCCTTCTCTAGCTCTCAGAAGGAACACACCCAGCTGACACCTTGATCCTGGACTTCTAGCTTCTGGAAATGTGAGGCAATAAATATCTTTTGTTGAAGCCACCTAGTTTGTGGTACTTTGTTAAAACGGCTCTAGCAAACTAATACAGCAACTAATAGATCACTAAAATTGATTTTTGATGATAGATAACATTGTGTTTGTTGCCTCTTTCTTTCTCTCTCTCTCTCTCTTTTCTTTCTTTTTCTTTTTTGGAGAGAGGGTCTTGCACTTTTGCCCAGGCTGGAGTGCAGCGGAGTCACTGCAGCCTCAACCTCCTGGGTTCAAGCAATCCTCCTACCTCAGCCTCCCAAGTAGCTGGGACTACCGCTGTGCACCATCACACCTGGCTACTTTTTGTACAGATGGGGTTTCACCATATTGCCCAGGCTGGTCTTGAACTCTTGGACTCAAGGCATCCATCCATCCACCTTGGCTTCCCAAAATGCTGGGATTACAGACATGAGCCACTGCACCTGGCTCATGCTTTTGTCTTTTGGAAAAAAAAAAAAAAAAAAAGGAAAAAGTTGGAAGATTTAGTGATTCTGCTGTAACAAAGCCAACTATGTATTTACGGAAACAAAATGTCTCAGTACTTGCGTTGTACAACAAACAAAAACAAAACAAAATTAATGCTGAACTCTGTCTCATTCTAGCAATCAATAAGTCCTGTTATTTTATGTATTCATTAATTAATTGGACCCCAAAATTCATTTGTGCGGGAGTCCATTTCATTAAGAGCTGAATTTTCTCCCAAAATTATTTTTTAAAAACTTTTTCTGAGATAATTGTAGATTGACATGCAGATACAAGAAAGAGTACAGAGAATTCCATACCCTTCACCTAGTTTCCCCTAACAAAGGTTATTTATTTATTTATTTATTTATTTACTTATTTTTAGAGATCGTTGTCTTCTGTTGCCCAGGCTGGAGTGCAGTGGTGCAATCTTGGCTCACTGCAACCTCTGCCTCCTGGATTCAAGTGAGTTTCCTGCTTCAGCCTCTAGAGTAGCTGGGATTACAGGCACCCACCATCATGCCTGGCTAATTTTTGTATTTTTAGTAGAGACGGGATGTCTCCATGTTAGCCAGGCTGATCTCAAACTCCTGACCTTGCCTGGCCAAAAGTTACTTTTAATATTCATTAATTTTGAAGACTTACAGTTTATTTATGCTATAAAGGACAATTGTGCACTATTAATACTCACAATGATGACATAATCTAAAACTTTTAATATTTAGAAACTTATGGTTACAAGAAATTAAAAATTCATCTCATGTGCTTTTTTGGAAGAGAAGTATGAAATATCGATCAATATAAGGTCCTTAAGCATATGCACCTATTATATTAAACTTTTATGGAGGAAGTAGAAAAGAATTCATAAGTTAATTTGTTTTTATTTTTTATTTTTTTGAGACAGAGTCTCACTCTGCCGCCCAGGCTGGACTGCAGTGGCACAATCTCCAGTCACAGCAAACTCCGCCTCCTTGGTTCAAGTGATTCCTGTGTCTCAGCCACCCGAGTAGCTGGGATTACAGGTGTGTACCACCACACCCAGCTAAATTTTGTATTTTAATTTTGTATTTTAGTAGAGACGGGATTTTACCCTGTTAGCCAGGTTGGTCTTGAACCCCTGGCCTCAAGTGATCTGCCTGCCTTGGCTTCCCAAAATGCTGGGATTACAGGTGTGAACCATCGCGCCTGGCCTAGAATTCATAAGTTTAAGGAGAAGAAGGAGTGATGAAAATTTCCAAAAGTTAAGAATTTTTTCTTATGTTTTAAAAGTGAGTGATGGTTGAAATAAAATTGATATTTATGTGCTATTATAAATAATTTAAAAGAATAAGGTTTTATTTTTAAAATCAACATTTACTTTGGAAATGATATCCTTTATAGTGATGAAAAATGTTTAATGTCAAGTTAAAACTGAGTAAAGAAGTACATTCATTTTATAACAGCATTTTTCACAGTAGCTAAAATGTGGTAGCAAACCAAGTGTTTATTACTGGATGAATAAACAAAATGTGGACTCAGGAATCTCTCTTCTGGGCTCATACCCAAAGGAAATGAAATCACCACCTCACCAAGGTATCTGTACTCCTGCGTTTTTTGTAGCATTATTCATAATAACCAAGATATGGAGACAACCTGGACAACCATCAATGGATGAATGGTTAAAGAAATTGTGGTGTGGATATATACAAAGGAATTCAGCCTTAAAACAGGAGGAGATCTCCACAAGATGGTGGCAGTGGGGGCCGAGGCGCGAGGAGGTGAGGCTGGAGGGCGACCCCCTCGCCCTCCCCATTCCCAGCTTGGTGTGTGCCTTGCCTAGTTTCACTTGATACTCTTCAGGAATTATGTAGAAAAGAAAAGCTCACATGTAAATCGATTGGAATCACCAAAAGGAATCTAAATAATTATGAGGTGGAATACTTGTGTGACTACAAGGTAGTAAAGGATATGGAATATTATCTTGTAAAGTGGAAAGGATGGCCAGATTCTACAAATACTTGGGAACCTTTGCAAAATCTGAAGTGCCCGTTACTGCTTCAGCAGTTCTCTAATGACAAGCATATTTATCTCAGGTAAAGAAAGGCAAAGCAATAACTCTGAAAGACAATAACAAAACTTTGAAACCTGCCATCACTAGGCAAAGCAATAACTCCGAAAGACAATAACAAAACTTTGAAACCTGCCATCACTGAGTACATTGTGAAGAAGGCTAAACAAAGGATAGCTCTGCAGAGATGGCAAGATGAAATCAACAGAAGGAAGAATCATAAAGGAATGATATTTGTTGAAAATACTGCTGATTTACAGGGCGCACCTTCAGACTTCTATTACATTAACGAATATAAACCAGCTCCTGGAATCAGCTTAGTCAATGAAGCTACCTTTGGTCGTTCATGCACAGATTGCTTCTTTCAAAAATGTTGTCCTGCTGAAGCTGGAGTTCTTTTGGCTTATAATAAAAACCAACAAATTAAAATCCCACCTGGTACTCCCATCTACGAATGCAACTCAAGGTGTCAATGTGAACCTGACTGTCCCAATAGGATTGTACAAAAGGGCACACAGTATTCGCTCTGCATCTTTCGAACTAGCAATGGACGTGGCAGGGGTATAAAGACCCTTGTGAAGATTAAAAGAACGAGTTTTGTCATGGAATATGTTGGAGAGGTAATCACAAGTGAAGAAGCTGAAAGACGGAGACAGTTCTATGACAACAAGGGAATCACATATCTCTTTGATCTGGACTATGAATCTAATGAATTCACAGTGGATGCAGCTCGATACGGCAATGTGTCTCATTTTGTGAATCACAGCTGTGATCCAAATCTTCAGGTGTTCAGTGTTTTCATTGATAACCTCAATACTCGTCTTTCCCAAAGAGCACTGTTTTCCACGAGAACCATAAATGCTGGAGAAGAGCTGACTTTTGATTATCAAATGAAAGGTTCTGGAGATATATCTTCAGATTCTATTGACCACAGCCCAGTCAAAAAGAGGGTCAGAAGAGTATGGCAATGTGGAGTTGTGACTTGCAGAAATTACCTCAACTGAACTTTTTCAGGAAATAGAGCTGATGATAATTATAATTTTTTTCCTAATGTTAACATTTTAAAAAATACATATTTGGGACTCATTATCAAGATTGTATATCTTTCAAGACATTTGCCAAATGTATTACTGATGCCTCTGAAGAGAGGGTCACTGGGTCTCACATACTGATTTGAAGTCTACATATTTATGGTGCTTAGAGACCAAACTAATGGAAGGCAGACTATTTACAGCTTAGCATATGTGTACTTAAGTATATGTGAACAGAGAAATGCCTCCTGTAGTGTTTGAAAGTGTTAAGCTGATAATGTAATTAACAATTGCTGAGAGATCAAGCATTCAGCTTGCCATACACCTCAAATTCAGAGAAACAGTTAATTTGGACAAATCTACCAGTTCTGTTTTTGCTACTCTATTGTCATTCCTCTTAATACTCACTGTACTTGTATTTGAGACAAATAGGTGACACTGAATTTTAAAAAAATAATAAAAATAAAAAATAAAAAAGGAAGCGATCCTACCATTTGCCATAACCTAGACGGGCCTGGAGGACATTATACTAAATGAAATAAGCCAGACACATAAAAAAAAATATTACATGATCTTCCTTATATGTGGAATCTTTAATTTACCTATTTTATTTATTTTAGATGGAGTCTCACTCTGCTGCCCAGGCTGGAGTGCAGTGGCGCAATTTTGGCTCACTGCAACCTCTGCCTACTGGGTTCAAGTAATTCTCCCGCCTCAGCCTACCGAGTAGCTGGGACTACAGGCACCCGCCACCACACCTGGCTAATGGTTGTACCTTTACTAGAGACGGGGTTTGGCCATTTTGGCTGGGCTAGTCTTGAACTCCTGACCTCAGATGATCCATCTGCCTTGGCCTCCCAAAATGCTGAGATTACAGGTGTGAGCTATCACGCCTGGCCTGTGGAATCTTTGAAAAGGGTCAAATATATAGAGAATAAAACAGTGGTTATCAAGATTGGAGTAGGAGAGAGGAAATGGGTCTAAGGATACAAACTGGCAAACATATAGGATGGACAAGTCAAATAAAGTACAACATGAAGACTATAGTCAATAATAGTGTATTATTTCAGGATTTTTGTTAGATGAGCACAGTTGCTTTTGCTACAGGAGGAAATAAATGGGTAACTAAGTGAGATGATGGATATATCAATTTGTTTCACTATAGTATCCATTTTACTAAATATGTGTGTCTTATACCATTATGTTGTATAAACTTATATATACACAATAAGATTTATTTAAACAAACAAAATGTGGTATATACTTAGAGTGGAATATTATTCAGCCTTAAAAAGGAAGTCTGACACATGCCACAATATGGATGAATCTTTAGGATATTATGCTAAGTGAATTAAGCCAGTCACAAAAAAACAAGTACTGTATGATTCTATGTATTTGAGGTATTTAGAGTAGTCAAAATAATAGAGACAGAAAGTAGCACGGTGGTTGGGACAGGCTGGGGAGAGGGAGGAATGGGAGTTATTGTTTAACGGTTATAGAGTTTCAGTTTTTCTAGGTGAAAAGAGTTACAGAGAAGGATGGTGGTGAAGGTTGCACAACAATATGCATGTACTCAATACCACTGAACTGTACACTTAAAATGTTAAAATGGTAAGACTGTTATGTGTATTTTGCCACAATTAATTATTATTATTTTTAGAGACAGAGTCTAGCTCTGTCAACAGGGGCAAGCCCCCCGCTCTGTGATTTTCCAAGGTTGAGTGCATTGGTGTGATAACAGCTCACTGCAGCCTCCAACTCCTGAGCCTCCAACTCCTGGACTCAAGCAGTCCTCCTGCCTCAGCCTCCCAAAGTGCTGAGATTACAGGCATGAGCCACTGTTCCTTGCTAAATCTTTTTTTTTTTTTTTTTCTAGACAGAGTCTCTCTCTGTCACTCAGGCTGGAGTGCAGTGGTGCGATCTCGGCTCACTGCAACCTCCACCTCCGGGCTTAAGCGATTTTCCTGCTTCAGCTTCGTGAGTAGCTGGGATTACAGGCACGCACCACCATGCCTGGCTAATTTTTGTATTTGTAGTAGAGACAGAGTTTTGCCATGTTGGCCAGACTGGTCTCGAACTCCTGACCTCAAGTGATCCACCTGCCTATGTCTTCCTAAGTGTTGGGATTACATGCATGAGCCACCACACCTGGCCTAATTTTTTTTTTTTTAATGAGTGAAGGAGTCCATAGTCTTTCATACTTTGGGGTGATACAAAAACAGGAAAAAGGTTTAATGACAACTACCACTTTTATTTATTCATTCCTTTGTTGATGTACTTTTGGGCTATTTCTGGATTTTGCTGTTATAAGCTAACCTACAATGGACATCCTTGTATACATTTCCTAGAGTCCAAGTACAAGATTTTCTCTAGGGTGTTTTCCTGGAAAAGGAATGACTGAGGAGTATGGCAACCTTGTGAGAAATGACTGATTTGAAAGATGTGCCCCATAGCTTTTGATACACTTTTCTCCAAAGCCATGGTTCCAGTCCACACTCACACCAGCTGTGGAGGACTTTTCATTTACCCACGAGCTTTGTTATTCCTGGTTTTGTCAGTCTTTTTAATTCTGCCAATCTGATAACGTGTGATAGTATCTCGTTGTTTAAACTTGCACCTTTCTTGTTAAGGTTGCGACTGAGCATGTGGTCCCATGTTTGCTGGCTATTCAGCTTTTCTCTTCTGCAGACTGCCCGTTTGTCCACTGCTCTGCTTCAGTAACTTCCATATACCAAGTACTCTCTGCCTTCCATAACTCACATCACTTAAACTACGAATTTTGTTGATGCTTACAGAACCTGATTTCCTTCCAACCAATTGTGCTCTCCTAATTCCAACAACCAAACGAGGCTTCAACTCTTCTTTTTGTTCAGAGGCCTCCTGAGTCCTGTCCTACTCACAGTAAAGGCTCTGCAAATATATATATATATATATGGAAAAATACACTGCATCCAAAAAAGGCTCATTTCTTTCTTTCTCTCTCTTTTATGTGTATGTGACAATTTGCTATCTTAAAACAGTTTACCCAAAACAGAAACTTTGCAAAGCCAGTGGAAATTTTTCTTTTTGCATAAGACGGTTAATTCTTTTGAGTGCTGGTCTGGGATCCATGAAATAACCTCAACTCGACCATAAAGCTTTTCACTCCCACGTTATGCAAACAGTGACAACCTTGTTGGTTGCAAGCCCCCCGTGTGACTTTCCGAGGGGATCTGAGTGGTGCAAGCTGGAGGATGCAGTGATGGAAACATTGCCAGAGGGAAGGCGACTGTTTCCACCCACTCATGCTCAGAGCATGAGGGCTAGGGGAAGGCTCTGACTCCTGTAGGGGGTGACCCATTTCTAGGACTACAGAAGGAGAGGTGTGGATCTGGAGAGAGGAAGGAAAGGCCACGGCAAGTAAAGTCAAGAAGTGGGACAAGTCAAGGGCTCTCTCCTCCCTTTCTCCTTGTCCTTGGCCTGCAGCAACTCCTCTTTCTCAAATTCCCTCGGAATGTCACACGGGGGGCTTGTTGCCAGCAAGGTCGTCAGTTTGCAAAACATGGGAGTGAAAAGTTTTATGGTCGAGTGTAGATTATTTCATGGATCCCAGGCCAGCACCCAAAAGAATTAACCATCATGTGCAAAGAGAAAATTTTCCACTGTTTTTTTAAAGTTTCCACTTTGGGTAAACCGTTTCAAGACAACAAATTGGAGGGAGAGAGAAAGAGAAATGAGCCTTTTTAAGATGCAGTTTATTTTGCCCCATGATGTTTTTGTTGGTGGTGGTGGTGGTGGTGGTTTTTTTGTTTTTGTCAGAGCCTTTACTGTGAGTAGGACAGGACTCAGGAGGCCTCTGAATAAAAAGAAGCGTTGAAGCTTCATTTGGTTGTTGGAATTAGGAGAGCACAATTGGTTGGAAGGAAATCAGGTTCTCCCCCCTCCCCCCCAAAAAAAAAAAAAAAAAAGCCAGCGTGCTGGCGCAGGTCTGTGGTCCAAGCTACTTGGGAGACTGAGGTGGGGGGGGATCGCCTGAGCCCGGAAGTCGAGGCTGTAGTGAGCCGTGATTGGACCACTGCACTCCAGCCTGGGCGACACAGCAAGACCCTGTATCTTGAAACAAACAAGAAACAAAACAAAACAAAACAAAACAAAACAAAACAAAACAAAACAAACGACAACAACAAAAAACTCATTTGGGAATGTTTCTGCGCGTGCCCAGAAGCACAGCCATGCCTGTGCCCCACAGTCAGCTTTTTACTTGGAGGGTAGAGAACAGTGCTTTCCTACGCTGCTGTGCAATGGAGAGGAGCTATGTGAAGCTGGCGTATGTGTGGGGTTTGCAGGCTTCGTCCGGTTTAGTTGCCGGCTGCTGACCCGGCACCAATTCCTGTTCTGCAGGTCCCACCGCAGAGAAACACGCCAGCCATGAGGACAGATGAGGGAACATGTGACGCCACGATGGGGGTGCCAGGATGCGGTGGGTGCGGTCGCGGACAGGCGCACGAGGAGCCCAGCGGAGCGCCACCCGGAGCAGGCGCATAGGAGGGCTGGGGAGGGCCACCAGGGCGACGAGAGCCGGTGAGCCTGAATCAGCCTAAAGGAGGCGGAGGAGGAGTGTGGTGGGCGCAGGGCCAGGTAGCTGGGGGAAGGGCGGGGGACTAGCCCAGGCTGAAGGCAGGCAGGAGCAGGGCCGCGATGTCAGACCAGAAACAGCAGCACTGTGTTTGGCAACCTAGCACTTGCACTGTGTTTGGCAACCTAGCAGCAACCGCACCGGTGGAGACAGGGTCGGCTGGAGAGGAGGTGGGGCTGGGTCCTAGCTAAGTAAGGCGGTGGACCTTGCAGCCCTTCCACCCTCAGCCGCTGGCTCTGGGCAAATCTCGGAGCCAGTCTTGGCGGGGTTGTAAAGCGTCCACCAGAGCTTAGATCCCTCCGCCACCTTGCCCATGAATTCATTCATCTTTCTGTGCACAGCAAGCCCCTGAGCGGAGACGGCCGACAAGTTTCCCACTGTTACCCCAGGGAACAGCGGCCCCTGAGGAGGTCAGGTCCTGGGCAGAGGCAGAGCTCAGCGCGCAGTACTGAGGCAGAAACGGGGTCCAGAGAGGGTGGGGTGGGGGGACAGCGAAGGGTCGCCTGAAGCTCCCTGGTGCGGGGAGGCCAGAGGAGGGATCTAGAATCCGTAACGAGACGAGAACTCAGAAAAGATCCGGCCCAGCGCATTTATTTTACGGAAGAAGAAAAACTGAGGCCCAGGGAGGGTGAGCACTCCAGACAACTAGGCACTAGCAGCAGGGACACTGCCCGTCACCCGCGTCCAGCAATATCTGACGCCCCTTCGGCCCAGCAGGGGGCGGTGCTGTTTTAGTTTTGGCCTCGTCGGGGTGCGCGGAGGAGGGAGCGACTTTTTCGAATTCAGTCTGCATCTTACTGACCTCGAGCAAAAACTAAGCGGGTGCACGTTCCGGTCTTGCATCTGGGGGCCCAACAGCCTCTATCTTCGCCCCAGCCCTTACACCCTAGCCCCTGGCTGGGGCTCCAGCTCCCCGCCTTTTCACCCCCACCACCAGGAGCTACATATCTTATCACAGGCCCACTTAGATTACCACTAGGAAATTACCACTCGGGTGGGGCGGAGGTGCAGCGGGATTCGCAGTTTGCAAGGGATCAAAAGAGCGAGCAGCTAATTATGGCATTTCTAGCCCAAGACACTGCCCAGAGATATTGCGAGTAGGCCCCCTAACCTCCCAGCATCTCGCAGTATCTACCAATTAGTGCTGTGAGCCTCCTGTGCAATGCATCCGTCTGTAGAAATGGCCAGAATGGGCTGGGCGTGGTGCGCAGTGGCTCACGCCTGTAATCCCAACACTTTGGGAGACCCAGGCGGGCGGATCACCTGAGGGCAGGAGTTCGAGACCAGCCTGGCCAACATGGCGAAATCCTGTCTCTACTACTAAAAAATAAAAAATAAATAAATAAAATAGCCGAGCGTGATGGCGCAAGCCTGTAGTCCCAGCTACTCGGGAGGCTGAGGCAGAAGAATCGTTTGAACCCTGGAGGCGGAGGTTGCAGCGATCGGAGATCAAGCCACTGCGCTCCAGGCTGGGCGACAGAGCAAGACTCCCATCTCAAAAAAAAAAAGAAAAGAAAAGAAAAAGAAAAAAAAGAAATGGACAGAATGTCAAAGCTTTAATGGTGGGTAGAAGTCCCCATACTTCAGAGTCTCGTTCTCCCAACTCTCCGTCTCTGTCAGAAAATGCGAAGGGACTGGAATGGAGATCCTGAGCGGTTCTGGGTGCCGGGGCCCCGCCCGGGTCTGAGCTGGCTGCGGTCTGCTGGTCCCCTTGTCGGGACGGCTGGGCAGAGATGCCGAGGGGCCGCGGGCGGGGATCCCCTCGCTGGCTCATTCGCATCCGCAGCCCCTCAAGAAGGCCGTGGGCCCGCGGGGAGGAGGAGGTGAGCACCCGGCAGGAAGGAGATGGGCTTGGAGGCTTGGGGCGTGCCCTGGGGCAGGTGGAGCGTCCGGCCTCTGATTTCCCGCGCAGGACACTGAGGTCACGGAGCAGAGAAGGGTCGGCGCAAGGATCTGACAGCCTTGCGCGCGCTGGGAGCGGGAGCTGTGGGGACAGGGAACGACTCGGAGCACTAAGGTGGGAGGGTGCGGAAGCCAAGGTCCCTCTGAGGTTCTTTTGACTTATTCACCGATTTCATCTGTCTCTTGGTTTTAGTTTACCTGGAAGGTCCTCTCCTGCGCTGGCTCTGGGGGTGCTTGGAACCAGAGCCCCTTAGTCGAAGAGTGTCCTGCTGTCAGCCACCACCAAGTCCTTAGGCCGAGCCCATTTCCCTCCTGGTGATGTTTGTTGTTGTTGTTTACCGAAGTCCCGGGCTGATTAGACATAGCAATGGAAGCTGGGGGTGGCCTGGGCCGTGCATTGAATTTGTGACTTTAGCAAGTACCTGAAATTCCTCTCTGCCCAACTTTTGCTGTCTTTTTTAGGTTAAAAGTATTCTGGAGAATAGAAAACAAAACAAAAATAATGGCTTATAGTGCCAATATGGAATTATAATCACTCCTAACATTTTGGTATATTGTTTTGTATTTGCTTTGTTTTTATCTTATGCTTATGTATTTTAATTTTTTTCCATCACTGTCATCATATTTCCTATTCAGGTCTTCAGCCTGCTTTAAAAATGTTTTAATCGTGAAGTTCCGTAAAAATTTTATTTCAGCCAATTTCTTTTATAACACGTTCTTCATGAATCTTATCTGATATCTGCATAATATTCCATTCATACTTTGCCCAATTAATTAGACATTTAGGTCGTGCATACTTTTTAAATTATGATACAGTAATTTCTAAATAGCGTATAATTTCAATTTTTGTTTCTTAGTTATCATAAGAGTTCTTAAAAGGTGATAACAAATTTTAAGTGGATAGATTATTTTCCCCTTCCTTGGTTTATAATTTTATTGCTCTGGGGTCTGAGAATGTGGCTGTCTTTACGCTTTTGAAATTTAAGTTTTGATTGATGGTTGATCTCGTAAATAAGTTTAGGCACAGTTTTGTGTACTTGATTGGGCACAAAATTCTTTTACATTAGATCAAGCTTTGTAAAATGTATTACCCATATCTGCTATGTCTTTTAAAATTTTATCTACTTGATCTAATTTCTGAAAGAACTGTAAGTTTTTCAAATGTATTTGTGGATTTGCTATTTCCTCTTTATATTTCTAAGAGTTTGTACATTATATATTTTAAAGTGATGTTATGGAGTATAAAACCACATGGCTGTTAAAAGTAATAAACAAAGATACATTTTGGCATACATATCTTTTTGTGCATTTGAATTATTTTCTTGGTTTGAATTTTTAGAAGGAAAATGGCTGTAAAGGCAAGTTGGCCTTTCAAAGATTTGACAGATGTACACTGTTGACCACATCAGAGTTCTTCTTTCACTAACTCCTGGTCAGCCCCAGGAATTAAAAAAAATTACACACACACACATACACGGACGCGCACACACACACATATGCTTATAGTAAGTCTTCACTGTCATCTGTAGGTTCTGGGAAACTGCAACTTTAAGCCAAACAATATCTAGTAAAACCAATTTTTCAATCGACATTGTAAAAAAACCACATTGAATGAAAAAATACTTTTTGAGGATCTACTGTATGTTATTTTACTTAAAATAACAATTTCCAGGAACCTATACATGATGTTAAGTGAGGACTTAGTATGTGTGGAGTGTGTGTGTGTGTGTGTGTGTGTGTGTATGCATCAATATTATTTTGAGAAAAGCAAGAAGTGGGATAATTTTTGCTATTTCCTTTGATTTTTATTGTGGTTGACGGTTCTTCTGTAGATCTGTAATCACTTGAATTTTCTTTGTTGTGTGTGGATTGTCTGTTCTTGTCCTTTTGTGCTTCTGTTTTCTAACTTTTAACGCAAGGAGGTTAATGTCTTTCAGCTCTTACACTGTAGGAATACATTGCTATTTCTTCTACCACAAAACACCTTATTGAAAAAGAAAAACTCTGGTGCACCAAACCGATGTCTCAAATTCGCCCTGACTGCCCCTGCTCCCCCTGGATCTTAACAGAAATTTCAATATGGCAAACAAAGCAGATAGAGTTCCTATGGGGCCTAAAGCTTATGCAATTTGGGAATTTTCTTTAACCATTTTTTTTTTGGGGGGGTGGTGAGATTTTAGCATATTTTGGCTGAAATATGGGAAAAAATAGTGCCCAGTGAGATTACATGATTTTTCTGGGATTGATAGATTCATGTCTCAATTTCCCTCTGAGAAAGAGAGTGGGGTGGTGAGGAAGGGAAGGCAGTATGGAGAGCTAGGACCCTTTGCTTTCTTTCAGGATGAGAAAGAAAAGGAATAGCCAAGTTTGCCATACACAAGTGGCCCCATCCATTTATAATATTCTTTTGGTATCCTTTTATTGTCTGTGAGATCCATAGTAATGATCTCTCTATTGTTTCTGATATTAGTAATTTTTGTCTTCTCTTTTTTTTTCTTGGTTAGGTTGACTAGAGTTTTACCAATTTTATTGATCTTTTCTAAGAAGGAGCTTTTGTTTTATTTTCTCTATTGTTTTCTGTTTTCAATTTCATTGATTTCTCTAATTTTTATTATTTTTATTCTTCTGCTTGCTTTAGGCTTGTATTGCCCTTCCTTCTATTGTTTCTTAAGGTGGAATTTTAGATGATCAATTTTAGATCTCTTTTTAAAATATATGTATTTAATGCTATAAGTTTCCCTCAAAGTACTGCATTGCTGCATCCCATGAATTTTGAGAAGTTGCATTTTCATTTAGTTCGAAGTGTTTTAAAATTTCTCGAGATGTCTTCTTTGACCCATGTGTTATTTAGAAGCACTTTGTTTAATCTTCAAGTATTTGGAGACTTTTCGGCTCTCTTTTTGTTATTAATTTCTAGTTTAATTCTATCGTGGTCTGAGAGCATACTTTACATGATTTCTGTTCATTTCACTTTTTTAAAGAACGCTTTATGGGACAGAATGCAATCTCTTTTGGTAAATGTTCCATGTGAACTTGGAAGAATATGTATTTTGTTGTTGGATAGAGTATTCTATAAATGTCAATTAGCTCAAACTGGTTGAGAGTGCTGTTGAGGTCAATTAAATCATTACTGACTTCCTACCTGCTAGATTTATCAATTATTGAGAGAGAAGTATTGAAATATCCAACTATAATACTGACTTTGTGTATTTTTCCTTGCATACCTATCATTTTTTTGTCTCAGGTATTTTGATGCTTTGCTGATGAATGCATGTTGAGGATTGTTTTGTCTTCTTGGAGAATTGACTCCTTTAATATTACATAATGCCCTGCTTTATCCCTGATGATTTTCCTTGCTATAAAGTCTGCTTCGTCTGAAATTAGCTCTTCCAGCTTTCTTTTGATAGTGCTAACGTGATATATCTTTTTCTATTCCTTATAACCCATCTGAGTCTTATATTTAAGGTGGGTTTCTTGTAGACAGCATAGGGTTAGGCCTTGCTTTTTTGCTACTCTGACAATCTCTGTCTTTTACTCGGTGTATGTAGACCATTCACATTGAAAATGATTATTGATACAGTTGGATTAATATCTACTATGTTTGTAACAGTTTTCTATTTGTTACAGTTATTTCTTGTCTCTTTTTTTCCTTGTCCCATCCATTTTAATGACTATTTATCAATGTTTTCCCAGAGATTGCCTGAGCTCTCAACCAATATCATGTCTAGCTCTGTGTGCAGCAAAATATACTTCCTCATACCTGTGCATAATAAGGCAGGTGCGAAGGTGTTCGTGCAGCATTGCCTTTAAAGTGGGCAAACCCAGTCTTCATCAATGGGGCAATAGGAATTTAAATTATGGTTCACTGACCTACAGGAATACCAGGTGGCAGTTAAACGTAAGCCAATACATCTATATGTCCTGGAATATAGCAAATTCTGACACATATTGTTAAGTAAAAGAAGTGAGTTGCAGACCAATATATGTATTATAATTCTTTTAGGTAAAAATTGTGTGTGTGTGTGTGTGTGAATGTCTAAATGCACAGAAAAGTGTGTGTCTAAATGCACAGAAAAATCTCTAGGTTTATACAAATTGTGTTGATGGCAGTTTTGGGAAAGCAAAGAAATATTAATTATATTTTTTCTGACAAAACTTATATTCATGTATTCATAAACTTTAAACACACACACACACACACACACACACACACACAAACTTGTTTAAGACCAGACTGGCCAACATGGTGAAACCCTGTCTCTACAAAAATACAAAATTTAGCCAGGCATGATGGCAGTCTCCTGTAATGCCAGCTACTGGGGAGGCTGAGGTAGGAGAATTGCCTGAACCCGGGAATGTGGAGGTAGCAGTGAGCTAAGATCACGCCATTGCACTCCAGCCTGAGCAACAGAGTGAGACTCTGACTGAGAAAGAAAGAAAGAAAGAAAGAAAGAAAGAAAGAAAGAAAGAAAGAAAGAAAGAAAGAAAGAAAGAAAGAGAGAGAGAGAGAGAGAGAGAGAGAGAGAGAGAGAGAGAGAGACAGAAAGAAAGAAGGAAGGAAGGAAGGAAGGAAGGAAGGAAGGAAGGAAGGAAGGAAGGAAGGAAG
>NW_016818836.1:169151-171962 GCF_001698545.2 Rhinopithecus bieti
GAGGGGGGAGGGGAGAGGAAGGAAGGAAGGGAGGAAGGGAGGAAGGGAGGAAGGGAGGAAGGGAGGAAGGAAGGGCTGGGCATGGTGGCTCATGCCTGTAATCCCAACATTTTGGGAGGCTGAGGCAGGCAGGTTGCTTGAGCCCAGGACCTTAAGACCAGCCTGGGCAACATAGGGACACCCCGTCTCTACAATAAATACAAAAATTTGCCAGGTGTGCTGGTGCCCACCTATAGTCTCAGCTACCCAGGAGGCTGAGATGGAAGAATCACCTGAGCCTGGGAGGTCAAGGCTAGAGTAAGCTGTGATTGCACCACTGCACTCCCACCTGGGTGACAGAGTGAGACCTTGTCTCAAAAATAAAAAATAAATTAAAAGTAGGCTGGGCATGGGTGGCTCACACCTCTAATTCCAACACTTTGGGAGGCTGAGGTGGGTGAATCACCTGAGGTCAAGAGTTCGAGACCAGCCTGGCCAAACATGGTGAAACCCCGTCTCTACTAAAAATACAAAAATTAGCCATGTGTGGTGGCATGTGCCTATAGTCCCAGCAGGCAGAGGTACGAGAATCATTTGAACCCAGGAGGCAGAGATTGTAGTGAGCTGAGATCGAGTCCCGGCACTCCAGCCTGGGCGATAGAGCGAGACTCCGTCACAAAAATATATAAATAAATAAATAAAATAAAATCTTAAAATCAAAGAAACTTAAAATGTTTTACCTCACAAGGAGAGAACATCTGCTTAAGTAACGCTCTCTAACCTCAGCATTTAGTGGTTCTTCTGAAATGGGTGGTTCATACTCATGGTGATCAGGTGCTAGAGATGCAGGAAGCAAAGATGGTCTCCAGTACTTAACAAGCTCAATGGTTCCCTTTTCCCAGTCTTTAGGATTTTGGGCAAATTTATTCAAGATGGATACATTTAGTTCCACAAAGTGGACACTTTGGGGGTTCACAAGGATGGGGACTACAGCTCACCAGGGCAGAA
This sequence comes from Rhinopithecus bieti, assembly GCF_001698545.2. NCBI lineage: Eukaryota > Metazoa > Chordata > Mammalia > Primates > Cercopithecidae > Rhinopithecus > Rhinopithecus bieti. The sequence goes on from NW_016818836.1 coordinate 170,139, forward strand.
CTTGAGCCCCCTATGACTTGGGGGGTTGATGGTGGCAGAGAAGTCTCTTGCTGGGTGTGTGGGATGATCCCTCTGCAGGAGGGAGGAATCTGGTAAAAGTGGTAAAGATCCACTCATCGGGACCTGTGCTTCTTGCCTATCGTTTTCAGGATCCATGGGCTAAGCAGCTTCTGTAAGGTTGCAGTATTGCTGTAGTTTCCGTGCAGGCATCGGGGGACAAGGATTCCTGAAATACCTTCCCCTTGAGGCCTTGCAAAAGAAAACAAGAGAGTCTCAATACATGCACCAAGTCAAGGTGTTGGTAAATTATTAAGTAATGACTGATTTTTTTTCTGTGACTTAGTCCAGTGAGATGTTGTGTCAAATTAAACACAGAAAGAGCTCGTGTATAACACTCGATAGGCCTAGGGTTACCACAGGATTCAAACACATTTGATTCAGGATCTCAAAGTCGGAAAACTCTGTTTCTGTTATTTCTTCTCAGTAAGAGGAAACCACACACAGAGAATTACCTACTCTTATTCCCCAAAGTTAATCTCATTTGGGAAAGTGGGTGAGGGTTTTATCCTCCCTCTTAGGCATCACTCTCAATTTTATTGCCATGGTTAATCAAGGTGAATTTCAATAGTGTCTGACCTGCGAATTAGTTTTCTGCCATTTGGAATCAAGGATGTGCGGGTCTACAGCTGCAGGAGACTTCAGAGACATCCCCATGCTTTAAAAATTTCTCTCAGGAGAGTGGTAAGGTAGGGTGGCTGTTGTCACCACAGGTTGGAAGACAAGACGGTCACAAACGTCAGAGAATTTATTCTGATGGAAACTTATCCTCTGGGGTGCATTATAACGGACATAAAGACTCAACTTCAGGAAGATGACAGTTTTCTCCAGTTAATCTACAGATCCAGTGCATTCAAACTGCCAACCAGATTTTCCTGACAAGCTGATTATCAAATCCATATGGAAGTATAAAGGACCAAAAATAGCTGAATAATTTTGCTGAAAGGTAAGGGGGGGACCCATTATCCAAATATCATTATGTGTAAACTCTAGTAACTTCAACATGAACAGAACAATGAAAGAGAATAGGGGACCTAGAAAATACAGATGTGAAAATGTTGGAGATGGCTGGGCACTCTAGTGGGTAAAAGGATTTGATCATTGGTGCTGTGATACTGGCTTCCCATGTGGGAAAAATGTAAAACTTGAACTTTATCTCAAACCATTCACAAATGTATACTCCAGATAGAATAAATATGAAAAGCAAAGTTTCAAAACTTTTTTAAAATGTGTTTTAAGATAGAGACATGATAAGGACAGAATTTCTTGGTCAAAATATAAAAGCACAAGCCATAAAAGTGTGATGTTACCATTCAAACATTTGTTTAAAGTATGCAGGGCAAAACCAATACAAAATTTAAGTCTCAAATTAGTAGAAGATATTTGCAGTGCATAAAAGCAACAGAAGATTTTCATCCATAACATATCAGACTCTCACAAAGTAATAAGTTAAAGACAGCAGAATTAAAAATGGGCAAAGTACGTGACCAAGCCAACATCCAAATAAAAAGATGCCAAACCTTACTTGAATCAGTGAGATGCAAATGAAAACAACTGATATCATTTTATACTCAAATTAGCAAAATGAACAAGACCAATAACATCAAGCACGGGGGAGGATATGGCCAAATAACTGTTATGCAATGCTGATGGGGATGTAAACTGTTACAACTGCTGTGGAGATCATTTGGGATATCTAGTAAAAATATCTATTAAGGGCCGGGCGCGGTGGCTCAAGCCTGTAATCCCAGCACCTTGGGAGGCCGA
>NW_016818836.1:175137-190385 GCF_001698545.2 Rhinopithecus bieti
TATATATATATATATATGTTGAATGAAATAAGCAAATTTTAAAAGTGCATGTACAGTCTGACATTATTTATAAAGAATAAAAGCACATGCCATATATTATTCATTATTATGTCATTGTTTATAGATACTTACATAATAAGAGAATCACAAGCCTTAAGTCAGAACCCACAAATTTCAAGATAAGGTATGCAGTATTGAGGATGAAATGGGGGTGAAGAAGGGGTCTCAACACAAACATTTTATTGCTTGAAATAAAAGACTGAAGCAAATTTGGCAAAAGTTAAATTTGCTAAATCTGACAGATTTATTTAGCAAATCTGCTAATTTGCTATATAAACTTGCAGCTAGTATATTACCTTCAGTAGTTTTCTTTATATTTGGCATAATTCATAATTCATGGGAGGAGGTAATTACATATTAAAGATGTATATTCACTGGCTGGGTGCAGTGGTTCATGCCTGTAATCCCAGCACTTTGGGAGGCCAAGACAGGTAGATCACCTGAGGTCAGGAGTTTGCGACCAGCCTGGCCAACATGGTGAAACCTCGTTTCTACTAAAAATACAAAAATTAGCAGGGTGTGGTGTCAGGCATTTGTGGTCCCAGCTACTCAGGAGGCTAAGGGAGGAGAATTGCTTGAACCTGGGAGGTGGAGGTTGCTGTGAGCTGAGACCATACCACTGCACTTCAGTCTGGGTGACAGAGCGGGACTCCATCTCAAAATAAATAAATAAATAAATAAATAAATAAATAAATAAAATAAAAGCATATAGTCATAATCAACAGAATAACTGTATGTAATGAGTACCTGCTGTGTTCCAGGCACTGTTTAAAGTATAGGCATACCTCATTTTATTGTATTTTATTTTTTATTGTGCTGCACGGATGTTGTATTTTTAGCAAATTGAAAGTTTGTGGCAACCCTGAATGAAGCAAATCTATCAATACCATTTTTTAATAGCGTGTGTTGACTTTGTTCCTCTGTGTCACCTTTTAATAATTCTTGCAATACTTCAAACTTTTTCATTATTATTGTATCTGTTCTGGTGACTGTAATCAGTTATTTCTGATGTTACTATTTGAATTGTTTTGGGGCACCATGAACCATGCCCATGTAAGACAGTGAACCTGTTGGTTGTGTTCTGACTGCTCCACCACCAGCCATTCTGTCTCCTTCTCCTTAGGCCTCCCTATGCCCTGAGGCATAATATGAAAATTAGGCCAATTAATATTAAAATTAGACCAATTAATAACCCTACAATGGCTTCTAAGCGTTCAAGGGAAAGGAAGAATTGCACATCTCTCACTTTAAATCAAAAGTTAGAAATGATTAAGCTTAGTGAGGGAGGGATGTTGAAAGTGGAGATAGGCTGAAAGCTAAGTCTCTTGTGTCAAATAATTAGCCAAGTTAAGAAGGTAGAGAAAAAGTTATTGGAGGAAACTAAAAGTACTAATCCAGTGAACACATGAATGATAAGAAAACGAAATAGCCTTATTGCTGATAATGGAGAGAGTTTTAGTGGTCTGGGTAAATCGGAACTGCCACAAAATTCCCTTTAGTGAAAGTTTAATCCAGAGCAAAGTCCCAACTCTCTTAAATTTTATGAAAGCTGAAGTGGTGAGGAAGCTGCAGAAGAAAAGTTTGAAGCTAGGAGAGGTTGGTTGATTCAAGTGGTTTAAGGGAAGATACCATCTCCTTAACATCAAAATGCAACATGAAGCAGGTGCTAATATAGAAACTAATAGGTACTGCAGCACAGCAAGTTATCCAAAAGATCTTTCTAAGATTATTGACAAAGGTGGCTACACTAAACAACAGATTTTCAATGTAGACAAAACAGCCTTTTATTGGAAGAAGATGCTACTAGGTCTTTCACTACTAGAGAGAAGTCAATGCCTGACTTCAAAGGCCAGCCTGCCTCTCTTGTTAGTGGCTAATGCAGCTGGTGACTTTACGTTGAAGCCAGTGCTCATTTACCATCCTAAAAACCCTAGGGCTCTTAAGTATTATGCTAAATCTACTCTACTTATACTCTATAAATGGAATAGCAAAGCCTGGATGATAGCACATCTGTTTAGAGCATGGTTTACTGAATATTTAAAGCTCACTGTTGAGACTCACTCAGGAAAAAAGATTCCTTTCAAAATATTACTGCTCTTTGAAAATGTACCTGGTCACCCAAGAGATCTGATGGAGATGTACAAGGAGATTAATATTGTTTTTCATGACTGGTAAAACAACATTGCTTTTACAGTCCATGGACCAAGAAGTAATTTTGACTTTCAAGCCTTGTTATTTAAGAAATACATTTTGTAAGGCTAGGGCTGCCATAGATGATGATGCCTCTGATAGATCTGGGCGAAACCTTCTGGAAAGGATTCACCATTCTAGATGCAACAAAGAACATTTGTGATTCATGGGAGGAGGTAAAAATACCAACATTAAGAGGAGTTTGGAAGCAGGTGATTCCAATTCTCCTGGATGAGTTGGAGGGATGGGTTCAAGACTTCAGTGGAGGAAGTAATTGCAGGTATGGTAGAAATAGCAAGAGAACTAGAATTAGAAGTGGAACCTGAAGACGTGGCTGAATTGTTGCAATCCCATGATCAAACTTGAACACATGAGGAGTTTATTCTCTCTGATGAGCGAAGAAAGTGGTTTCTTGAAATGGAATTTACTCCTGGTGAAGATGGTGTGAACTTGTTGAAATGACAACAAAAGATGTAGAATGTTTCATAAACTTAGTTGATAAAGAGACGTCAGTATTTGACAGGCGTGACTCTAATTTTGAATGCTGTTCTAATGTAGGTAAAATGCTATCAAACAGCATTGCATGCTACAGATAAATCTTTTGTGAAAGGAAGAGTCAATCAATGTGGCAAGCTTTGTTGTTGTCTTATTTTACGAAATTGGTACAGCCACGCCAAACTTTGGCAACCACCGTTCTGATCAGTCAGCAGCCATTGACATCAAGGCAAGACACCCGCCATCGGCAAAAAAATTATGACTCACTGAAAAGCTCAGGTGATTTTAGCATATGTTTGGTAATAAGTTATTTTTGATTCAGATATATATATTGGTTTTTTTCAGACATAATGTCTTTGTACACTTACTAGATTACCTTATAGGGTAAACATAACTTTTATGTACACTGGGAAACCAAAAAATGTATGTAACTGGCTTTATTGTGATATTTGCTTTATTGTGGTGGTCTGGAACTGAACCCGAGATATCTCTGAGGTACTGTACTGGAATTTCCAAGGTTAGTGAAACATCCTTTCTGTAGCCTGAGTGGTGAGATTTAGGCTAGTCTCCAAAATATCAAAAATAACTAGAATATAATGTAATAACAGTGATCATTAAGATAACAATGCTAGCAGCTGCCATTCACTGAGTACTATGTGCCATGCACTCTGCAAGCACTATTTTATTAATGCTTGTGTGTGAGGTAGATATTATCATTATTCTTGTTTTATATTCAAGGTTCAGAGAGGTTAATTCACTTGCTCGGAGTCACACAGATAGCCCAGATCTGCTATGTGCCAGCCCTAATTACTGAGCCATCCTGTCTGTCCCACCTTTTCTGAGCCAACTCCCGGCTTCTCCCGCACCACGGGTCGTGTAGCTGGCTTTGAAAATAGGTGCTCTTTCTATATAGATGTTCTTGAAAGGATCAACTTTACTTTTTTTTTTTTTTTCAAATAATCCAATATTAGATTACACTGGCCTTCTCCCAAGTTTTTCATCAAATTCATGAAGACTGCTGCTCCTTAAATTCTCAAGGCTTTGGAGTCAGGCCGCCTGGGGTGAATCCTAGCTTTCGGATTTATCAAATGTGGTGTGATTTCTAGGATGCCATTGAGCCCTGCTAAAGGAGTTGCTAATATCCACCTCTTTCTGCCCAAAGAACCCGCAACTCCCAGCACAGTGCTGGTGACTGTGAGGCACTCAGCAGATGGGAGCTTTGTTCCTAGTTGTGTTGTGATGGGGAAGCAACATGGCGCCTTGTCCTGCAGGCACACTTGAGTTAAGATCACACTGGGGCTCCCTCAGACCCTGGGCCGAGTTGGGGCATAGGCCGAGTTCGGGTATTGCTGCAGCCTCAGAACTGCCCAGAGTTGACTGAAGACACTCAGGGACCTCCATAACTGAGAACAGGCAGAGGCATTGTTTTTAACCCAGTGTGGACCCCCAAATGGAACATTTTCCTTCCCTAGGTGAACGCCTTCAGAACCCTCCGAAAATCACAGTTTCACTTTTAGCAAGGCTCCGCTGCAGCAGGGGAAAGCCCCCACAAACCCAGTCCTCTCCAAAGGGAGTGTTCTGAGCCCCCTGCTTCCTCCGCCCTTCTCTTCCCCCTGGTTAATTCCTTCGCTGCAGCTCGTTCTGCCTTCTTTCTTTCTTTGCCTTTTCAAGCCCCGCTCCTCTCTGATTTTGGAGGGCTGGCGCAGGCTTGGGCACTTCTTTCAAGGTTCTGTATTGTCTGTCTGCCCTGTGGCTTCTCCTTCTGCAACTCCGAGCAACTTTGTGCTTGGATTGCAGCTCCCAATAGTCCTGCCCTGACTTGCCCCAGGCACAGGGCAGAGATGAACCAGGGACTGTACCCAGGGTTTTGAGTTCCTGCCATGTTTATAGCATCAACTCTCCTTTAGCTCTTGGGAAAAAGAGTTTTAAAGTGCTGCAATCTTCTAACACAAAATTATATCAATGCTGAAAATGTGTTTTCCACTATACCCCACCAGGAAAAAAAAAAAAAGAGGATATCTATTTCAGGTGAGAGTCATGATGACTTCAGAAAGCAATATCAAAAGCTATCAAAATGTTTATACGGGTAGATTCAGTAATACAATCTGGAACGTTTCTCCAATGGATGTAATCTTAGGCTTGGCACAATACAGTATGAACACAGATGTTAAATGTTAAAAGCAATGGAAATGTTCAAAAATAAAGGAATACTTAAGTAAACAATGATAATGCATTCAGTATATTTTTAGGGATTAACATGATGATGTTTTAGAATTACAAAACCTATGGAAAGGTTGACAAGGAAAACGCAGACAGCATGCTTGATATAAACATACATTCAGCATGATTATAACCATATAAAATGTAAAAAATGTTTTTAAAAAGTGAGAAGAAATTACACCAAGATGTGTTTCCCTTGCTGTTGTTCCTAGTGGCTAATTTTTGCAATGTGTATTACTGCAGTTATATTACCTTTACAAATGGAAAGCTTAAAAATAACTCACTTCCCTTCCCAGAGAGCAATGCTCAGTACAAACCCACCCTCCACTCCAGAGATGGCCTTCAGCACTGGACTTTTTGGGGGCCAGAATCAAGCAGTATGTGTCACTTATTGTCTTATGTTGTTGGTGCCACTTATTCATATGTTGTCTCATAATTCTGCAGTTGTTTAATGTGTTTATATCTTTCTCCACAGCCATTTTTTAAAGGCTATTTTTTAAATTGTGGCAAAACATATACATAACACAAATTTACAATTTTAGTCATTTCTAAGTATACACTCCAGTGGCATTAAGTATATTTATATTTTTGTGCAATCATTACCACTATGCATCCATAGAACTTTTTCATCTTCCTAAGCTAAAACTGTACCCATTAAGCACCAACCCCCTATGCCCCATCCCCCAGTTCCAGGTAACCGCTATGCTATTTTCAGTTTCTCTGACAAATTCAGAGACACCACTCTTGGTACCTCCTACAAGTAGAATCATACTGTATTTACCTTTTTGCACAATCATTTTTTGAAACTTTAAAAAAAGTTAATTAATTTGACAGTCTCACTTGGTCACCCAGGCTGGTTGGTGTTTGCAGTGGCATGATCATGGCTTGACCTCCTGGACTCAAGTGATCCTCACATCTCAGACTCCTGAGTATCTAGGACTAAGGCACCCACCACAGAGCCTGGCTAATTGTCTAATTTTTAGTAGAGATGAGGTCTCACTATGTTGTCCAGGCTGATCTCAAACTCCTAGGCTCAAGGGATCCTGCTACTTCAGCCTTTCAAAGTGCTGAGATTACAGTGTGAGCCACCAGGCTCGGCCTGCAGAATCATTTTAAAAAGCTCTCTGAGGATAAGGACCAAGGCCCTGATTTGTTTTCATTGTAAGCATAATGTTCATTTGCTCATTGATTTGACATTCACTGTGCACCCACAACATGTGTGCACTGTTCAAGGCAGGGTTTAAGCAACGCTCAAGAAGCACATGTGGTCTCTCAAGGGGACGGTGTAGTGGACAGAGATAATGAAGAAAAACATAGAGAAGAAAGAATGACAGAGCGTGAGAAGTGCTGTAAGTGCAGTGACAGAGACCACCCCGGGGCCTCCTGGATAGGCTGCATGTTTGTAGGATGATGGGGAGTGGTCCTGGAGAAGACTGAGGAGGAGCCCTAGGGGGTCCAGGCAGAGAGAGGAGGGGCACCGAGCTGGAGGAGGGAAGGGCATTTGTACAGAGTGTGTGTGTGTGTGTGTGTGTGTGTGTGTGTGTATGCTGGGGGACATGCGGGGAGATGGCAGGCCTCAGCACTGGGGAGAGCTGGAGTGCATTCTAGATGCAGTGGGGAGCTAGAGCAGGGACTCTCTTCTCCCTGCCCAGCCTGAGAGCAGGGAAGGAGGCCCTGGGCTGTGGCTAATTGCAGTCAACACTGAGGAACAAGTGCCAATGCTTCGTGCAGGGCACAACCTCTGCCACACTTTTACCTATGTGACCTTCTGGGCCAGGTGCTGTGAGGTGCTCCATTTCTCAGATAGGAAGGCTGAGGCTCAGATCAATGCTGCCTTGCACACAGCTGGAAATGGCCAAATCAGCCCCAAAGCCCCACTTTGTTCTGCGTCTTTGTGAAGGGCCGAGTGGCTGTGTGTGCAGTGTCTGTTGTGCTGGACATACAACAGGAAAGCAATTGTTACCTCTAATTTTTAGGAGGCCAAAGGACAAGAAGCCACGTGCTGTAGGCCAAAGAGCAACTAAGGGATCGAAGAGTAAATATGTGATTGAATGAGCAGATGAAAAGATAAAAAGCCTCCCCCAGCACAAACCCGCAACCCATTCCCTTCCCAGGGTCCTGGGGGGAGGGGGTTTCATCACTGTCCTGGGTCAGGGAAGAGAGAGGGAGGCCTTGTGGTGGAGGGGAGGGGAGGAGAGCTCACCATCAAAGGTGTAAAGAAGGTTCTAGTCCCTCCAGAGCACACTCAGGGATGCTTTCTTGTGCTTCTGTCGCAAGGCCTCGTCTCAATCTTGCTTACTATAAATGCAGTGCTACGTCCTGCTTGTCCTTTACTTCATTGCATAAACCTTCCCTGAATCACTTACAGAATCTTTAGAACCACCATTGTTAAGGTTTGAATAGTTGCATACCAAGTAAATGACCACAGCTTATTGAAACTCCTCTTTATAGTCGACCACTTAGGTTGTTCTGTTGTTATTTCTAGAACACATAACTAATGTTAATAAATAATGATGATAACACAGATTAGTATTTCCTGAGGATGGATCTCTTGCGTGGGTTCCAAAGCTCTAAGCAATTTCTATGGGCCCTGGAGTTTCCTCCACAGCTCCTAAGGCAGCTCTGGCACATGAGGAAGCTGGGAAAAGAATAGGGGTAATGGACACATCTGCCTTGCAGGGGTGATGAGCGCATCTGCCTTGGTAAGTGAACTTGTTGGCTCTGTCCCACGCAACTCGGGTGTCTGTGGGGCAGTGTGCTGCTGGGGTTGGAGAGGGGCCGCCCTACATAACGTCCCCACATAAAAGGGGCAGGTGTGCAGGTGGTCCCGGGGATGGCGGCAGCTTTGTCTGACTCCCCTCTACTGGGGGGCTGTGGGAGATGTGGGAGTGGAGGGTACGGATCACCCTCCTCCGGGGTCCTCCAACCTCTCCTTAGCCATTCTCTTTGACTTCCTTGGGAAAGAGTCCAGGCTTCAGAGGATTCTTTGCCCATTTCAATCTGACCCCATTTGAATCCCCAACGGTCGCAGTAAACCCCAGGCACACAAAGACAGAGACTTGTGGCTGGCTTGCGGTTGCTGTGATCACGTTGGAATCAGACAATGGCTGCCCTGGCAGGCAGCACCCAGGCACCTTTCAGGTGGGAAAAGACTGAGCCAGGTGAATGTCCCAGAGCTCCAGCCAGCCCAGGCTCCTATGGGTGATAACTGCACCAGACACCTCTCAGAGGAAGCCAACAGAAAGTGTATGCAGCGGCAACATGAGCATTCGGACATGAACAGGAGCTCCTACCTGAATGTGCAGACCTCCACCACTGGAGCTCTCGGGGGAAAACATCCACGACAGCCTCCCTGAGCCTTGAAACATTTGTAGACCAAGCAGGCTCAGGTGCCCATGTTTGCAGGCGGTTTTGTAGAACGTGTCATTTATCTTATATTGATGTACCCTTGAAAGCCCGGGAGGAAGTGTGGTCTTGTGGGGAGCTCTGTGCAGGCAACATGACAGTCTGTATTGTCTTCCTAGCTCTGCCCCGGTTGTCAGAGGAGTCCATCTGGGCCACAGGGGTGAGGGGCCGTCACCCCTGCCTTTTGTTTAGCCAGTGACACCTCCCCAGTTGTGTGGCAGGTGATGCAGCAATAATGCCCATGAGCTCCTCTCAACATTCAAAACAAAACAGAGAGCCACTCTAAAACAGTGGCTTTCTTGCAAATGAAATATGCTGAGAATCTGTGACATGTGCAGGTTGGTAAGTGAGAAGGAAACAGGAACTACCAATCTATTCTGACAACGTAAAAAGCAGTGGAGGTTTGGGGCCAGGAGAACAAAAGACCTATGGGAGAGGAGGTGACCCAGCAAGGGTGGCCATGGACTTGGGTGAATCACCTGAGCCCTGTCACTTGGAAAGAACCCTAACAACCATCTTAATCCTTTCTGCATAGATACCTTACTGTGCTGCTGCTGAGTGTGAAGCATGGCTACTAAAACGTTCACTTCATTTTTTAAAAGTAGAGCAGGTTCAAGGTTATTCCTGTAGAAGACAGTGTCGCTCTCACTCATGTGCATTGTGGGAGGTTTCCTTACCAGGATCGAAAGGGGTGGATTTACAGTGGTTCACACATGTAGACATGACTGAAATTTTTTTTTTTTTTTTTTTTTTTTTGAGACAGAGTCTCGCTCCGTCGCCCAGGCTGGAGTGTAGTGGCACGATCTCGGCTCACTGCTACCTCTGCCTCTCGGGTTGAAGTGATTCTCCTGTCTCAGTCTCCCAAGTAGCTGGGATTATAGGCGCCTGCCACCACACCCGGCTAATTTTTGTATTTTTAGTAGAGGCAGTGTTTCACCATGTTGGCCAGGCTGGTCTCCAACTCCTGACCTCAGGTGATCCACCCACCTCGGCCTCCCAGAGTGTGAGGATTACAGGTGTGAGCCACCGTGCCGACTGTGGATTTTGTGGCAGCAAAAAGTTCATCTTGGTACATCAGCTAAGACTGTGGTCAAGTGTAAGCCATTGAGTAGACTGGTTTTTGAGTGATTCTTGGAAGCTTGCAAGGACTTCTTCTGAGAAAAAAAATTAAACTTTCTGGTAGAGTTAAACATGAATTGGCTTGCCCTGAGAGTTCGGGTTCTGTGTCGTGAGAGGTAGTTAAATGTGGATTGAGGGCCTGGTGCGGTGGCTAATGCCTGTAATCCCAACACATTGGTAGACTGAGGTGGGTGGATTGCTTGAGCCCAGATTGAGACTAGCCTGGCCAACATAGTGAAACCCCATCTCTACAAAAATACAAAAAATTAGCCAGGCATAGTGGCATGCGCCTGTGGTCCCAGCTACGCAGGAGGCTGAGGTGGAAGATCACTGGAGCCCAGGAGGCAGAGGTTGCAGTGAGCCGAGATGGCACCACTGCACTCCAGCCTGGGTCACAGAGCAAGACCCCATCTCAAAAAAAAAAAAAAAAATGTGGGGTAGACAAATATGGGGCAGGGTTGCTGTTTGCTGTAAAGGGTGTTCACGTTTTATTTTGGAAGCTGAATTAGGTGAACTTTAAATTCTTTTTGCAACATAGAGTTCTACAGCTCTGGACTAATGGATCAGATTTTGCTAGTTGCAAAGATTTTTGAATTTTAATTGCAGTTTGCTGCTGTTTCACCCACAACAAAAGTAGAGGAAGAACTCATAGCTTATATGCACTGATCACGAACTCTGGGACTTTATAGAGGAGACTAGGAAAACTTGTGCAGGACCTGAACTTGAACTGCCTTGACTCTTGTTCCCATGTGCTGGGGGATGGGGCAAGGACATCTCACCAGGTATCAGTGGGTGGTATACACTATCTGAGTAAAGTCATATCCTTATAGTGTTGTTTTCTTGCCTGGTGACTTGACTGAGTTTAGGCTTCGTGACCTGCTTGTAAAATGGCAAGAGTGTGTACGTACATAAGTGATTAATTGACATAATGCAGGTAAATAGTACAGTACCAAACGCATAACAAATGCTTAATAAATGAAGATGGTGGCTGGCAAGTGGGGGTGAATGTCAATAAACAACATGTAAAGACATGGATCATCTGGTCACTTTAAACTTTTAGCCAGATCAATGTGAGCAAAATTTCTCTAAAAATGACTAGAATTGTGTGTGTGTCTGTGTGTCTGGACCCACAGAGAAGTTTTTAACACAGATATATAAAGTAGATAATCTCATTTATATTTTGGAAAATTTTAATTTTAAAAAATTTTTGTTATTTGATGATGATGATTTGTTTCCCCTTCAGAGGAGGTTTTCCAGCTCTAGGAGATGCTGTTGACAATCTCACTTCTGAAGTTAAGAGGCCTTTTGAGTGGCTCTGGCCACTGAGAAGTGAAACCAAACCCTGGGAGCAGCTAGAGACGGCCAGCTTGTGATATTCAGAGCCAATGTGTAAGTGTGAAGTTCTGTGCAAGTAGGTTTTAAATAGGTACAGCCTAAAATACATAATTTTCTTATTATCAAAATCACATGCCTTTTTAAGGAAAATTCTAAGAAACACAGAAAAGCAAAGAGAAGAGGAAAATAAAGTACTCATATGGGTCTACCTCCAAAGATGCAACCAGCAACCGGCAACCTCTACTTTATTATCTTTTGGATTCCTTTACTCTTGAAAATGGGGCCCTACTCTAGCTGCTCTAATAATACTTCATCACTTTTTAAAAACAGTAATTTGTTTCTTGTCATTATTCTTCTCCATATATACATACACACCTTTTTTATTTTTTATAAATGGATATTGCATTGTTATTTTGCCTGGTGGTCAATGTAATACACAGATGGAAGTACTGCACATGCATAAACACCCGTAATCTGCCCCTCACCAATCCCTGTCACAATCAGAGTAGCCATTTTGGCATATGCTCTTTCTTTTTTTTTTTTTTTTTTTTTTTTTTTTGAGATGGAGTCTTGCTCTGTTGCCCAGGCTGGAGTGCAGTGGCACTATCTTGGCTCACTGCAACCTCTGCCTCCTGGGTTCAAGCAATTTCTCCAGCCTCATCCTCAGCCTCCTGAGTAGCTGCAACTACAGGTGCATGCCACCATGCCCGGCTAAGTTTTTGCATTTTAGTAGAGACAGGGTTTCACCACTTTGGTGAGGATGGTCTCGATCTCCTGACCTCGTGATCTGCCTGCCTCGGCCTCCCAAAGTGCTGGAATTACAGGCGTGAGCCACCGCGCCCGGCTGGCATATGCTCTTTCTGAATATTTTGTTTACTGTGCATTCCTAATTAGGGAAAAAGTAGTCAGGCTGGTGGGAGTCAGGCGGGTGGGAACAAGGGAAAATAAAAAGAGAAAGCAGATAAGCAACAAGTCTGCCTTTCTTTATGGTCCAGGACACAGAGCAAGTAACTCTCACCAGACACCTGCAAGTTAGCTCACTGCAACCTTGGCATTATTAATACTACACAAAGCCCTCTTCAACAGAAGGTATAAACACTACCCTGTAAAATCTCCAGCAAGCCTTTGTCTCCTTGCAGTCAGTTTCTCTCTGCTGCCTGCCCGTTGTCACTCTGGCAACATATTTTCTAATAAATCTTCTGCCTTTCTTTACCTGCAACTGTCTCGGTAAATCTTTTACCTCCACACCACCGGCTGTCATTCCCCCATGACATTTAACACATGTTTCTCACACAGGTAATTTCTTTCCTCTTCTGCCCAGGCCTGGGTTCATAGAATATCTAACATTTGATAATCTGCTTTTTAAATTTAATAATGCATTGTGAATATCTTTCCATTTATTAAACATTCTTGTACAGCATTATTTTAATGTCATTTATTACCTTGCATGGATGTATTCTCATTTATTTCACTGGTAGGTACTTAGGTTTTTAGCATCTTTTCCTTTTTTTTTTTTTTTTTTTTTGAGACAAGGTCTCGTTCTGTCACCTAGGCTGGAGTGCAGTGGTATGATCCTGGCACACTGCAGCCTCAACCTCCTGGGTTCAAGTGATCCTCCCACCTAAGCCTCCTAAAGTGCTGGGATTATAGGCATGAGCCACAGGGCCCAGCCAGTTTTTAGCATGTTTTTAATATGCTCACAATACTGCGATGCATGTCTTTGCCACTAATAATTCTTGTGGGGCTGGGCGTGGTGGCTTGCACCTGTAATCCCAGCACTTCGGCAGGTCACTTGAGGCCAGCAGTTTGAGACCAGCCTGGCCAACATGGCAAAACGCTGTCTCTACTAAAAATACAAAATTTAGTCAGGCGTGGTAGCACATGCCTGTAATCCCAGCTACTTGGGAGGCTGAGGCATCAGAATCGCTTGAACCTGGGAGGCAGAAGTTGCTGTGAGCCGAGATCGTGCCACTGCACTCCAGCCTAGGGGACAGAGTGAGACTCTGTCTGAAAAAAAAAAAAAAAAAAATTGTTATTATTGTGCATAACCAATAACATCAGGAATATTTTCATGATATATTCATAGAAGTGAAATTGCTGGTTCAAAAAACAATACACAAATTTGAAGCTCTAGATATGTATTGCCAAACTGCCCTTCAGAATGGTGGGACCAGCCTGGACTCCCAGCAATGGCTTATGAATGAGCCCATTTATCAGCACTGTCATCCACCTGAAATGCTATATTATGGTACAATCTGGTAAAATCCATTTAAAAAATGCATTCCTTTTGTTTGTTTATTATTTTAATACTTCCAATTTACATTAGAAACCAGTTTGCATTTAATTTTATTAGATTTTGTTATTAATTGAATTACTAAATTTCTGGTTTCTTTCTGTCTTTTTAACAAACATTATTTATTTAAATCATTTAGAATTTCTTTTGGTGTCAGATATGAAGGGCTAAAACTCAGTTTTTTCCAAATAGTTAACCAATTGTCTTGGCACTCTTTATTATAAGCTATTCTTTTGTTTGTTTGTTTTTGAGACAGAGTCTTGCTCTGTTGTCCAGGCTGGAGTGCAGTGGCCTGATCTTGGCGCACTGCAACCTCTGCCTCCTGGGTTCAAGCGATTCTCCTGCCTCAGCCTTCCAAGTCACTGGGATTACAGGCACCCACCATCATGTCTGACTAATTTTTGTATTTTTGTAGAGACGAGTTTCACCATGTTGGCCAGGCTGGTCTTGAACTCCTGACCTCAGGTGATCTGCCTGCCTCGACCTCCCAAAGTGCTGGGATTACAAGCATGAGCCACCGTGCCCAGCTTCTATAATCTATTCTTTCCCCATGTATGTGAATGCTACATTTGTCATGTAATCCACAAGTTCAAATGGAGTCTATTCATGCATCACTTCAGTTGTTGAAATCAGCAATTTAAAACTGATCAGTAAATATCTAGAAGCTGATAATCCCATGAGGCGAGAGAAACTTTTGCCTTTGAGAAAGAAAATGTTTTCCTTCTGATTCTAAAATAATAGGTGAGTTGCATTCCTCTGTCTCTGCAATTTTTCCCTCTGCTAGGACCCACAGATGGGAAAAATGAGACATCTGATGAGGCAGCAGGAATCCAGAAGCCAGAACACGGCTAACCAGTAACGAAGTTGTGGGATCACTGATGCTCCCCTACCCCAGACACGGGTGGTCAAAGTAGAAACTGAAGATCAGCCTCAGAGACTCCCAGACTGAGGAGTCAGCCTAATTTTCTGATAAGAAATTAAAGACTAGGGGCTGGGGGGAGTGAGAGAAGTATTATTCTCAAACTTTTAGGGAAAAAAAAACAAAACACACAAAATGAAACAAAACAGTGAAAAGAATGATCAGGAAGTCAGTAACTTCATTGTGCCTGTGCTTGCAATGCCATCTTTTTAACTGTAGGAATTAGCAATTGTAATAACCAGTTGCACTGCTGTAAAGAAGGTATAAGTGAGTGGGAAAGGGTCTTAATTGTGCTCTCTCATCTGACCAGCTTGAGTGTTCACACCATGCAGCCACAGCCAGAGCAGCACACTCTATCTGAGGTGGTGAATTGTAATTTTAGGCAAATATCAGAGGAGAAAATAAATTACCTTGAGTGCTTATAAAACTAAAAATAGTAAGAGAAGGCCAGGTGCAGTGGCTCACGCCTGTAATCCCAGCACTTTGGGAGGCTGAGGAGGGTGGATCACCTGAGGTTAGGAGTTCAAGACCAGCCTGGCCAACATGGTGAAAACTCATCTCTACTAAAAATACAAAATTAGCCGGGCGTGGTGGTGTGTGCCTGCAAGGCCAGCTACTCGGGAGGCTGAGACAGGAGAATCGCATGAATCCGGAAGGCAGAGGCTTCAGTGAGCCAGGATCACGCCACTGCACTCCAGCCTGGGTGACAGAGTGAGACTCGATCTCAAAAAATAAAAAAATAAAAAAAAAGAAGAGATGTCATATCAAATAAGAGGAAGGGCACAGTCACATGAGGTTTTTATGCGGCACCAAATAACCTGTTTGAGTAGGGAATAAATGCCGACACTGTCAGGTTATGAGCCACTACGATGTCCACTTTTGCTGCCCCCACTCTCCCTTCTGTTGTTGGTTTGCCCCCAATTTACTGCTCCCTGTGTGTGTTGAGCTTTGTAAGCTGCCCCAAATCCTTTTGGGAATTAAGCAATGCAAGAATAAATAAAACATTGATTCTTAGGAGCTTTTCAATGTATTATAAAATTGAATTTTAACAGACAAGTTAGTAAAAATAAAAGACGAATACTTTTGTTTTGATCTCTTGTTATTTAAATGAAATTAATTCCTTTTCCAGGGGAAAGTTTTTGTTTTAACACTCATGGTCAGTGCTGGCCTCCCCTCCTCTCCTCTCCTCTCCTCTCCTCTCCTCTCCTCTCC
>NW_016818836.1:191017-219639 GCF_001698545.2 Rhinopithecus bieti
TTCCTTTCCTTTTCTTCCTTCCTTCCTTCCTTCCTTCCTTCCTTCCTTCTTCCTTTCCTTTCCTTTCCTTTCCTTTCCTTTCCTTTTTCCTTCCTTCCTTCCTTCCTTTTCTTGGGGGGCAGTGGGGACAGAGCCTTGCTCTGTTGCCCAGACTGGAATGCAGTGGCTTGCTGTAACCTCAAACTTCTGGACTAAAGTGACCCTATGGCCTCAGCCTTCCAAGTAGCTGGGACTGTAGGCATGTACCACCATGCCTGGCTATTTCTTTGGTAGAGACAGGGTCTTGCTTTGTTGCCCAGGCTGGCAAATCATTGGTTTTTTTTCCTT
The DNA here is from genome assembly GCF_001698545.2 of Rhinopithecus bieti. Lineage (NCBI taxonomy): Eukaryota > Metazoa > Chordata > Mammalia > Primates > Cercopithecidae > Rhinopithecus > Rhinopithecus bieti. Next base: position 191,345 of record NW_016818836.1, read on the forward strand.
TTTTGAGACAGAGTCTTGCTCTGTTGCCCAGGCTGGAGTGCAATGGCACAATCTCGGCACACTGCAACCTCCATCTCCTGAGTTCAAGCGATTCTCCTGCCTCAGCCTCCTGAGTAGCTGGGATTACAGGCACCCACCACCATGCCTGACTAACTTTTGTATTTTTAGTAGAGATGGGGTTTCACCATATTGGCCAGGCTGGTCTGTAACTCCTGACCTCGTGATCTGCCCACCTCGGCCTCCTAAAGTGCTGGGATTACAGGTATGAGCCACCGTGCCTGGCCAAATCATTCTTTTTAAGTCATTCTTTTGATGGCTACATGATATTTTTGGGTGTAGCTAGACAGTAACTTATTAAATGATTCCCTATTGATTAACCTGGGATTGTTTCCCATTTTTATTTTTCCCAAACGATATTGATAGAATCATCTTTGTGTATTTATTCTGATGCAATGATGCTTCTACTTTCCTGGGGACTAATTCCCAGGAGTGCTGAGTGACAGTCCCTGATTCACGTTAAACGCTACTAGATGGTGCCCCCCTGTTTTCCACGAGGCTGCAGCGCTTATCACAGCATCAGCAACACCTGCGTGCCCTTGGCCCCAAGCTTTCCGCAGTGGGCACCATCGCTGTTTTACATTTTCACTTACTCAAGTGACATTTGTATGCAAATGACAGATTATTATTTTTCTGGAAGATGTATGCTTAACCATGTCAGGGTCATAACTCATGCTATGAAAAATATTTTGGTGTAGACGTCATAGCAGAAGAAATGAGAACATGTGAATCAGTCTTCCTCTCTTAGACACAGATACACACAAAGGTCTTAACTGAGCTTGGATATTAAAAGCAGTGCAGGGGAGAGGGTGGGGAGGTTTGGATTTACCATCAGGAGCATCTGACCAGGCTCAAATGTGGGATAGTTGTCCATTGAAGAGCCTTGTATGTCACAATGACTAGGAAAAATGTATAAGACAAATGTTCCAGGCCAGGCACGGTGGCTCACGCCTGAAATCTCAGCACTTTGGGAGGCCGAGACGGGAGGATCATGAGGTCAGGAGTTCGAGACCAGCCTGACCAACATGGTGAAACCCCATCTCTACTAAAAAATACAAAAATTAGGGAGGCATGATGGCGCATGCCTGTAATCCCAGCTACTCAGGAGACTGAGGCAGGAGAATCGCTTGAATCCAGGAGGCGGAGGTTGCAGTGAGCCAAGATCATGCCACTGCACTCCAACCTGGGCAACAGAGCGAGATTCTGTCTCAAAAAAAAAGAAAAAAAGGCAAACATTCCCCTGCACCCTTCCCACCAAATTGATTGCCTGCCACACACAGAAGCACACACAGGCACACTCCGAAATTACGCAGATAAAAGCTCGACAGTATTACTTATCCCATTGATAAGCTCTTTTCTGTGCTGGGTGGGGCTGGAGGACTTCCTGAGGGAGGAAGATGGAACTGCCAGAGTGAGCACTGGCTCTTGTCTGAGCCCCTGTGACCCTTTCTTCTCTCCTTCCTCTTACCCTACACCACAAGGTAGACCACCCGACTTGGCTTTCTGAGTTTCTAGGGAGGTGGGCTTTGAGCAGGGCCCACAAAAGAACTTCAGCCAAAGTCTGCTTGTCTTGTGGAAGCTGCCCTACCTTCCTGTTCCCAAACCAGAAGCATCAGTGTGGCTGCAGTGTAGGTACTCGGATAGAAGGGGGTCAACCCAAGCTCCATCTTCTGCCCTAGCCCAGCTAGAGCCTTCGTGATCTGAAGTCAGGCCCACTTTTTGTGCTGATCACATTTACTGTTGCTCTCCCCTCCCCATGTCCCCCAAACTTGGCTGAGGCTGAGGTGAGGGTGGAGGGGTGGGAGTCATGGCCTCCCTTTTACCTGGCCTGGGCTTGCCCAGACAGCAGGCCTGGCCCAGCAGGCAGCTTCAGGCTTGCAGGATGCTGAAGGGGTGCTGGGGAGGGGTGTGTGGGGAAGAGGGGCCTCCACCCCTCTGCCAACACCACCTCACATCTTCCCCTCGTAACTTTGCCCTCACCCAACCGCAGAGACCTCCACAAATCTGTGAGAGGCTGTGAACTCCACTCCCAGACAAACACAACTTTTTTGAGAAGGCAATCCATGCCCTCTGCTTGTGTTGGCATCACCCGGGTCTTTCTCTGGTCTGTCCAGGGCTGGCACGAGGCTGCAGCCAGTGAGGCACTGAGGCCACTCACTCTTGGAGCCACGCAAGCACCAGCCTTGGGACTGTGTCCCCCTGGCCATGAGAATGAAAACCTGTGGGGTTAGGGACAGCTTCTGAGCCAAATCTTTAGTGCCTGAAACACGTGCCTGATTGAGATCTGAGTTGTTGAACTTGGTTCTCTAAGGGGATTGTCCATTGTACTTGGCAGAGTAAACATCCTGAGTGGTCCTCACAGCCTTAAGGAGTACAGAAAGGTACTCCTTAAGTACCTTTGCTGTAACCTCAAACTTCTGGACTAAAGTGACCCTATGGTCTCAGCCTTCCAAGTAGCTGGGACTGTAGGCATGTACCACCATGCCTGGCTATTTCTTTGGTAGAGACAGGGTCTTGCTTTGTTGCCCAGGCTGGCAAATCATTGTTTTTTTTTCCTTTTTTGAGACGGAGTCTTGTTCTGTTGCCCAGGCTGGAGTGCAATGGCACAATCTCGGCACACTGGGTGGGCGGGGGAGCCAGCAGGGGAGGTGCTGGGCTGTGCTCCCAGTTTGTGGGGGCCTAAGGACCTTCTATCTGAGCCTTTTGCTTTGTTCATTCATTCATTTCAATTCTGGCCTCAGGCTTAGGACTGACTTGTACAGCTGGCAGGAAAGAGCCAGAGGACCCCCACAGGCCTTGTCCCTGAGCTAGTAGGGAGGAACTGAGGCCTAGAGGCTCTAAGCAAGACTGCGAGCCCTGGGGACCCAACTGTGTCTATCCTGGCTATGCTGCACCCCTAGTCCCAGCACAGGGCGGGCTGAGCACACAGAAGTTTCCCCAAATAGATTTGAACTGACATGAAGAAACTTAAGGGATTGGGCATGGTGGCTCATGCCTGTAATCCCAACAGTTTGGGAGGCTAAGGTAGGAGGATTGCTTGAGCTCAGGAATTTGGACCAGCCTGGGCAACATAGCGAGACCTCATCTCTACTAAAAATAAAAAATAAAAAAATAAGTGGGCATGCTGGTGCACACCTGTAGTCCCAGCTACTCGCTTGAGTCAGGGAGGTCAAGGCTGCAGTGAGCCATGACGGCGCCACTGCACACTAGCCTGGGCAACAGAGCACTGTACACACACACACCCCACCCCTCAAGGAAGAGGAGAATTGAGTGCGGAGTTGTGGGTATTAGTTCAGTCATAAATGGGCACAGGAGTGGAAATGGTCTACAATTAAAAATGCATGAAAAGGCCAGGTGCTGTGGCTCATTCCTGTAATCCCAGCACTTTGGGAGGCCGAGGCGGATGGATTGCTTGAGCCCAGGATTTCAAGACCAGCCTGGGCGACATGGGGAAACCCCGTCTCCACCAGAAATATAAAAAATTAGCCAGGTGTGGTAGTGCATGCCCATAGTCCCAGGTACTCAGGAGGCCGAGGTGGGAGCATCGCTTGAGCCCGGGAGACAGAGGTTGCAGTGAGCCATGAGTGCGCCACTGCACTCCACCCTGGGGACAGAGCAAGACCCTGTCTCAAACAACAACAAAATTACCTAAAGGAATGGACATGGTTTCCTCTCAAATTTAGAAGTCTAAGCAAAGCTCTTAAAAGGGTACTCGCATGTGAAAGGCAGTAAACTAACAGGAAAAACAGGATCCAGGAGAGCCAACAGTACTGTGCAGGATGTAAGTGCCTTTTTCAGTGCCTCTGCTTTCAGCTTTACAGGAATCACACGTGTCATGCATATTTCTGTGAATCTCAAACCGATGCGGGGCTGGGGAATATGGTTTCCTTCTGTGTGAGTTATGTAACTGGAAGGCCTCCAGGAACCAGTGACTCACGGTGCTCCAGGAGTGTCAGTGACGCATTGAAGGAGGTTTCCCAAGAAGCGACAGAGGAAATATCTTTTGCGCTCCACAACCTTGGAAGGCCTCTGAAGACAGGGCTCTTTCTGTCTTTCCCTTTGACTGGGTGATAGATTCGGATCAGCATTGCAGCCCACGCGGGGTCGGGGATCTCTTTCTGAAAACAAGTTGCCCACTTCCTACAGGTAGAGACACAAACTGCGGGGCGGGGGAGGGGATGAGTAAGGATGAAAGGGATGGGGTGGTGTAGGACCCCTTTCTTCTTTTGAACAGGCCCTGGTGGGCTCCACACCTGCAGGCTACTTCCCACTGAGAGGAAGGGGATGGGGGGAGGGGGGAACACCAGTGCTGCTCCCAGACCCATTAAGGTCCACAGAAAAACACAGAAAGGGAAGTACTATAGATGTTCTCCTTCAGGGCAGAGAACCCAGGCTCACCTAAGGTTGCTGGAGTGCAGACCACCCCTGCCACTAGCCCAGCCCCATATGAACTTCCAGACAAGTAAATGCATTGGAAATGTAGCTCGCCCAAAGTCTGCAGCTGGTAAAGACCCAGACTGTGCTGTCTGGCCACCTCAGACCTGCCTCACCATGATTTCCATGGTTCAGATTTTTAAAATTTATGAATAAATCTTTCATTGGTGGATATTTGTGTTGATTCCAATTTCTTATTATAACAATGGCCAGAGGTTCTTTTTTCCAAACTTTTAATTGCTTTTTCCCCAACTACAAAAGTGATACATGATGTAAAAATTCACACAAGGAACTGTAGAAAGCAGAAGTGAAAATTCCCCAGAGTAACTGCCATTAACAGCTGAGAGTAAATCCTTACAGACCTTTTCCTGTACATATCCAAACAAATATACCCAGAGGCCGTGATTTATTATTAGAGAAGAAAGATCAAATCTGCAGAACAATATTAGAAGATTTAATTTTCTATATTCTCTATGTTATGTATTATATTCACAAGATTTCAATTTTACGTTTTAAAAAATATGGGAAGAAAAAAACAGGAAACTTTTTTCAGAAAAAATTTATTTTTGAGACAAGGTCTCGCTCTGTTGCCCAGGCTGGAGTGCAGTGGCATGATCACAGCTCACTGCAGTCTCAAACTCCTGGGCTCAGGAGATCCTCCCACCTCATCCTCCCTAATAGCTGGGACTACAGGCAAGCACCACCGTGCCCTGGAAAATTTTTAAATTTTCTTGTAGAGTCAAGGTCTTGCAGTGTTGCCTAGGCTGCTCTCAAAACTCCTGAGCTCAAGTGATCATTCAGTGTGGGATTACAAAGTACTGGGATTACAGGCGTGAGCTGTCATCCCATGTGCTGGCTGAAGAAACTTCCAAATACCAAGTTTACACATTTCTACAATGTTCTGTACTTGGATTTAAAAAACTCTCTTTCTTGAAGTAGACTTTACATCTATATCCATAGCTATAAAGTCAACATGTCCAAGTGTACAGCTTGATGACTTTTTCTAATGAAACACACTCATACAAGTGACTCCCAGACTGAGAAGCAGAAACGCTCACCTTCAAACCTCATGCTCCCTCCTAATAACCCACCACTGGACTAAGGGTAACTGTATCCTAACTTCTAACAACATATATTTGTTTTGCTTGTTTTCTTCTGTGCTTGAATTTAACAGTGACCACATATTGCACCATGTATTGTATTAAGAATAATCTATACAGATGTTTTAAAAATACATGCATTTACCATAACCATCATTTGATACCAGCATATATGGATCTAGCTCATTCCTTAGTAGCTGCCTAAACCCCCTTATTAGACTGTATCTGAATTTATCTGACCAGTCCCTTTTGATGAACATTTGGATTATTTCCCATTTTTAGCTAGTAAGCAGCGCTAGAAGGAACAATCCGATGAGTATTTCTTTGTGCATGCCACTTTTTGATGTATTTCTTTTAGATAAATACCAACAGTGGAATTGGTAGTCAAAAGACAGCTGGATGGAGTTTGGGGGGCATATTTCATCATAACGGCCCTATAGAATGTAGTAGCTCAGTTCCTTCTTCAAAACAAAAGTCAGGTGCTGGGTGCAGACCTTCTCACCACAGCCCCTGCCATTGGCAGCCTAGCCTGCTCTAGCTCCCTGGGCAGCCAGAGCTGAACCCGCTTTGGCAGGTGCCTGCTGCACAGAAAACTGACAGAGGAGCGCAAACCACCCCTGCCCCCAGCCCAGCCCCATGAGAACTTGCAAACAAGTACATGCAATTGCAAAGACAGCAGCAGGGAGACGGTCAAATTTCAAAGCCTGCAGTGGGACAAGGGACCTTGCGGCCTGTTCTTACTTCCGCTGCGCACTGGGTGTGAGCCTTCAAGAGGGCAGACCGCGTGCACTGCAGGCCTTAGTCTCTTATTTATTTGTGATGGCCCGGATGAGGAGCCCACCTGAAACATGAACCCTAGAGGAGTGTGGTCCAGCTGACCCCAATTCTTTCACCCCTCTCCTCAGCCTTGGAAGACAGCCTGTCCCTTGTCCTCAGAGCTGATAGGCAGAGCTTTTGCTTCTTTTGAGCACCTCCTGCTGAGGCGGGAGACTAGGTTCTGGGGGCAGGGAATCTAAGGCCAATTCGTGCTGAATCAAGGAGAAACACCTACATCTGGGGGCAGGGAATCTTGAGGCCAATTTGTGCTGATTTCTCAAAGCTGGATCAAAAGGAAAACACCTGGGTCTGGGGGCAGGGCATCTAAGACCAATTAACGTAAACCAAAAGGAAAAACCCCATCTCCCCACACTGAGTAACCAAGGATCAAAGGCTACTCTCTCTACAACCCTCCCGCTTCCACCTTATCTCAGACGGAAAGGGAGACTGCCCTGGACTGACCACAGGCCATTGGGCCATCCCTTCATCCACATAGGGCGTCAATTCACCTCAGCCTTTCATTAGCCACGGACCAAATCCTTCATCTAGATAAGGGGTAGCCGACAGGGACCTCAAAAGGGGTACTTAAAACCCAGAAAACCTTGCAATTGGGACCATGGGCCGCCTGCTTAGGGCCCACTTCCACCCTGGGGAGTGCTTTCTCACTTCAATAAATTCCTGCTTTTGCTGCTTTTATTCCTTTATGACTTTGTGTGTTTTGTCCAATTCTTTGTTCAAAACGCCAAGGACTTGGACAACTTACACTTAAGGCCCTCCTTCCAGTAACACTGCATCTATGCCCTTCTAACTCCACCCACCACACCTCGTTCTGCTGCAACCGCACCCCAGATGCCCGGAGAAGGCCACACTACCCCTCCCCAGGTTGTCTTTCCTTTCCTGTTTTTTTGTAACATTTCTTACATTCTGTGGCTGCCACAGGTCTCTGAACATAACCTGATTTGTCAATGTCCTTCTTTGAGCTGGCCAGGAAAAGCAGGTGAGATGGGATTCTCCTTGGCCCTGGACATGGTACTTCTGTTAATGCAGCCTCAGGTTGCAGTGTTTTATGGTGCAATAGCTCCTAGGCTGCTAAAGCTCAGGTAGGGGGTGGCTAAGATGGGATTCATGCACTTTTTCAAACCCAGGGACAAGGTCCTGCTCTCCACTCTCCACTCCTACTCAGCACTTTCTCCTTGCTTTTTCCTTGTCCAACAGTTAAGGCTAAGAGTCAATAAGAAAATGAAGGGACATGTGACAGAACCCCTCATGCCTCCTACCTTCTCTTTGGTGCCTGACTTGAGGCCAGGGATCCCTGGGGTTCATCCCATGGTAGAAATGAACAAGTGCTAGTTCAGCTTGGGAGTGGGCCGGGAGATGGGCCCGAGGCACCTGAAGCCTGGCTCTGGGTGCCCTGGGCACTTCCTAGCCTCTCTAGGACTCTCTACACCTATAATGTTGGGCAAATGAGGATCTCAGGTTAACAGGAGGATGTACAAATTTTATCCTTATGGTTTCTGTTCCACTGAGCATTGATGTCTTTGCTGTAGATGGGCTTCTACACATTTATGTCACAGGAGCCGTTTGTTATCTTTAACCTGGGACTTTATTTGTACAACTAAGACATTTGTATAAAAAGAGCAGAAAATGAAAGAAGAATTAAGCCATGGGAGAGTAGAAATGGGAGCTGAGAAACTTACAAGTGGAAGACGAAGTGAACTCCTATCCTCAAACCTGCAAGTTCCCAGCTCCAAAGGAAGCCCTCAGAGACTGACATGGCTTCTGGGAACTGGACAGCCCCTCTCAGCAAGCCTCATTCCCAACCTGCTCCTGGCCTCTCTGTGAGGAAGATCAGCCCCAGCCTGGGAAGACCAAGAGGGAGCCAGCCCAGCATCACCCCATGAAAGACCCAGGACCCAATGTTACTGCCCTACCAGGGCAAAGCAACTTGCAAAGATGGTGGCTGAACAGCCACCACTGTAGGTCCCAGCTCAGGGAAGGCTCAGGAGCTGGAAGCGGTGGCATGGGCGGCATTTCTTACTCAGTCCTCCAGCACACTCTGTGAAGTGCCCTGGGGGCAATGAAGCCTTCTCCCTAGTATTCCCGATGGCCCACGAACAAGTTGCTCCCATGCACATCACACACAGAAAGGCCTTGCAGCAGTGAAAAGCAGGCAGCTTCAGCAGCCAGTGAACTCTCCAGGGTTGAATGTGTCCCCTCTCTCCTTTTTCCACATCGTGCTCGTTACTGACCAATGTCTTTTTGTAGCAGGACACCAAAACTGTATTCTCTGCTCATTTGTAAAACCTGAAAACAACAGCAAGTTGTGAAACCACGTATTTTCAGGCAAACGATATTGAATTTCCTGTAACAGAGACAAATGGCAAATGAGAATGCAGAGTTCTACTCCAAGTGGCCTGGGGCCGAGAGTTTTTTGTTAGTATGTTTCTAGGGCCCATGTTAGTCATTAAAAAGATTGTTAAGGCTAAAAAACAAACAAAACAAAACAAAACTGCAGCTCAAAGAACCGTGGCTTTGAATTGCATTACTTCCTGTAGTACCTCTAAGATAATCTAAGAGAATCACACATTTATATCAAGGGGCCAGAAGAAATTAACCTGCAGATGGGATGATTTTCTAAGGACAGTTAGAGGCTGGGGAACAAGTACCTCAAATCGCAACTCAGATCTGTGAGCACCAGGGGCTACTTCCTCCGTGCCTGGATCATGAGAGGAAAACCAGAGGTGCTTTTCAAACTTTTTAAAAGTCACAAACCCTTTTGTTCAAATGACATGTTACAGGTAAGTGTAAACCCAGACAATAGAAAAGAGTATCTGTTTGAAACGAAGAGAGTGAGGAGGGCTCAGGGTCCCCCCATGACCACCCAGTGCCCCTTCCCTGCCTCAAGCTGATCCTGGGCTTGCGAAAGCATGAGGTCCTGCATCCAGCACCCCCAAAACTGGCATCAGATCACTAGGGAGCAAGCTAAAATGAAGGGATGGGGACAGACCCAGACCACAGTTAGTACCCAGAGAGGGACTTATTTTACATGAAAGGTCACCATGGGAGAGATTTTGAGTGGAACTTTTTCTTTTTGAGATAGAGTTTCACTCTCGTTGCCCAGGCTGCAGCGGAATGGCGCGATCTCTTCTCATTGCAACCTCTGCCTCCTGGGTTCAAGTGATTCTCTTGCCTCAGCCTCCCGAGTACCTGGGATTACAGGTGCCTGCCACCACGCCCAGTTAATTTTTTGTATTTTTAGTAGAGATGGGGTTTCACCATGTTGGCTAGGCTGGTCTCAAACTCCTGACTTCAGGCGATCTGCCCACCTTGGCCTCCCAAAGTGCTGGGATTACAGGAGTGAGCCACTGCATGCGGCCTTGAATGGAACTTTCTAGAGGTCTGGCCTGAGACAGCTATACTCAAGTTATTATCTCTTGGGTAGGGGGCAGCATCTAAATCCAACACACAAGGTGAAAATTGTACACAATTAAAATATCATTGAAAATTGCCCATAAAATCCAGCAGGCATGTCTAAGCAACTCTCGATATAAATATAATGTGTACGACAATGCAGAGCATATCATAATATGGATGTATGTGGCTATTTACAATTTTAGAGTATTTAAAAGTACATTTTATTTGTCCGTTGTTGCACTTGCAGAGTTGAATTCACTGAAGTGACTTGAGTTTGTGCTCTGACTCCAGGGGCCTGGGGCCACATGCTTTAAGGATAATACCCCAGAGAGTCCTCACACTGACCGTGAGATTGGCACTGTTAGCTCATTTTACAGACGAGAAATCCGAGGCTTACCGAGGTAAAGTGACTCGCTGACTGTCACATGGTTGGTGACTGGCAGATTCAAACCCAGCTCTGTCTCCGCCTAAAGCCAGAGCTCTCGAGCAAGAGACCCTGTTGCCCTCTTCAATTTAGAGGTATGTACTTTTGCTCCCCCAAACATTTCTATATAGAGAGGGTTGCTCTGAGGATCAAATGTAATTAACTGGATAAGCAGATGTGAAACAGTCTCTGTTTTGAGGAACAAAAATCAAATGCAAGAATGCTGCCCCGGCCCACGATGGCTTCCAACAGCCTCATGAAAGACCAAGTACATAATGTCACTGCCCTACCAGGGCAAAGCAACTTGCAAAAGTGGTGGTTAAATGGCCACCACTAAAGGTCCCAGCCCAGCCCAGGGAAAGTATAGGAGCTTTCTCAGCTCAGTGGGTCCCAAGAGTTTAATGTGACTCTGCCAACTCCTGGGACCCAGATGGGGTGGAGGGCAGCAGGTGGGACAAAGGCAGCTCCTAGGGAAGGAAAGCAATGGCTGGTGGAAGAGGCTGGTCTTCAAATCCGATTCCAGTAGTCTCTCCATTTATCTGTAAAATGAGGGTGATAACCCCTTATCTCACACAGAACCAAGGGGATGAAATAATAGGGGGGATGAAATAGTAGGTGGGATGAAATAACAGAAGGGATGAGTTTGGGATACCCTGTAGTATTCTGTGCATGCAAAGCCTGATTGCTCTCCTCAGGAGAGCTAAGAATGTTCTTGAAATACATTTAAGTTATTGGTCAGGTTTTTGTTTGTTTGTTTGTTTAGGTTATCTCTTCGGTTCCTGAATTCTATCATCCCATCTATTTATACAGTGTGTGACTTTTTTTTTAGATGGGGTCTCGCTCTGTTGCCCAGGCTGGAGTGCAGTGGTACTATCATAGCTCACTGCAGCCTTGAACTCCTGGGCTCAAGTGATCCTCCTGCTTCAGCCTCCTGAGTAGTTGGGACTACAGGTGTGTGCTACCATGTCTGGCCGAGTCTATGATCTTTGGAAGACGAGGTCTGACTTTGGCTCCTTGCTGCAGATAGAGGCTGCAAACTGCAGCTGGGGCTGAGGAACCCAGGGCCACGCCCAGGTCACACACTTACTGTTTGATGAAACGAAGCCGGGCTCTCCTCCGCCGGCCTGGAAGAGGAAAGCAAGGGCGCCAGTCAGTGTGGGCTGTGGGTCACCGCACTGAGCCCCAGAGGCCAGGTAGGATGGTCACAGGGGCAGGTGATACCTCAGCCCACCTCCCTGGTCCCAGACCTTGGCCCAAACACTTTACACATTTTAATCCCCTTAATGCTCACTGAAAACCTGAGTTGGATACTACTTTTAAGATCTCCATTTAATATGTGGAGCAACTGAGACACAGAGTGAGTGAGTTACCGGATAACATGCCCAAAGTCATGCAGCTAGTAAGTGGGAAAGCTGGAATTCAAACTCAATTAATCAGCCGCAGAGTCTGTGTCTTTAAACACACCTGCTCGCCCTTCACAGCAGGTCAGACACGAAAGTTCCCACACACAGGCAGTCTCAGGCTTGGGCAAGTGCACTCACAGGGTGAGATTTCCCATTGGGAGTTAGGAGGAAAATAAAAGCATATCTATTTACATTTGTATCTCAGCCTTTATTACTTTTTATTTTTATTTTTTAGGAATGTGGTCTTACTATGTTGTCTAGGCTAGACTTGAACTCCTGGGCTCAAGTGATCCTCCCTCCTCAGCCTCTTGAGTATGGGCACTTGCCCCTATATCCAGCTTACTTTTTATTTTTGAAGCATATTTAATAACATACATTTAATAACATAACACACATAATATATTAAATAAGTAAATCCAGCCAACTGCTGCTGTATTCGCTTATTTAATATTTTATGCATATTACTAAATGTGCTTCAAAATATTTTACCAATGAGGTCCTTCCTTGATCAAAAGAGTTTGCAAGCCACTGAAATTTATGGGGTTCTTAGAATGGGGTACATTGACCCCTTTGTGGGGAAGAATTTGTAGGCAAAAGTATGCACCTGGGTACATTTCTGTGGGGAGAGGTCCATTATTTTCATTGTATGTTCAAAGGGGTCTGTGACCTACAAAATTTAAGAGCCACTGATCTAGTTCATGCCCCTGCTGTCCCACCTGCCCATTTTATAGAAGCACAAAGAGGGGAAGGGGCTTGCTCGAAGTGGCACAGGTGAGCTGAAGAACCAGGGTAGACTTTGGGCTCTGGGCTCTAGGGCAGCCATGCGCCTCTCCTCCGGCTCCCCGTCTTTCTTGTGAACCCAGTGCTATGCAGAGCTTGGGGTGGGGGCCATAGAAGGAGACAGTCCCGTCTCTGGGGTGGCTGGGAGCAGCAGTCATTTCTGAGTTTCCGACAGCCTCATCAATATCGGTGGCGTAGGGAGGATTTCTAGCTTTCAGCAATGCAACACAAACCTCATAGGCAATCTTTTCTGGGCACTGGGCTTTGGTCTCAACTGCTCACATGAGTTCCCACTTACTGACACATGCCGGGTGCCAGGCATTTGGGGCAGGAATTTACAAGCAGCAACTCTGGGAGGTAGGTAATATCCTACGCCCATCTGAGGCAGCCAAGGCTCAGAGAGACCAGGGTACTGGATCGGGAAATAGCCACATTGCACTCAAACCCAGGTTTGTCTGACTCCAGGGACAGGGTGGTCTTTGGTTTTGGCTGCGTAGCCCCAGGTCAAGAACGACCTCCGGAAATACCATAGGTTCTCTGAGGCACATTCCACCAGGCTGCCACCTGCTCTGCTCCCCTAGAGAAGAAAGTATCCCAGGAACACTTCAAACAGCAAACAGGGACACCCGATGACCCAAGAGGAGACAACTCACAGTACAGGTGGATGGCCACTCCCAGGGAAACCAGCAGAACCAGAACGCCAGCCACCAGCAGGCCGAGGGTGATGGGGCTACAAAGTGGGCCTGGAAAAAACACACGTGACATGTGTTCAACACTGAACATTGTTCTGCATAAGACACGCAGAAAAATACAAGGAGGAAAAAAATCAACTGGAAGTCCCACCTCCCAGAGAATACCACTATTTGCATTTTGATATAATGTATTCTTCCTCAAGTCTTTTTTTTTTTTTTGGACAGAGTTTTGCTCTGTCACCCAGGCTGGAGTGCAGTGGCGTGTTCTCAGCTCACTGCAACCTCCGCCTCCTGGGTTCAAGCGATTCTCGTTCTTAGCCTCCCGAGTAGCTGGGATTACAGGCATGTGCCACCATGCCTGGCTAATTTTTGTATCTTTAGAAGAGACAGGGTTTTACCATGTTGGCCAGGCTGGTCTCAAACTCCTGGCCCCAAGCAATCCACCCACCTTGGCCTCCCAAAGTGATGGAATTACAGGCGTGAGCTACCATGTCCGGTCATCGTCTAGTCTTTGTAATCACTTTAAACATCATTGAAATCATTTTATATATAAAATTTCATGTATCACATCCAAATTTTTAAGAGGTAGATAATTTTTATTCCTGGTAATGAGTCTTTTACTATTTATGTTTAAAACTTTTAATTTCACAAGAAATAGCTGAATATATTTTCATTGTAAGAAATTTAAATATAGGATTAGAGTGCTCCCTGACATCTTTGCTCCTTCACAGAATTAATCACCATTGATAATTTAGTAACTTTCTCTTTCCATGCCTATGTAATTTTTATAGATACATATAGGGTGTATTTGTTTGTTTCTTTGTTTGTTTTGACACAGAATCTCACTCTGTCACCCAGGCTGGAGCGCAGTGGCACAATCTTGGCTCACTGCAACCTCCGCCTTCTGGGGATTCAAGTGATTCTCCTGCCTCAGCCTTTCAAGTAGCTGGGATTACAGGCGCTCACCATCATGCCCGGCTAATTTTTGTATTTTTAGTAGAGATGGGGTTTCACTATGTTGGCCAGGATGGTCTTGATCTCCTGGCCTCAAGTGATCCACCCGCCTTGGCCTCCCAAAGTGCTGGGATTACAGGTGTGAGCTACCATGCCTGGCCTTAAATACATATAGTATTTTAAAATATATACAGCAGATTATACTGTACAAATTGTTCTTTTGTACCTTCACTTTTTCAACGTGCCTTTTTTCCTTCACTTAATCAATGTGTTCTTTTTTCCAGCAGAGTAACATCTGACAGTATAGATGTATCATGAGTTACTCGTCATCAGTGGGCATTTTTTGTCGTTTCCTGTGTTTTACTTTTACAAATAACTCTGCAGAAAACATCGTGTGTATTTCCTTACAAAGATGCCTTCCTGAGGTAAATACTGAGAACGGGAGCTACTAAACCACAGACTTTGCCCATTTTAAATTGTGACAGATACTGTCAAATGCCTCCCTAAAATGTGGCACTGACTTCCGTCCCCACCCACCAATAGTGCACCCTGCTGACCATTGATATCATCAAAATGTTTTACTTTTTGCTGTCAAGTGGGAGAAAATGTTATTTCACTTAAATTCCCTCATTACTTATGACCTTTGGCCTATTTTCATATATTGGGAACTTGTATGATTTTTCTTCTGAGTTGACTATCTGTTCCTTTGTCCATTTTGTGTGCTATTTAAGCAGCACACTTTACACTATCAATGCCCCAAATCCTCTCTGACACCCTTCAGGCCCCTGTGGCTGGTCCCGTGAGTAGCTGAGGGGCAGAGCCAGGGCCCATGGGTGAAAGGGCAAGGCTGCAGATTTGGGCTTGAGGTTTGGAAAATCAGAAAGCATTGTGGATGTCAAGGAAGAGAGAGAATTTTTACTGAATACGTATGTGCTAAGTACATACTAAATACAAACTCCCATCTTGTGAGGAAGAAAAGTATTGGCATTTTTTTATTTGTATTTATTTATTTTATTTTTTGAGACAGAGTTTTGCTCTTGTTGCCCAGGCTGGAATGCAATGGCAAGATCTGGGCTCACCGAAACCTCCACCTCCTGGGTTCAAGTGATTCTCCTGCCTCAGCCTCCTTAGTAGCTGGGATTACAGGCACCCGCCACCATAACTGGCTAATTTTTGTATTTTTAGTAGAGATGGGTCTCACCATGTTGGCCAGGCTGGTCTCGAACTGCTGACCTTACATGATCTGCCTGCCTTGGCCTCCCAAAGTGCTGGGACTATAGGAGTGAGCCACTGCACCCAGCTTGCCATTATTTTTATCTCATTTCACAGTTCAAAAAAAAAACAAGATTCAAAAAGGTTAAATTATATGCCCAAGGTCACCCAGCTACTAAAATGCAGGACCAGGGTGTGGACACAGATCCTTCGAGTTCCAACCCCCTGTGGGTCCCACCTCAGCTGCATGAGGGCATGAAAGGTGTGGGAGGGAAGGGAGGAGGCTGCTACACGGGAGGGAGCCCACTGTCGCTGGAGGGGAACAAGCCAAGGCTGGATGGCTGGGATGTGGAGAAGAGATTCACACACTGGGTGGGAGGCTGGATGAGTGGCCCCTCTGAGATGCTGAGGGCATCTGCTGGGCTCCCTCTCACCTCCTATTTGTTCCCCCAACCTGGATGAACCTCAAAACATGGTGCTAAGTGAAAGAAGTCAAGCAGGAAAGAGCCCATGGTGTGCGATTTCACTTCTACGAAATGTCCCTGAGAGGCAAATCTGCAAAGGCAGACGGTAGACTAGTGGCTGCCAGGGGCTGGGAACGGGGATGAGCTGTGAACAAGCACCGGGAATCTTACTGGGGTGATGGAAACCTTCTAAAACTAGATTATGGTAATGATTGCACAACTTGGTAAATTCACCCAAAATCATTGAGTTTGTATGCTTAAAGTGGGTGAACTTTGCAGTATGCAAATTATATCTCAACTAAGGTTTTGTTTTTGTTTTTTTGTTTTTTTGAGATGGAGTCTTGCTCTGTCACCCAGGCTGGAGTGCAATGGCTTGATCTTGGCTCACTGCAACCGCTGCCTCCTGGGTTCAAGCAGTTCTCCTGCCTCAGCCTCCCGAGTGGCTGGGATTACAGGTGCCCACCACAATGCCTGGCTAATTTTTGTGTTTTTAGTAGAGACAGGGTTTTGCCATGTTGGTCAGGTTGGTCTCGAACTCCTGACCTCAGGTGATCCGCACCCCTCCCCTACCGCCTCCCAAAGTGCTGGGATTACAGGCGTGAGCCACTGCACCTGGCTCAACTAAGTTTTTAAAAACTGTAATGGAGGTGGGTACAGGTCACAGGGATGTACAGGGCAGCAGGGCTCCTTCCTGAGAAGAGGTCATGGTTGAGACCACTGTGGAGGCCAGCGATGTAGCTATAGGTCTCCTCTGAAGCATTGTCTCCCATCCAAAATGTGACTCTCCAGGAAAAGCTGCTGCCACAAATAACATGCTTGAGTAAGGGGCTGTTCGACAGATCCACACCAGCGACACCCCCAGCCCAGCCTTCCTCATCTTGCTGGGGCCTCAGGGTCTCCTGAGCTCTGGATTCGCACTCTGCTCCTGAGTCCGTGGTTTAGAAATGGTCCCCAGCACCTAAGGGTGTTGTCTCAGAAACAGCCCTAAGCCTTCTTAGTGGCCCTATGGGTTTTATTCATGATAACAGGCTTTGAGGTCTGTGTGGATGCCCCACAAGCTCTTAGTGCCTGGTGTATAATTGCATCTCATTTAATCCTGCATCCCTGTTTTACAGACAAGGAAACAGAGGTTCATAGAGGCTGAATCATATTCAATGTCTCATAGTACAGGTAGTAGTAGACAGAGATTCAGACCTAGGCCTGTCTGACTTGTCACTAGGCTACACTGACCCAGGGCCGCTCTCCTCAGTGTAACATCCACCTACTTTCCCCATACCCATCCTTAGCCCCACTCCACTTGGCCACCTTCACACACATCCGGGTTATTCTTAATAACCTATTAATGTTTGGTATGCATTTTGCCATGGGATTTTACTGAGGGTTGGTACAAGAAACAATGCAAGAGGCCAGACACAGTGGCTCACGCCTGTAATCCCAGCACTTTGGGAGGCCAAGGCAGGTGGATCACCTGAAGTCAGGAGTTCAAGACCAACTTGGCCAACATGGTAAAACCCTGCCTCTACTAAAAATACAAAATTAGCCAAGCTTGGTGGTGGGCACCTGTAATCCCACCTACTCCAGAGGCTGAGGCGGGAGAATCACTTGAACCTGGGAGGCGGAGGTTGCAGTGAGCTGAGATCACACCAATGCACTCCAGCCTGGGCAATAGAGTGAGACTCCGTTTCAAAAAAAAAAAAAGAAAAAAAGAAAAAGAAAAGAAAGAAAGAAAAGAAATTCTGCAAGAAATCTGAAGCTCTTTGTTTTTGCCATTATTTATAAAAGTGTGGCTGAGTGTGCCATCATTCAGCTGTCCTTACATGAAGATGAATGGGGCAGATGGCTCCTAGAATTTAGCACCAGGATGAAGGTTTCTTCTTTTGTGCCAGGTTGTTTCTTTCTATCACCGGGGTTGGGGTGCCATACAACTTGGGGTCTTCCCTTTGTTTAAACTGATGTTGCTGGGTTCTCCAGAGCCGTAGTACACAACCAGTTCTTGCACCCTCATCTTAGTGGCTCTATTGTATTTGCATTTTATATCCTTTTTATTGTAGTTTGCCTGAAATCATCTAGGTGAAGGGGTCAGGGCATGGGACTTTATAAAATAAGGTCACTCTTAAGCTCCTTAAGACTTTACTCTTCTGTACATTGGTTCTGATTTTCTTTTTACTGTAACCTCATGTGATGGCAGCTTGCCACCCCGGTCTCCCAGATCCTATTCAGTACCCTCCTCGATAATTTCTGGTACTTAAAACTTTTAAGACAAAGCAAACTGAGCAGTGTGAGGCAGTGTTCCTGGGGCTGCTTGTGGTTTGTTCTCTGGGTAGCAGCAGATGGCACTTTCTGTTTGTCACCAGTGGCTTTTGCTGGGCTGAGGTCAGTATTTTTCCAGAAACACGTTTGGGCTGATGGGTTTAAGGAAAGCGTGTGCGTGGGCATGTGTGTCTGTGTGTGTGTGTATGTGCATACACTCCAGCTGAGGTGTCTGGTGTAGCATAGAGAAGCAAATGTGTTCATTTGCAAACAAGCATGTATTCATGAACAAGCACATACTATGTATTGGGTCCTCTGTTAGGTATTAAAACTGGAAACCTTTTTTTTGAAACAGGGTCTGGCTCTATCACCCAGGCTGGAGTGCAGTGGCAGGATCTTGGCTCCCTTCAATCTCCACCTCCCAGGCTCAAGGCATCCACCTCAGCCTCCTGAATAGCTGGGACTACAGGCATGTGTCACCACGCCCAGCTAATTTTTTAATATTTTCATAGAGACAGACTTTCACCATGTTGCCCAGGCTGGCCTCTAACTCCTGAGCTCAAGGTGATTTGCCAATCTTGGCCTCCCAAAGTGCTGGGATTACAGGTGTGAGCCACCACATCTGGCCAAAACTGGAAAAGTTTAAAGTGCTGGCCCCTTGAGTAGATTTTTTGTTTGTTAACAGCTTTATTGAGTTATAATTTACATATAAAGTCCCCTTGTTTAAAGTGTACAATGTCATGGAGTTGTGCAACCATTTCCATAATGTAATTTTAGAACATTTAAATTCCCTTAAAAAGAAACCTTATATCCATTAGGAATCACTCCCCATTTCTTTCCCAAGCCCCCAGCCTTAGGTAGCCACCAATCTACATTCTGTCTCTATAGAGGGTGATATGCTGAATATTCCATAATCATGGAATCATATAGTATATGGAGTTTTGTGACTGGCTTCTTTCACTTTATTCTTTATTATGACCAAACAATATTCCACGATAATAAATATACCATATTTTGTTAATCTATTCATTAGCTGGTGGATGTTTGGGTAGTTTCTACTTTTGGCTAGTATGAATAATGAAGCTGTGGACATTTGTGTGCAGGTGTGCGGGTGGAGATCGCCTCCATTAAGCTTTGTCCAGTAGCAGTTTACGAGTCTGTCTCCCATGAGACTGTGAGTTGCTGTCACACTCAGCATCCTTTCTGACCCTAGCTTGGGCCAGGGAGATAGGCTCTAGAGTTAACACTTGGAAAGTGCCTGGGGAAGAAAGGAGGGGAGGGAGGGAGGGCGAGAGGACGTCTGCCTTGTTTCTGAGGGTGCAGAGAGACAGGGAACTCACCTTTCTGGGTCGCTGGCCTGGGTAACCGGCACACTCTCTTCTTGGGGGTGGACTTCTTGGTGGGCTGGGCAGTGGTGGGAAGGAAATCAACTACAGAAAGAAAGCAAGACACATATCTTAGCCAGGTGAACACCAGGTGGACTCAAAGACAAAACTTTGTCTTATGGCCGGGCGTGGTGGCTCATGCCTGGAATCCCAACACTTCCAGAGGCCAAGGCAGGAGATCATTTAAGCCCGGGAGGTTGAGACCAGCTTGGGCAACATGGTGAAACCCCCTCTCTACAAAAAATAAAAAGTTTAGCCAGGCTTGGTGGCAGATGCCGATAGTCCCAGCTAACCAGGAGGCTGAAGTGAGAGGATCACCTGAGCCTGGGAAGTCAAGGCTGAAGTGAGCCATGATCACGCAACTGCACTCTGGCCTGGGCGACGGACCAAGACCCTGTCTCAAGAACAAACGAATGAACAAATGAACAAAATTTGTCTTACATCCAAGTACTGAGGTCCTTATGACTGTTCCCCAGGCTGCTACAGGGCCTGAAGGACACATAGCAATAGAATATTTGATCTGCTTTCTCAGTTCTCAGATGTTGGGAAAGGGGTGGGGGCCTAGGGATGGGGTTCAGCTTGGTGTCCTGGAGAGAGGAAGCCACACAGACCTGAGCAGAGCCTACATCCCTGATTTTTGTTGTTGTTGTTTTTTTGTTTTTGAGATGAAGTCTCGCTCTGTAGCCCAGGTGGAGCACCGTGGCACGATCTTGGCTCATTGCAACATTTGCCTCTTGGGTTCAAGTGATTCTCCTGCCTCCGCCTCCATAGTAGCTGGGATTACAGGCACGTGCCACTGCACTCGGCTAATTTTTTGTATTTTTAGTAGAGGTGGGGTTTCACCATGTTGGCCAGGCCGGTCTTGAACTCCTGACCTCAGGTGATCCACCTGCCTTGGCCTCCTGAAGTGCTAGTATTACAGGCACGAGCCACTGCTCCCAGCCGACCTATACCCCTGATTAACCACTGTGTGATTTGGGACAAGTCATAGTACTTTTCCGTGCCTTGATTTCCTCATCTGCTGAAATAATAATTGCCACCTCCTTCTTAGGATTATCTGAGAATTAAAGGGACAGTGTGTCCAAAAAAAAGATTCCGTAGACGTGGCTCCACCTGGCCGAAGACCTTGTGCCCCAGGGTTGGATCGCCCAGGCTTTGGCACAACCAGACCCTCCGCCCAACTCGGCAATCTCTAAGCATGTGGAGAAAGCTCATGGAAGGGAGGGGGTGCCCTTTTCTGCATGTACAGTACCAAGCAGGTGTCATATCTGGGGATTTGTTTTCCTTCTCAAGTGACCCTAAAATATATATATATAATATCAGAGCTAGGAGAACGTCAGTCTCAAACTTTAATTTCAAAGGTGAATGCCAGAGACAAGGGGAGCTGGCCCCTGCAGCCCCAAGTGGTGAGTGCTGTGTGGGAACCCCAAGCCCCTGTCCTGACTCCTGGATGGGTCACCCCTCTCCTTCATTCTAACCCACTGACCCCTGCTGAAGTGTTGGGACAGGGCAGCAAGCTGGCACCCAGAACAAAGGAAGATAGCTGTGGCTCTGATGCCTGCTGGGGATGAAGGGGGCGCTGTTGGCCAGAGTCCAACCCTTGCCTTTGTGGATTGAGGAAACAGACCTCTCTGCACTGATTTTCTCCAAAATGGTAGAACAGGGAGTAAGAAGACACCATGAACCTAAGCTCTAGGTTCAGGGGGACAGAAAAAAAAAAAAAAAAGAAAAGAAATATTAAGGCCGGGCACGGTGACTCACGCCTGTAATCCCAGCACTTTGGGAGGCCGAGGCGGGCGGATCACCTGAGGTCAGGAGTCCAAGACCAGCCTGGTCAACATGGCAAAACCCCGTGTCTACTAAAAATACAAAAATTAGCTGGGTGTGGTGGCACGTGCCTGTAATCCCAGCTACTTGGGAGGCTGAGGCAGGAGAATCACTTGAACCAGCGAGGCAGAACTTGCAGTGAGCCGAGATCATGCCACTGCACTACAGCCTGGGTGACAGAGTGACTCCGTCTCAAAAAAAAAAAAAGGTTGGGGGGTGGGAAGACAGGCAGGGGAAGCCCACAGATCAGTCATTTTTGGGCTGGCATCTTCTATATAGAAGTAGACATTTTAGCCCCTCACCTCTCTGAGCCTCCTCTGAAAAGTGGAGAAAACACGCTGTTTGTCTGCTTCAAGACATTGACGGGAAGAAGCAACTAGAATGAACGTGCACTAAGCTCCAATCACGTACAGGGAGCAGTGCTGAGCCTTTCCGCGTAAGTTTACTGAACACAACAACTTTTGGGGCAGGCACTATTGTCCCTATTTTATCCAGGAGGAAGCCTAGGCTCAGAGAGCTGAAATAATGTGCCCAAAGTTAGACAGTCACAGGCTGCTGAGCCAGGATCTGCACCAAAAGACCTTGATTCTAGAACCTGTGCTTCTCATTCTGCCACACTACCTCATGTACAAAGGTTTTCTGACAAAAAGTTGAACACTTTAGGTCCACCCAAGGCCCTAGGTCATCAGAGTGTCAAGGGCAACTATTGTAAGAGGAAAACTGTCATCAGCAGGGTCTTGGAGAGCATGCAAGGAGCCTGGCCTTCTGTTGGGAGTGTTGCCTCCTTTATTCCTCATGGCCCTAGAAGTAGTTCTGTTTGACTTATTTTCTATTCGAGGAAGCAGGGACTTCTCTCAGATGGTCCATAGTGAGCCCAGAGGGGAGCCAGCTCTTTAGGCCCTCAGTGCCTTGGCTGGGCACCACAGCCTGGGTCTGGTGGGAGACTCAGGTTGGGGGACTGTTCTGTTTTAAATTCATCTTGCCTAGAGCCAGGTCCCCCTGGATTCCTCCTGAGCCCCCAGTTTAATCTCTCCCTCTCCGTCCTTAAAAGGAATATAACTTTGAGCCTATGATATACTTAAGGGCCTGAAAAAGGCCCTGTCTTTCCCCAGACACTTTCTCAACCATCCCAGCTTTGTCCTCTAAAAGGCCTTTCTTGGGTGAGAAGCTCGGTTTTGGTTCTGAAGAAGGTCTCATTGCAAGCCCTGGGGAGAAGCAGGTTTGGTTGCAAGCCAGCGCTGTAAAGAGGCATTGACATTCCTGCAGTGCTGGGAGGTGTTTGGGGTTTGGAAATACAGAAGTAAGGAGTGAGTAGGGTTGGCGTGGAGGTGGTGGGAAGCTCTGGAAACTAACTGTGCTTATTCCACCCTCCACCTTCTCAGACCCTGAAATCTCATGAGTGGAAAGGTGTGGGGCTTACAGAGGCAAAAACAATAAGCCAATGCCAAAACCCAAACCCCAAACCCCAAACTCCCAAACTCCCAAAGTCCATTTTTCAATATGAAAATCAGTGGACCCCCACGCAAAGGGATGCCTCAGCTTCTTGCCTGCAATAGTCCCTCCAGGCTGGCAAGAGGTGGCGGGGCATTACTTTGGTTTGTGTCTTCCTAATCGTGCTGCTGTCCCCAGCTGCCCCTGCACTTCCTCACACTGGGTGGTCTAATTTCTGGGTCTCCTTGTGGCTTTTAGTGCCCTCAGGTGAGCAGGAAGCAGGGTAGTGGGAGCCCTGGAGGGGGTTGGCTCCAGCCTTGGGCCAAGCTGGAGGTGGGGCTAGAGCCAGAGCCAGGTGGTGAGGGTTACCACCACAATCCCTCCCCACCCATAGCTAAATGCCTTCTTTCCAATACGGTGGCCACTCACTGCAGGTGCTGCTGAGCACATGAAATGTGGCCAGTCTGAATCGAGATGAGCCATATGTTTTATGTAAAATGCTCACTGAACACTTAGTATGAAAAATGAATGTAAAATATTTCAGCAATAACAGATGAAAATACAGTTAATAAATTGAGTTAAATATATTATTTAAATTAGTTTTACTTGCTTTTTGCTTTTTTAAACATGACTAAAAATTTAGAATTTCATCTGTGGCTTGAAATGTGTGTCTGCTGGACTTGCTGACTTAAGTCAGAGGTCTGCAGCTTCTCTGGGATTAAGTGGGTCATGCAGGCCATCAGCAGCCCCATGACACCGAAGAGAACATTGAGGCCCAGGGGAGAAAGCGTGGCAAGTTTGCAAGCAGAGCTGGGCCTGGCTGTCTCCTTACTACCTTCGACTCAGGTATGAGTTCAAGCCATAGACCCTCACAGAGAATATAAGGGTACCTGCCCCTCCACTGCCCCTAGAAATGCCCTCACTGGGTAGGTAAGTCAGGGCAGTGAGGGCTTCCTCTGCCTGTGTGCACACTCTGTGGGGATTTCTAATACCACTATAAGGCCAAGGGACTCAGCCCAATCCAGCCGTAGCTTCGGATGTCCCTGATGTGGCCTGAAGGACAGCACTGCCCTGTCCACATAAGAAGCATAATGCCTGGCCAGGCATGTTGGCACACGCCTGTGATCTCAGCACTTTGGGAGGCTAAGGCGGGTGGATCATTTGAGGTCAGGAGTTCAAGACCAGCCTGGCCAACATAGTGAAATCTTATCTCCACTAAAAATACAAAAAATTAGCTAGGCATGGTGGCTCATGCCTGTAATCGCAGCTACTCAGGAAGCTGAGGCAAGAGAATCACTTGAACCCGGGAAGCAGAGGCTGCAGTGAGCCAAGATTGCACCACTGCACCCCAGCCTGGGCAACAGAGTGAGGCTCTGTCTCAAAAACAAAAACAAAAAAAAACAAGAAAAAGAGAAGCTTAATGCTCATCTCTGACTCTGATCCATCTCTTCCAATTTCACCTTATTCCCATCTAAGGTGGTTAGGTAATAGACCTACCTTCCAGGTTGGTTGGCAGCATTAAGCGAGCTAGCTATGTAAACACTTGGAGGGGCTTGGCCTGGGTAAGTCTCCACGTGTTCTTTCTGTTATTATCAGCAGCAGTGCTGTTAGTCACGGCTGCAGAGTGGGGCACACTGAAGCATGGTGGTCCCAGTGCCTGGCACGTGCCTGGCACACAATCGATGCTCAGTGCTCATTGATAGCATTGAGCCTGCTTCTTACCCACACTCAGCTGAGTTCCCTTTCCGAAGGTCAGCTCGGGGCTCCCGATGATCATGCAGAAGTAGATGCCACTGTCTTCCGGCTTCACGCTTGTGAGATTGAGAATGAACCGGCTTGCATCCCGAAACACAGCTATCTTCTCCTGTTCCACCTCTTCACCATGGACAGTCCCTTTTGTGGAATCCCAGAGGGCCAGGAACTCGTGGTGACTGTCACTGCTCGGGGCCTGGCGCTGTCTCAGCCAGTAGATGCGCATGTTACTGAGGGAGATTTTAGCCTCGCAGGACAGCATCGCCATTTTGTTGGTTTGCACCTTTATGTATGCAGGGGTCTGCTGGAGGACCGAGCTGCCACGGAGAACTAGGAAAAGCCAAGAACAGAGACATCGCACATTTTCCTAGCCACAGTTGTGGGACCTCGCAGTCACACTGAGTCAGGTGTCAAAGGAAAAGCCGTGGAAGAACCTGCCCAGTTACTGGGTCCAGGGACTGTACTGAGCGCAGCTGTTGGCTCCTGGACTCAGAGCTCACAGACCCCACCTTCCAGGAGATCATCTGGAAGGCAGGTGTTTGCTAAGTTCAGCTTTACAAAGGTACAGGGGAGAGAGCTGCCATTTGTTTATTGAGTACTTATATGCCTGGCCCTTGCATAAAGGAACTCAATGAAGCCTCAAACTGGCTTTGGAATTTTTTAAGACATGGGGTCTTGTTATGTTGCCTAGGTTGGAGTGGAGTGGCTATTCACAGGCACTATCATAGTGCACTTTAACCTTGACTTCCTGGGCTCAATCTATTCTCCCACCTCAGCCTCCCAAGTAGCTGTGACTATAGGCATGCACCACCACACAAGGATGGATTCAGGATTTTTAGTCCTCATTACACAGATGAGGAAACTGAGGCATGAAGTTATTTGTTCAGCCTAAGAGTGAAACTCAAGGATTCGAAGTCTGAAGCCAAAGCTGATTGCCTTTTACCTCCCCTGACTGCCACTGGATGTATAGCCCTTCGGTGGGCTCCAAACTGCCGAAGGAGACCCAGGACAGGCTGGGAGAGGAGCCCAGAATCACAGCAGAGCATGTGGCTAGCCTGTCCATTGCTGGACAGCAAGGGCAGACAGCAAGGGCAGACAGCAAAAAGAGCTCACTATCCCCTGGTAGGTACAACTATAGCCCATGATCCCCGAGCCCAGCTACTGATGGGTCACTGGATCCCTATTCCCCAGTGGAAGGACAGACACCCCAGAAGCAGGGCTGGGAGTTCATCTTAGACTCTGACGAGAAGCACCCAGCAAGCAGGGGCTTGTTCATGAGGAGCTAGAGCAGGACTCACAGACCCGGCCCTGAACCCAGCCTCTGGCCGTGCCAGCTGTGAGACCTCAGGCCAGTCACCGAGCCTCTGTCTTATGAAAGGAGGGCAGCTTGGTGCTGTTGTCCTGCCTGCCTCTGAGGGTTGGAAAGAAGTGAAATGCTGTCCAAAAAAGCACACTGCAAACTGTATGGCCATGTACACAGGTAAATACTGTTCCCATGTCTCATATCACAGGGCTGTTACTGGAAGTAAATTAAATCTCAAGGAGAAGGATCAGAATGGGTTCCATTCACACCAAGGCTGCACAGCTTCCAACGAACACAATCTGACCTGGTGAGCCCTTCATTTTGGCTGTGGAGCAAAGGGAGACATTGCAGGCCAGGGCAGAGATGCAGGAGTGGGGAGGCACAGAGAGGACACAGACCTGGGTAGGCAGAAGAGGCCAGAGGGCATGCGTGTGTGCCCAAGAGGAGCCGGCTTACTGAGCACCTCATGTTTAAAATCCTGCCTGCACTTGCGGCTAAGGCTCTGTGGCCCCATAATGGCCTTCTCCAACACTGATGAAATGAACTTTGACTTTTTGACTTTGCTTCTGGACCACTCTTAGCTTTCGCTTGCATCAAGAATGAAATGATGGGGCCGGGTGTGGTGGCTCATGTTTGTAATCCCAGCACTTCCGAAGATCGAGGCAGGAGGATCACTTGGGCTCAGGATATTGAGACCAGCCTGGGCAATACAGTGAGACCCTGTCTCTACTAAGAATACAAAAATTTTCCAGGCATGGTGGCATGTGCCTCTAATCCCAGCTACTTGGGAGGCTGAGGCAGGAGAATTGCTTGAACCTGGAAGGTAGAGGTTGCAGTGAGCGGAGATCGCACCACTGCACTCCAGCCTGGGCGACAGAGCAAGACTCTGTCTTGGAAAAAAAAATTATTAAAAAATAAAAATAAAAACAAGACGGAAATGATGCCTGGGGCACAAGTGGCTGCTGGGCTTCCTCTTGTCTGCCCAAACACCACAGTGCTGTTCCAGCAGAGCAGAGGTTTTTCCTTGTTTCGGGTCGCTGACTTCTGGGGGGAGTTAATAAGAATCAGTAATGCCAGTTCATTGAGCTGTGCCTGGCATGGCACATACATTGCCTCATTTGATCCTCACCAAATCCTGTGGGGGAGATACTGTTTTGCACCCACTTTACCCATGAGGAAAGCAAGGCTCTCAGGAAGTTTAAAGATTGCTCAAGGTCACACAGTGATCCAGATTCAAACCCAGCTTGTGGGACCCCAGAAACTGACTTGGAACCACTGAACTGAAGAAACCTACAGTCCTCTCCCGAATGGCGATTATGGGCTCATGAGCACACAGTGGGGCTGCAGGTACACAGGTGCCTGAAGCCCTTCCAGGAAAACCCAGAAGACTCCTCTAAGAGCAAGGCCTGGGCTGTGAGTGTGCATTTCCTCTCCTGGCTGAGACACACCCCGGCTCTTCCCGGGGCCCACTTGCTTTTTGTCCTCTAGGAACTGAATACTCAGGGCTGTGGCCAAGTCCCTGCTGTGTGCTGGACACGGAGCCAGGCCTCACTGCCTGTTCCCCTCGAAAACCCAGGGATTCCATTATCAGAGGGACCTGATGTTTCTAGATCCATCAGTAATGACTTTAGTGCGCTGAATGGCCTGGGCTCTTTCTATTTATGATATTGCACTCACTGGGCCAGAGTCCCGGGCTGCCAGGCCTTGTCACCCTCTGGCGGGATGACCAGCTTGGGCTTTTTGGGCACGAGAGTAAATCGACCAGTTTGGGCAGCTTTCCGGGTGTGCGGAGGCTTCTTCCAAAAGGCAGTCTGGCTGGACTTATTCAGAAGGACAATCTAGACGCCCCATCCAACTCCAACAACCCAACCTCCAGGCTGCATCCTAGGGAGCCACGCTACCCATGACACCTAACACCGGGGACACCAGAGAGAACGGGAGCCAGAGGGATCATCCTGCCCTAGCCCTTCCAGAACTGGGAGCGCCCGATGTTTGTCTGATTGTACTACAAACACTTCCCCGGAAGTAATAAAAATGTGTCCACAGGACCCTTGGCCTGGCCAACCTTCCTCGGAGCACATCCTGCGGGGACCCTGGGCAGGAACCTGTTTCCTTCCCCTCGTGACC
This sequence comes from Rhinopithecus bieti, assembly GCF_001698545.2. NCBI lineage: Eukaryota > Metazoa > Chordata > Mammalia > Primates > Cercopithecidae > Rhinopithecus > Rhinopithecus bieti. The sequence goes on from NW_016818836.1 coordinate 219,170, forward strand.
TCCGGCGTCCCTCTCTTTCCTTCCCTCACTCGCTCCCCTTTTCACTGCCTCCCCTTCTCCTGGGTCCAGGCTTTTGCGGGGAGGTGACCTCAGTCCAGGGACTCTCCGGCTCCCCTGGGTAATGCAGTCCGGGGGTATTTTATTTCCACCCTTAGGGACCGTGCCTGCCAAGCTGCCTCCCGGGTGCCCTGCCGCCGCGGCCTCTACGCTGCACCCTGCCAGGACCAAGGCCAGGACAGCCGCTTCTCACCTCCCGGCTCAGGTCCCGGGAGCGCAGACTCTCGGGCAGCCCGCGCGCCGCCCGCCTTACCTGCCAGCTGCGCGGCCAGGAGGAGCCACAGCCGCAGCCGCATCGTGGCGCGCCGGGTACACCTGGCCCCGAGGGCTCGGCGAAGACAGTCGCGGCTGAGGTGGGTGAGGAGCCGGGCCGGGCGGGGCGACCCGGGTCGGGGAGCTGGGGCGGGGGGGAG
>NW_016818836.1:220139-247943 GCF_001698545.2 Rhinopithecus bieti
CGGGGGGGAGGGGGGCGGGCAGTGAGGAGGGCGGGACCGGGCACGGTGGAGCGGGAGTCTTGTGTTGGGGACCGCGAGGTCTCCGCCCTCATCCTCCTCGCATTGCAAAGGTCTGGGCTGCGTTTCCAGAGCCCACCAGGACCCTCCGCTTTCCAGAAAGGAGGTGACACCGCCGGCTTCCCCCAGGCAGCTGCATGTGTGTCATCGCCCCCTGCCCCGGGAGGTGCTCAGGACAGGGTTGTGACCCCGAGTGACAGTCGAGGCTCAGAGAGCTCAGGATGTGTAGTGCATGGTGGAGCTGGCCACTAACTCGGGCCATTTCTTGTCTGTTTGAGTAGTTATTGAGGGGTTCCTGCGTGCCCCGGGCTGGGCTGGGCCTGGAGTCAGCAAGCCCCAAGCCTTGCCCTCCCTTGCCAGGGAGGAAGGAAAGGTGTGACACTGACGGAGGTAAGCTGGGAACTGGAGGTGCAGAGAAGGCCCCGACCCTGTTTGTAGGTTGTGGGGGTGCAGCAAGACCTAGATCTTAAGAATTTCGAAGGACTGTGACAATCACTGGCTGCGCCCTGCCGGCGAGTGCCCTGGGGCGGGTTCTATTTGTTGTGTGATCCAGCCCTGGTGGGGAGATTTGTGAGGGGAGACCTGGCTCAGGCTGCGTCTTCCTGTTGAAACCGGGGTTAGCAGAAAGGGCGTTGGGGAGGTCCAGGGAGAACTGGGCATGCGGCCTGGAGGGGAGAGGGAGCCCTTGGAGAGCTGTGGGAGAGGCCACTTGCAAATGTCAACAAAGAGTCAGCCAGGCAGGCCCATGGGTTACCCTAACAGCTTAGAGTTTATCAGAGAGGAAATGGCGTGTCCCCTGAGAGCTAAAGCAGGCAGCGGGGCAAGGACACTGTCACATTTGGTCTCCACATCCAGTATTCTTTCCATCCCACTCTTGCCCCAGCCCCTCTGCCTATTGCTGGTGACAGAGAGTTCAAAGGCATCACAGAGCTGGGTGCAAAGAGTTCAAAGGCACTGGGGGAAAAGAAGTCACTCAACCCAGCCAGAGGCTAGAGTCTCCCTGGATACTGCCTTTGCTCCCAGGCTGAACTGGTGAGGTCTGGATGGACACAGATCTGGGGAGACCACACATTAGTGTGAGCTTTTTCAAAACATTGACGTGAATTTCACATAACACAAAATTAACCATTCAAAAGCATATAGTCCAGTGATATTTAGTACATTTACAATGTTGTACAACCACCACATCTATCTAGTTCTGAAATATTTTTATTTCCTCAAAAGAAATCCCTGCACCCATTAAGCAGTCACTCCCTATTGTCACCTCTCTCCAGATCCTGGCAACAACTAATCTTCCTTCTGTTCTTGGATTTACCTGTTCTAGATATTTCATGTAATGGACCCATACAATCTGTGGTCTTTAGTGAATGGCTTCTTTCACTTAGTGCAATGTTTTTCAGGTTCATCCCCATTGTGGCACCATTCCTTCTTATTGTTGAGCAACATTTTGTTGTATATACCTGTATATGCCACATTTTCTTTATCTGTTCATCTAATGATGGGCATTTGAGTGGGCTATTATATCTACTTTTTGACTTTTGTGACTAATGCTACTGTGAACATTCTTGTACAAATATATGGTTGGGTGCCTGTTTTCAATTCTTTCAGGTATATCTCAGGGAGTGCAATTCTTGAGTCATACAACAATTCTATGTTTAACTTTTTGAGGGACTACCCAACTGTTTTCCATAGCAGCTGTGACCATTTACATTTCTGCCAACAATGAAAGGGTTACAATTTCCCCACATCATCGCCAATACTTGTTATTTTATGCTTTTGTTTTGTTCCATCCTAGTGGGTGTGAAGTGGTATCTCATTGTGGTTTGGATTTGCATTTCCTGAATGAGAAATGATGTTAAGCATCTATTCATGTGCTTTTTGGCCATTTGTATTTCTTCTTTGATGTGTATTGGAAGTATTTGTTGTTTAGAAAACACAAACTACCTCTTTCTATCCACTCTCTCATGCAATTGCACAGCATTGCAAAGGGAACAACTTTCTCAGTAAACGATTAAAAGTTACTCACTGCTTTGTCAGATATTGTCTAAAATCATAGACAGGGAACCCCTGGATGCATTAGTTATGGAAACTTTTGCGTTTGTGATAAATTAACCTCTAAATATTAGTGGTTTAACTTAATACAAATCCCCTGCATTGTTCTGTGATATTCAAGTGCAGCTGTGCCGGGGAGTAAGGAGTATTTTCTCCACTCAGTCGTGCAGGGGACCAGGGTCTTTCCCCCATCTTCAACTCATGGCTCCAGGGATCACTGTGCAAAGGGAAAAGAGGATGATTGCCTTCACCAGGGTGGTGTAGGGGGTGCTGGGGCTGGGGACCAGGCCTGGAAGCATCAACATCACTCTGTCTACTTTCCACTGGCCAGACCTCAGTCACATGGACTCAATCATACTGTAAAGGGGGTGGAAAATGGAGTTTACTTGAGTGCGCAAGAGCAAAGGGGAAATGGAATCAGTAAATATATAACCAGCATGGACCGCACTGGTATAGCAGAAAGACCACTGGCTAGCATCGCTTCTCTGCTACTTCTGTACTCTCAGGCCTCAGTTTCTACATGGATAATGAGGAAAATAACACCAACCATGCCATCTCACTGGGTTATCTTCAGGGCTAAATAAAATCCGGGATCTGCTTGCCCATTGAACTTGGAGGAGGTAACTCAGCAGGTCTCTTGGAAAAACATCGAGGGCATGGAGATGCTCATATTAATTGAGGTGGGCTGTGGGTGCTTAATGGGTTGTGTCAGGGAAACCAGATGTACAGAAGGACCCTTCCTTTGATGTTCACGTGTGCCATTGGATATTCATTCAGGTGAATAACCTGTTTGTAATTAACTGTCTGAACCTGGAACAAAACTCAGTTTTGCCTTTCAACATAAAGTACCTTTCCCTCTGAGGTTTTGCCTTCTCTGAATGTAGCGGTTTTTAGTCTACCATTCACTTGTGCCTTTGCTCTTCCATATTCCTGGTCTTAGCTACAGATCAGTTCATGATCTGACTTATTTTCGGTTGATGTTTGTTCAGTACAGGTTGGTATAAGTTATTTGGGGACCTCACTATATTATCTCCTGCAGCTGTGCCTGAGTTTTGGTTGGTTAAAATACTCATCTGTTTATTATAAAGCAATTTCCTCTTTTATATAGTTCAGGATTTTTGTTGACTTGTTTTGAAATTACATGTGTAGGTAGAGCCTATTATCTGTGAAATTCATTTCAGGGCAGTAAAAGTATCATTACAAAGAGTCATTCTGGTGAAGGAGGGCTGGTCTGATGGGTTAAGAACTGCTAAACTGGGTCATCACAATGTGACCCACTGCCACTGTGGTGCCTGGCCAGAACTCAGTCACATGGACTCAACCGAACTGTAAGGTGGCTGGAAAATGGAGTTTAGTTGGGTACCCAAGAGAAAAGGGAAATGGAATCAGAGAGTACATAACCTGCCTGGACCACACTGGTATAGCAGAAAGAGTGCCCATTAGCATCGCTTCTCTGCTACTTACCCACTCTCAGGCCTCAGTTCCTATATTCATAAATGAGGGGTGTTCTTTACTTGAGGTCAGGAGTTCAAGACCAACCTGGCCAATATGGCAAAACCCATCTCTACTAAAAATACAAAAATTAGCCGGGCGTGGTGGGGTGCCTGTAATCTCAGCTATTGAGGAGGCTGAAGGCAGAAGAATCACTTGAACCCGGGGGCAGAGGTTGCAGTGAGCCAAGATAGCGCCATTGCACTCCAGCCTGGGTGACAGAGCAAGACTCCATCTCAAAAAAAAAAAAAAAAAAAAAAAAAAAAAATTAAGATAGTGCAATAAGAAAATTCCAGATTACAAGCAGATTTTTAGATCAGTTTTACAGAGAACATTTTGAACCATGTAGAATAAAAGCTTATTGGGTTGATGTTCACTTTCCACTTGGAAATCTCACACTTAGTTCTAACCCAAATCAAAGAGAAGCAATCTAGATTGCTTTTCTAGTTTCCTTAGGAAAAGTCGCAAATATCAAACTAACCACCATCAAAGGGACCCCAAATCAAACAAAAATATATTGAATAAGCCTCTTTTAGTAGGGAGTTAATGATTCCACTGTTATTGTTAAAAGAATTGAAAGCAGAATCCCTCCTACTCAGAGAAGTCACATGAGATGCAAAGCAAAGAAAATAATGTCTTTAGAGAGTTTATTTCCAAGTTGGAGACCAGGCCCATGGAATGCTCCCCTATTAGAGGTCAAAGTGCAGTTCCATATCCCAAAGTCAAGTCCATACAAACACTTTACCAGTACTACCTCCCCAAAGACATATTTCACTTTTTATTTTTTTAGAGATGGGATCTTGCTCTGTTGCCCAGGCTAGAGTGCAGTGGCTGTATCTCAGCTCACTGCAACATCCGCCTCCCGGGTTCAAGCAATTCTCCTGCCTCAGCCTCCTGAGTAGCTGGGATTACAGGCATGTGCCACCATGCCCAACTAATTCATTTTGTATTTTAGTAGAGATGGGGTTTCACTGTGTTGCCCAGGATGGTCTCGAACTCCTGAGCTTAGGCAATCCACCCACCTCAGCCTCCCAAAGTGCTGGGATTACAGACGTGAGCCACCGCACCCGGCCTCCCACTTTTTTTTTTTTTGCCACATTTTCTTATTTTAGTGATTTTATTTTAAAATATTGAAACACTATGTTCATATTGTACTTTCAATCAAAATAAAATTAAAATGTTAAAAAACATAATAAAGAATATCCAGGATTTTAAAATCACATAAAGAAATGGAAGTCTCTTTTCTGCTCCTACCAATTCCAGTCTCTAGGGTGAGCCTCTTATCAAAAAGAAATTTATTCAAATAAGAGAAAGAGGGCCAGGTGCTTGCTCTTGTAATCCCGGCTACTCAGAAGGCTGATGTGGGAGGATTGATTGAGATCAGGAGTTGGAGACCAACCAGGCAATATGGTGAAACGCTGTCTCTACCAAAAAATAAAAATAAAATAAAAGTAAAAATTTACCCAGAGGTGGTGGTGTGTGCCTATAGTACCAGCTACTTGGGAAGCTGAGGTGGGAGGATCACCTGAACCCAGGAGGTTGAGGCTGCAGTGAGCCGTGATTGTGCCACTCCACTCCAGCCTGAGAAACAGAGTGGAAACCTTGTCTCAAAATAAAAAGGGATTTTTTTTTTTCAGGAGATCAAAAATGTTGACCCAGTGGAAAAGTTAATCTCTGGCCAAGAATAGTGGCTCATGCCTGTAACTTTGGGAGGCTGAGCTGTGAGGATCACTTGGGGCCAGGAGTTCAAGATCAGCCTGGACAACATAGCAAGACCCCCATCTCAATTTAAAAAAAAAAAAAAAAAAAAAAGAAAGAAAAGCTAATTTAAAAGTTATGACTGCCCAGAGGACATCAAGCATTTCTGTATCTAAATTAGCAAACTTACTGTAACATAAATCTCTGTTCCTTAAATACTTTTTAGACTAAGTGTGTCATGCTTCTTGGTCTTTTACTTCTTTGTGCACAAATGCAAAAGTAGAAGGAAGAAAATGAGAGGGTGAGGAGGGGCTGGGATACTTAGTGTCAGTTAAGGGATCTGGCTTTGCTTAGGACCTTGGCCAATGAGAGATCTATAGATTCTAACTACATCTATAGCTATATACGCATGTGCATATGCATTTATATTATTTTACATAGTTCAAAACATTCTCTGACAGATTGATCTAAAATCAGCTTGTGTTTGGAAAATTTTCTTATTGTTTGGCAGTCTTAGCTCTTAGCTCAAACCTGGTGAGCAGAGTGGTCTAGATTCTAGCCCCCACTCACCTCCTTTGTTGAGCATCTGTATCTTGTGGCCCTGGGCCTATCAGCAAGACAGAAATTGGAACCTGGGCTGGACACTAACTGGTGCCCTACCTTGGGGGAATGGCTCTCCTGTCTGGGTCCCACAGTGCTCATATGAATCACACCTACTTCACAGCACGTTTTGTACGATCAGACTCAGCATGTAATGCAGTGTGTTCTATGCCCACCAACTCACACATGCTGACTGAGCACAAGCTCTGCTATTCCAGGCCTTGTGCATTCCAGGCATTGTGCATATATTAATAAGCTAAACAGATAAGATTTTTGTCTTCTGGGAGCATACAGTCTTGTGAGATAGACAAATAATAGGCCAGGCGTGGTGGCTCACACCTGTAATCCCAGCACTTTGGGAGGCTGAGATGGGAGGATCACTTGAGGCCAGGAGTTCAAGACCAGCCTGGTTAATGTAGTGAAAATTCATATCTATTTTTTTAAAAAGCAAATAATAAATGCTATAAAAACGTGCAATTAATGAGCCTGGTAAAGAAATAGAGGCCCAGATGAGACTTGGAAATTTTTTTTTTTTTTTTTTTTTGAGGCGGAGTCTCACTCTGTCACCAGGCTGGAGTGCAGTGGCGCTATCTTGGCTCACTGCAAGCTCCACCTCCACTGTGCCCAGGTTCACGCCATTCTCCTGCCTTAGTCTCCAGAGTAGCTGGGATTATAGGCGCCCGCCACCACGCTCTGCTAATTTTTTGTATTTTTAGTAGAGATGGGGTTTCACCGTGTTAGCCAGGATGGTCTCATTCTCCTGACCTTGTGATCCGCCCCCCTCGACCTCCCAAAGTGCTGGGATTACAGGCATGAGAGGATTGCAGGCGTGTACAGGATTACAGGCCTGGCCGGAAAATAAATAATTTAAATAAGTTGTTGCAACCTTATTCTGTGGCTTGACGAAAATGTGATTGTGGAACCTGAGCAACCTAGCTAACAGCTGCAACTTTTGCTTATCTGATTATAGATTCATCCTTTAAAAATTTTTTTTTCTTTGTAAAATGTTGTGAAAGACTGAATGGCACTGAGATAAGACCCCTTCCCTTCTTAGTCACTGATCTTTTGTTATAGATTAACTTCTTTTCTTCTACCAGATGGCACAAAATACTCCATGACTATTAAATTACTCAAGATGCAGCTGTGCACGGCAGCTCACGCCTGTAATCCCAGCACTTTGGGAGGCTGAGGTAGGAGGATCTCTTGAGTTTAGGAGTTTGAGACTAGCCTGGGCAACATAGTGAAACCTCATCTCTTAAAAAAAAGGGGGGATATCTTTGAGAGGAGTCATTTTTACCACAGGTAACAATCAAGTTTCCTCAAAAATAATTCCAAAATTAAAAACAAAGCAGAGAAAGAATGGAGAAGAAACTGTAGATTAAAAGGGATTTAAGAGCCAGTCATGGTGACTCATGCCTGTAATCCAATTATTCTGGGAGGCTGAGGTGGGAGGATCGCTTGAGGCCAGGAGTTCAAGGTTACAGTGAGCTATGATCATGTCACTACACTCCAGACTGGGCAACAGAGTGAGACCTGTCTCTATAAATAAATAAATAAATGATAAAATATTAAGTATCTCTTTCCAAAAAGGAACAAGCTAAACCACTCAGCTTGCTGTAATCATGAACCACCTTTGTATGGAAGATGTTGTAATCCCACTAAACTTCTTTGTTTCTGCCTAGATAGTGAGATCTTAACTTCTTCACTTCGCAGGACTGACCGCCTTCCTTTGGAGTCTGTACTTCCCAGGTAGATATCCTCAAACTGTGTGCCTAAATAAGCCTTCAAAGTTCTATTTTAATCCCTTTGATTGTTTCAGGCTGACAGACTGGAGGTTGCTGTGTGTGTATGTGTATCACTGTGTTGTCACCTGACAAATGAGGAGGTTCCTAAGTTTAGAAAGGAGAGCTTTATTTCTCACAAAGGGTTGCAGCCTGCAGGTGGCCATTCTGACAGGTCAGGAAGCTTGGACTCCAGCCAGGAGCACTTCAAGGTAGGGGTTAAGGAAACAGGAATTTACGCTGAGTGGGTTGGCCTCGTATATATATTCAACAGGTTACAGGAGAAGCTATGAATATTCATGAAAAGGAAGCACAGGCATAGTAGGCTAATGATTGCAACATGCATCCTATGTTCAACTTTAGATGTTGTATTAGTCAGGGCTCTCCAGAGGGACAGAACTAATAGGATATGTGTATATATGAAAGGGAGTTTATCTGGGGGAACTGTCTCACATGATCACAAGGTGAAGTCCCATGATAGGCCATCTGCAAGCTGAGGAAGAAGGAAGCCAGCAGTGACTCAGTCCGAGTCTAAAAGCCTCAAAAGCAGGGCAGCCAACAGTGCAGTTTTCAGTCTGTGGCCAAAGGCCCAAGAGCCCCTGGCAAACCACCTGTGCAAGCCCAAGGGTCCAAAGGCCGAGGAACCTGGAGTCTGATGTCCAAGGGCAGGAGGAGGGGAAGGAAGCATCCAGCCTGGGAGGAAGGTGAAAGCTAGAAGGCGCAGCAAGCCAGTGTAGCCCACCTTCTTCCACCTGCTTCCTTCTAGCTGAGCTGGCGGCCAATTGAATGGTGCCCACCCACACTGAGGGTGGCTCTTCCTCTCCCAGTCCACTGTCTCAAATGTTAATGTCCTCTGGCAACACAGAAACAGCGAGAAACAAGACTTTACCAGCCATCTAGGTATCCTTCAATCCAATCAAGTTGACACCTAATATTAACTATCACAGATGGTTAACCTAATTTATGACAATTAGGCCCTATACATCAAAAGGTGAAGCAGAGGACATGAAGTCCCTCTGTGTACAACCTCTGTAGACTGTCCAGAACCACTCCTGTGGGCAGTGGTTTCTTATCAGGAAGGAATGCTGGTCAGTGTTGAAATTGCAAAATGGAGAGCCAGTCAAATGGTTGGTTGAAGTCAGCGGTGGAGCAAATCTTTTTTTTTTTTTTTTTTTTTGGTGGTTGGGGGTACAGAGTCTCTTTTTGTTGCCCAGGCTGGAGTGCAGTGATGCAATGACCACTCTGCAGCCTCGGCCTCTACTTCCCGAGCTCAAGCAATCCTCCTACCTCGACCTCTCAAGTAGTTGAGACTACAGGCGTGTACCACCATGCCCGGCTAATTTTTTTTTTTGAGACGGAGTTTCGCTCTTGTTGCAATGGCATGATCTTGGCTCACTGCAATCTCTGCCTCCCAGATTCAAGTGATTCTCCTGTCTCAGTCTCCCGAGTAGCTGGGATTACAGGCACATGCCACCATGCCTGGCTAATTTTGCATTTTAGTAGAGACGGGGGTTTCATAATATTGGTCAGGCTGGTCTTGAACTCCTGACCTCAGGTGATCCACAGGCCTCGGCCTCCCAAAGTGCTGGAATTACAGGCATGAGCCACTGTGCCTGGTCTTGCCTGACTAATTTTTTAAAAGTTGTTTTGTAGAGATGGGGTCTCACTATGCTGCCCAGGCTGGTTTCAAACTCCTGGACTCAAGTAATGCTTCCCTGTCTCAGCCTCCCCAAGTGCTGGGATTACAGGCATGAGCCACTGAGCCTAGCCAGATAATCTTTTTTCTGGTTTCTGGTTTTTGTTTAACCTTTAGGAAAGACAGCCTAGTGGCAGTTAGCGAGGTGGGACAGGGTGGTATAATGAGGTGTGTCCAAAGTCCCATCCTGTCTTGTCTAGAAACTTAGTTTTTATGTTTTCTCTGGGGTTCCCTCGGCCAAGATGGCATCTTTTCAGTTGGTTGGGGGGCTTAGTAATTTGTTTTTATTTCCAAGTGTTCATGTCTGTGATTGTGAATGGGAGCTGCACATCAATGTGTTTGCACACACATTGTTGCATGTTTGCATGACACACAAGTTTGCATGTCTATTTAATGTTCTACACGTTCACACCCTGATTAATACTCATGGCTCAGCATTCACAGTGCAGAAGGAGCTTTCCTAACACTGGGGAAAGTAAAATTACAAGTTTGTTTACCCTGATAACAAAACCACTCTGAGTTTTTGCTTGAACCATGAATAAAACTGCACCAGGGTGAAATTTTGCACATGGCTACTCCTTCTAGTTTCTTTTCCTTAGGACCCTGCAGGCTACAGCGTTCATTCTTCAGAGGGACCTTCAGTTCTAGAATGATCAACAAGTATTAATAAACCTTTGAATGGCCTGGACTAGCTTCCACTTAGGATGTTATAAAGCTCATTGGGTCAGAGCCCTGGGGCTGGCAGGTCTGATCACCTATTGGGGAAATGACCAGTTCTGAGCTTTTCAGGTTCAAGGGCAAATCAGCCACTTGGTGGTGGGAAGTTAAGGGGTACGAGGGGGTATGATTTGTGAAATATATATTTGGTCTTCATCCTGTTTCCTGAGATATAGCTTCTAAAATCTTTGGAATCTCCAAAGCGGTAAGTCTTTTGTATACTACTAAGTTGACTGATGGCTGGGGGTTCCTGGATAGCTTCTGAATGGTGCCGGTCACAGAAAGACCAAGACAGGATGAGAGGGTTGGGATTAAAAATTTAAGCTCCACCCTCCAACCTCTAGGAGGGAGAGAGGCAGAAGGTTGAGTTGATCACCTAATGGCCAATGATCTAATCAATCACGCCTATGTAGTAAAGCCTCCATAAAAACCCAAAAGCAGGCGCGGTGGCTCACGCCTGTAATCCCAGCACTTTGGGAAGCTGAGGCGGGCAGATCATGAAGTCAGGAGCTTGAGACCAGCCTGGCCAAAATAGTGAAACCCCATCCCTACTAAAAACGCAAAAATTAGCCTGGCATGGTGGTGTGTGCCTGTAGTCCCAGCTACTAGGGAGGCTGAGCCACGAGAATCACTTGAACCTGGGAGGCAGTGGTTGCGGTGAGCCAAGAAGGCACCACTGCACTCCAGCCTGGGCAACAGAGCGAGACTCCAAACAAAACAACAAAACAAAACAAAAAAACCCAAAAGGACAGGGCTTGGAGAGCTTGTGGACAGCTGAACACGTGGAGGTTCCTGGAAGATGGCACGCCAGGGAGGGTATGGAAGCTCTAAGCCTCTTCCCCCAAACCTCACCCCATGCATCTCTTCATCTATATCCTTTGTAATATCCTTTAAAATAAAGCAGTAAATGTAAGTAAGTTTTTCCCTGAGTTCTGTGAGCCACTCTAGCAAATTAATTAAACCCAAGGAGGTGGGCTTAAGAACCCTAATTTCTAGCCATTTTGTCAGAAGCACAGGTAAAACAACATGGGGCCTGTGATTGGCATCAGCAATGGGAGACAGTCTTGTGGGACTGAGCCCTCCACCTGTGGGATCTGACAATTTCTCAGGTAAGTAGCGTCAGAATTGAATTTAAGGCTGGGCGCGGTAGCTCATGCCTGTAATCCCAGCACTCTGGGAGGCTGAGGTGTGTGGATCACTTGAGGTCAGGAGTTCAAGACCAGCATGACCACCATGGTGAAACCTCGTCTCTACTAAAAACACAAAAATTAGCCAGGCATGGTGGCAGGCACCTGTAATCCCAGCTACTTGGGAGGCTGAGGCATGAGAATCACTTGAACCCTGGAGGTGGAGGTTGCAGTGAGCCAAGATCACGCCACTGCACTCCAGCCTGGGTGATAGAGGGAGACTCAGTATCAAAAACAAACAAACAAAAACAAAACAAAACAAAAACCCCAAAGAATTGAATTTAATTAGCAAACACACAGCTGGTGTCACCTCCTGGAGGACTGGCATGTGGGGAAAAACTCCCACACATCTGAGGTCACAGAAATATTTCATGCTGTGAGAGTACAGGAAAAACAGAGTTTGCTTTTTTCTCTATGTTCTCAGAGCCTACTTCCAAAAGGTAGGCAGAGCATCTCCCCACCCCCTACCTCCTTATTCCAGCTTCAGGGCTGCGTCTCACCATTCCTGCCTTGAGGACAACCCAAGCAGAGGCATCCTGCCACCGTTTAGTCACCTTATACCCAATGTACACAGACACTTGTATCTGTATCCTGTGAATCAGGGGACCAGGAGGTGGGTCCCGCTCTACGCAAATCAGAACTAGCAGCAACACTCTGGCCAGTTCTGCTCTAGACACCTACCTGGGAGGAAGAGAACTCTGTCAGCAGGTCAGGCAGCTTGAGCCACGTGTGGGACAAGGAAGCCAGAACTCAGCCCAGACACATGCCTGCCCAGCTCCCTGGACAAGGGCAGGAGCCATTCTTCCCTCCAGACCCTCCTTTTTCCATTGCACTTTAGCCTGGGCAACAGGCTAAATACTCCATCTCAAAAAAAAAAAAAAAAAATTATTAATGTTGTTGGGTGTGGAGCCTCATGCCTGTAATCCCAGCACTTTGGGAGGCCAAGGCAGGAGGATTGCTTGAGGCCAGGAGTTCAGCACCAGCCTGGGCAACATGGTGACACCCCATCTTTACAAAAAATGTTTAAAAATTAGTTGGGGGTGATGGTCTGTACCTGTAGTCCTAGCTACCTGGGAGGCTGAAGTGGGAGGATGACTTGAGGCCATGAGCTAGAGGCTGCAGTGAACTATGATTTCAACACTGCACTCCAGTCTGGGCGACAGAGGGAGATCCTGTCTCAGACAAAACAGAAAATAATTTTTTCTTTTTTTTTATTTGAGTTAGATTCTTGCTCTGTCACCCGGGCTGGAGTGCAGTAGAGTGATCTCAGCTCACTGCAACCTCTGCTTCCCTGGTTCAAGCGATTCTCATGCCTCAGCCTCTTGAATAGCTGGGATTACAGGAATGTGCCACCATGCTTGACTGATTTTTGTATTTTTAGTAGAGATGGGGTTTCACCATGTCGGCCAGGCTGGTCTTGAACTCCTGACCTCAAGTGATCTGCCCGCCTTGGCCTCCCAAAGTACTGGGATTACAGGCATGAGCCACTGTGCCCAGCCTGGAAAATAATTTTTTTTTTTGAGATGGAGTCTCACTGTGTCACCCAGCCTAGAGTGCAATGGTGCGATCTTGGCTCGCTGCAACCTCTGCCTCCTGGTTTCAAGCCATTCTCCTGCCTCAGCTTCCTGAGAAGCTGGGATTACAGGCACCTGCCACCATACCCGTCTAATTTTTTTTTTTTTTTTTTAATGTATTTTCAGTAGAGATGGGGTTTCACCACGTTGGCCAGGCTGGTCTCTAACTCCTGACCTCAGGTGATCTGCCTGCCTCGGCCTCCCAAAATGTTAGGATTACAGGTGTGAGCCACCGCGCCCAGCCAAGAATTCTTAACTGATAAAAGACGGTTAACTATCGTAAGTGGTTCAAGAGGACTACAAGGCAGGAGCTGACAAACTTTTTCTGTAAAGGGCCAGATAGGCAAAATTGTAGGCTTTGTAGGCAAGAGGCACAATTAAAAACATTACGTAGGTCCTCATATAACAACACAGAAAGAAATGTCCACATTTTTTTATAGATGAAATTCGAAATAAAGTAATGAGTACACATTTTGGAATAATGTTCTATTAATGAAAAGAATGGGATCCATTTTGCTGGGATAACATTTTGCCTAGTTGAGGTTCCCGTGTAAAATCGTCTCAGATCCGGCAGTACAAAAGCTGGATTTAATCTGTAGGTGGTACTGTGCTGGCGCTCTAAGCCCTGTCTATGGGGTGGAGGGATGGTGAACAAGGAACTGAGAAACTTGGAAGAGGGTCTGTCCCCTACAACTGAGATTCGGACCTCTGCAGGGAGAACCAGGTCACACAGCCCACCGGGGACAAAGAAATTTGTTAGAGGACATAGGACACGGACACAGACGAGAACGGATGGACACACACACCCCCAGAGAAAAGTGCCAACTTGGGCAAAGTACTTTTTTCCACCTGCCACTTCACAATGACCCTCCATCGCCCTCTACTGGCAGAGACTAGCATCAAGCCAACTGGCAAACCAGAGGCATCCTTTAAGATCGTTTTGCAGAGTAAAGACTGCTTGGAGCTCAGAGGCAATAATTCTGTAACTTGCACAGAGATACTCATAGTGAGGCAAATAAATTTTTCCCCAACTTCTTGCTTGTCTTTAAAAGTGTTTATTAGAAGGTCGGGTGCAGTGGCTCACTTCTGTAATCCCAGCACTTTGGGAGACCAAGGTGGGCGGATCACAAGGTCAGGAGTTCGAGACCAGCCAGACCAACAGGGTGAAACCCCGTCTCTACTAAAAATACAAAAATTAACCGGGCATGGTGGCGCACACCTGTAATCCCAGCTACTTAGGAGGTTGAGGCAGGAGAATCACTTGAAACCGGGAGGCAGAGGTTGCAGTGAGTCGAGATCGCACCATTGCACACCAGCCTGGGCGACAGAGTGAAACTCCGTCTCAACAACAACAAAAACAAAAAAAAGTTAGTCAACTGCAACCTATTCCCCACCCACTTAGTTCTCTGATTGCAGAACCCACAGTTATCACTGTATTGTGTATCTTTCAGACCTGTTTGATGCCCACATACAATGCTTTATTTTTAAAATTTCCATTTTACAAATTTTACAATAAAATCTTCTACTTTACACAAATTTACACTATTTCGGCAGTTACATCTATTAATTTTTCTTTGATGGTTTCTGGTTTGTGTCTTATTTAGGAAGGTCATCCATACTTCAAGATTAAAAATACTTTTCCCATATTTTCTTTGAATACTTTTATATTTTAGTTTTGACACATATATCTGTAAACCATCTGGGTTTTAATATTTGAATAGAGTGTGAAGTGACGATTAGATTTTATTTGCTTCCAAGCGGGTGGCCATTTAACTGCTTCAGTGTTATCTAATCCATCCTTTCCAGCAGATTCAAATGATTTAATACTGGGGACCCCAGTCCCCAATCATCAGTAACAACTGCCAAGGATGGCTTCATCCCACAGGTCCCTCTCCTCCTCGGGGCCTTCCCTGCCTGGCCCCTTCTTCTCTCTCCCGGACCTCGCATCTTTTGCGGTGTCCCGACCCTGGTGATTCCTCTTGCTGCGTCTGGGTCTCTCTGCACTGCCTGGGGCACCCTCAGCCTTTCTCCTGCCCCTGTTCCCTTTGTGTGAGTCTCCCTTCCCGCGGTGCTTCCTCTTGGGCTCCTCCCTGGCCGCTCCTGGTCCTCCCACCTCCCCGTGCCTCCTCCTCAGGCCTGGGTCCCCACAGCCTCTGTCCCCATGGCCCGCCTGCTGGGCGCTGCCGCGGGGCTCCCAGAAGAGGCAACAGGAACCTTCCCTGCCCTGCGTCCCGCGGACGCCTGTGTTCTCTCCCTGCCCAGATGGGCTTAGAAGCCACTGGTGTTTGAAGAAACGGCCCTGATTCTCTTGACTGTGGTTTACAGATTCCAGTCTTCGTGGAGCATAAGGAATTTTAGGCCAGGGAGGTACCCGGCTTTCCACGGTCCTCAGTCTTTCCAAGGAAGTGGGGAACAGGTGGGGTCTCCAGAAGGGGAGTCCCTGCTGCTCCGGCCCCCGAGGCTCAGTGGGGCCCCTTTCTTGGTACGCGGAGTCCTCCTTCACCTTTATAAAGCAAAGTGTTGGTTGCAATCCTCTGGCTTTCTGCTTTCTAATATAATCCTCCAGTTCATGTTGAAAAGAGTCAGAAGTCTTAGAATTTTCCATTATATTGATTACGGATGAATCTGTTAGGGAAAATGGGGGGAAGCTTTCTGTTAAATGTATTCTTTTGCTATGATTTTTTTGTGTGTCCTAAAGATGAGACTCCAAATTCTAGGGGAGATTATGTTATGTAATATGCTGTAAGTACTACATAGTCACTGATGTTGAAAATATTTTTGACATAGACTGAAAATGATGAAATATAATGGACTAAGAAAACGAGCCTTAAAACACTGTGCAAATTTGAGGATCTATAACTATATAATAAATATAACACATATAGATAGGCATAAGATTTATCAGTGGTTACCCCAGGTTTAGGGGGAATTTAGATAATTTTAGTCTTAATTGTTCTGAATTTTTGCCAAAAATACTATCACTTGTGTGATTTAAAAAAGAAAATTAAGTTGTTTCAAGAAAATAGACAAGCAACTGATCTAAAATCATTCATAAATTCTACAAAAACAGAACAAGCTAGTCCTGTGCTTATTATACGCCAAGAAAGAAATAATAGAGAGATAATTAAACATATTCCCAGGTCACTCACATTCTATCTATTTTAAATCTAATAGCTGAGGTGAAAAAACAGAGGAAGATGCTATTCTTTTTTTTTTTTTTTAACAAATGAAGAAACTGAGTCACAGAGAGTTTGGGTTGCTTACTTAAGGTCACACACAGCTGAAAAGTACAGGCAGGATTTAAACCCAGGGAGCGAGGGTTCAGAGCCTGCTGGCTCAGTCATACTCTGTAGCTCAGAATGCTTTTCATCTCTGAGATTTGTACCAACCTTATAGGTGTTTGGGGACTAAGACAGTGATTACAACTGAAGGACTGGGGACAGCGCTGGGGATGCAGCAAGTGGCCAGTGACTGGTAGCTATTAATAGTCTCATTAAGATGCAGGAATGAGGACCAGCAGCATTAAATGTTTTACTAGCAGTCTATTCTGAGAACTTGCCTCCATTTTATTTTACTAATTTTTTTTTTTTTTTTTTTTTTTTTTTTTTTTTTTTTTTTTTTTTTGAGTCAGGGTCACTCAGGCTGGAGTACAATGGCATGATCATGGCTCACTGAAGCCTCGAACTGCTGGGAGACACCCGTTGCTCCACACCTCACAGCCAGCACCATCAACAGGTCCTGCCAACTGCTGTTTTCAAAACTTGTCCAGAATCTGACCAATTCTACCTAAACTGCTCTTGCCTGGGCCAGGGTGCCACATGTCCCCTGGATCAGGGCAGTCACCCTTCTCTGGTCTTCCAGCATCTGTTCAATGAGCCTATTTCCAAACCAGCTGCCAGGATAACCATTTTAATGTGATGTCATCCTGGCTATCTCAAAACCATTAGAGAGCTCAAAATCCTCTGCTCAAAACCATCAGAGGGCGGGGCGCGGTGGCTCATGCCTGTTATCTTAGCATTTTGGGAGGCCAAGGTGGGTGGATCACCTGAGGTCAGGAGTTCAAGACCCCAGCCTGGCCAACATGGTGAAACCCCATCTCTACTAAAAATACAAAAATTAGCCAGGCATGATGGCAGGCGCCTGTAATCCCAGCTACTCAGGAGGCTGAGGCAGAAGAATCGCTTGAACCCAGGAGGTAGAGGTGACAGAACGAGACTCCATCCCAAAACAAACAACAACAACAACAAAACCATTAGAGAGCTCCTCCATCTCTCCCTCAGAAGGAAGCCCAGATTCCCACGGTGCCTACAAGGCCTGACACTGTGGGTCACTCCCTGTCCTGAGGCCTCCAGTTTCTCTCTGACTACCGTCCTCTTGCTCCTCCTCTTCAGCCACACTCCTCTCCCAGCTGGAAGACAGCAGAGAGGCACACCCTGGCCTCAGGTCCTCCCTGTCCCTAACTCTGCAAAGCTCTTTACCTCTGCACGCACACCGGAAGCCCCCTTGCCTCCCTGGTCTTAGCTGGAAATGTCAACTTCTTAGAGTTTTGACGACCCTCCCCATGGGACACCCTCTGCCCCTTCCCTGCTTGATTTTCCTCCATGACATCACCATTCCCTAATAGAGTGCTTTAAGATACTGAGATACCTTGGGGGATTTGAGACAGGGTCTTGCGCTGTTGCTCAGGCTGGAGTGCAGTGGCACAATCACGGTTCACTGCAGCCTCCTGGGCTGAAGTAATCGATTACTCAATTACTCCCACCTCAGCCACCTGACTATCTGGGACCACAGGCGCACGTGACTACGCCCGGTTCATTTTTTGTATTTTTAGTAGAGATGGGGTTTTGCTGTGTTGCCCAGGCTGGTCTGGATCTGCTGGACTCAAGCAATCCACCCATCTTGGCTTCCCAAAGTGTTGGGATTACAGGCGTGAGCCACTGCCCCCAGCTGAGATGTTAAGATGCTGGTTCTCTTGGCTGGGTGGGGTGGCTCACGCCTGAAATCCAGGCACTTTGGGAGGCCGAGGTGGGTGGATCACTGGAGGTCGGAGCTCAAGACCAGCTTGGCCAACATGGTGAAACCTCATCTCTACTAAAAATACAAAAATTAGCTGGGCATGGTGGTGCGCCTGTAGTCCCAGCCACTTGGGAGGCTCAGGCAGGAGAATCGCTTGAACCTGGGAGGCGGAGGTTGCGGCGAGCCAAAATGGCGACATTACACTCCAACTTGGGCAACAGAAAGAAAGAGAAAAAAGACCCTGATTCTCATTCTGCATTTCTACCGAGCTCCCTAGCAATGCTGATACTGCTCATACCCAGACTATGCTTTGAGTAGCAAGAACCTCACAATTTAACGTTTACATTTGGTCTGCTTTTTTTGTGTGTGTGAGACAGAGTCTCACTCTGTCACCAGGCTGGAGTGCAGTGGCATGATCTTGGCTCACTGCAAGCTCCACCTCCCGGGTTCAAGCGATTCTCCTGCCTCAGCCTCCCAAGTAGCTGGGACTACAGGCGCCCGCCACCACGCCTGGCTAATTTTTTGTATTTTTAGTAGAGACGGGGTTTCAGCGTGTTAGCCAGGATGGTCTCCATCTCCTGACCTCACGATCCGCACGCCTCGGCCTCCCAAAGTGCAGGGATTTACAGGCGTGAGCCACCGCGCCCGGCCATTTTACATTTGGTCTGTTTTCTATCTTACTACACTTGGATGTAAGCTCCTCATGGGTTGAGATTCCTTGACTGCTGTTTCCTCAACATGTCAAATTGTGCTTAACGTAGACGCTTAATAAATAACTCGCTGAATGAATACATGAGTGAAGAAACGCCGTGACCTCTCCCAACATGTTCGGATCCACTAAGAACCCCAGATCTAAGGAGTCCTACCCACTTCAGCTGTGCTTCCCACACAGCCTCCTCTCATTTGCCCCTCAGCCGTCTTCCTTAACAACTAGCCATCCAAACGCCGCCAAACGTCTGGTTCACCTCTTACCTGGAATCACTGCCATGCATTAGTGTACTGAGAGAAATTTCCACAAAACAGATGGAACCCTCACCTCCTTTAGACTACAGTCGTTGGGGTCGTGTAAGTAGAGGTCCTGGGGGCCTCACAGAGTGCAGAGGCCCACCTGCTTAGAACTCAGAAGCAAGTTAGGAGCCCTAGCACGGCGGGCGTAGCTTTACTCTGAGCTCCAGGAGAATTCCAGCTTGCTCGCTGCTCACCGGTCCAAGAAAACGGGTAGCCACACCCCCTCCTTCGCTCCCGCCTCTTTGGTTTCAGGCCTCCTCATCCCACAGCTCCACTCTCAGGAGAAACAAATTCAATTACAGACACTAAAGTGATTCAGGAACGCCCAAGTTTATCGCCTTGGAACCAATCAGCCTATAACCTAATCAGTATTATTAAATCCTGTCTGAAGAGTTAATCTTGAAAAAAATTTAAGAAAACACTAACTCTTACTTTGTGAAATATAGCATACATGCAGAAATGTGCACGAAACAAAAATCTACAGCCCAATGGTTTATCACTAAGACAAAGTCCATCCAAACACCATTCAGGTCAGCAAACAGAACCGAGCCACATGCCAGATGGGTCTCCTTTCCCTCCTAACCTTAACTGTCCCTTTGTCCCGCACTAGCCTGTGTTTTTTGGGGGGAAGCTCATTGTTGCTTTTCTGGATAGTTTATTACTTACATGAAAGTCTTGAAATGCTATAGTTTTGCCTGTTTTTTGGAATGTACTTTATGTAAATAGAATTGTACACTGCACTTCTTTGTACTGTGTATTTCTGAATTTTACCACATGTTCATTTTCATAGCTGTATGGTATTCTATTATTGAAAAAAGTATATATATTTCACAGAATATATATGTGTGCATTATGTATGTATGGGTGTGTATATAGATAGTTATAGGGATATTAACAGATTATTGATCTGTTCTAGGCCATTGTGATTGTCCCCAGTCCAGGCCATTTTAAACAACACTGTCATTAATATTCTTGTATATACTTCCTGATATACATAAACTTGCATTACTACAGAGTGTTTACCTAGAAGTGGGATTTCTGTGCTACACAGCATGGTATATTCAGCTTTACCAGACATAGTAATACCAAAGGTTTTTCTAAAGGGGTTAATACCAATTTTTATTTATTTATTTATTTATTTTTGAGACGGAATTTCACTCTTGTTGCCCAGGCTGGAGTCCAGTGGCGTGATCTTGGTTCCCTGCGGCCTCCGCCTCCCGGGTTCAAGCAATTCTCCTGACTCAGCCTCCTGAGTAGCTGGGATTACAGGTGCCCACTGCCATGCCTGGCTTATTTTTTGTATTTTTTTTTTTTTTTTTTTTTTTGAGATGGAGTCTTGCTGTGTCGCCCAGGCTGGAGTGCAGTGGCGTGATCGTGGCTCACTGCAACCTCTGCCTCCCAGGATAAACCGCTTCTTCTGCCTCAGCCTCCTGAGTAGCTGGGACTACAGGCGACTGCCACCACACCTGGCTAATTTTTGTATTTTTAGTAGAGACAGGGTTTCACCATGTTGGCCAGGCTGGTCTCAAACTCCTGACCTAGTGATCCGCCTGCCTCGGCCTCCCAAAGTGCTGGGATTACAGGCGTGAGCCACGGCACCCAGCCAGTTATTACCAGTTCACATCCTTCCCCCAGCAGTGTTTGGGGGCTTCACATTCTTTCCAACACTTGGAATTGTCAAACCTTGAATTCTGTATTTAACGGTGATTTTAATCAACATTTCCTGTTTACAATGGTACTGAGTATCTTCTTTATGTTTATCGGCCAGTGTTTTTCTCTTTTGTGCCATGGGGGTCCAGGTCTCTAGAACCTTCTGTTGGGTCGTTTGCATTTTACTTAACTATTTTCTAAGAAGGAGCCCTCTGCTGGCTCTGTGTGTTGTGGAGATCTCCCATTGTTTGTCTTGTATTTTCATTCCCTGGGTGGCGGTATCTTTTGGTGGACACTCTTAATTTTAATGTTGTCCAACATAGGAATCAAACTTAACAAGGATAATGGTTTTTGTTGTTGTTGTTGTTGTTTTTAGAGACGGAGTCTCCCTCTGTCGCCCGGGCTGGAGTGTGTGGTGGTGCTATCTCGGCTCACTGCAAGCTCTGCCTCCCCAGTGGGATAGTGCTTTTTAATGTCATGTTTAAGATATATTTTCCTAATCCTAGACCAGTGTTTCTTTACGTGGCAGTGATGACATTTTGGGTCAGATAATTCTTTGTTGAGGGGGGCTGTCCTATGCATTATAGGATGTTTAGCAGCATCCCTGGCCTCTACCCACTACATAACAGTAGCAACTCCCTTCCAACCTAGTTGTAACAACCAAAAATGTCTTCAGACATTTCCAGAAGTACCCATGTTTCAGAAACATTGCCATAGATCATAAACATATTCTCATGTGATGCCTTATAAAAGCTTTATAGTGGGCCAGTGCGGTGGCTCATGCCTCTAATCCCAGCACTTTGGGAGGCCGAGGTGGGGGGATCACTTGAGGTCAGGAGTTCAAGACCAGCCTGGCCAGCATGGCTAAGCCCTGTCTCTACTAAAAATACAAAAAGTTAGCTGGGCATGGTGGCGCATGCCTGTAGTCCCAGCTACTCAGAAGGCTGAGGCAGGAGAATTGCTTGAGCCCAGGAGACGGAGGTTGCAGTGAGCCAAGATCATGCCACTGCAGGCCAGCCTGAATGACAGAGCCAGACCTCAACTCAAAAAAAAAAAAAAAAAAAGAAAGCTTCGTGGTGGCTGGGTGAGGTGGCTCACACCTGTAATCCCAACACTTTGGCAGGCTGAGGAGGGTGGATTGCTTGAGGCCAGGAGTTCCAGACCAGCCTTGCCAACATGGCAAAACCCTGTTGTCTCTACTAAAAATATAAAAATTAGCTGAGCATAATAGTGTGCACCTGTGATTCCAGCTACATGGGAGGCTGAGGCAGGAGAATCGCTTGAACCCAGGAGGCAGAGGTTGTAGTGAGCTGAGATTGTACCACTGAACTCCAGCCTGGGTGACAGAGCAAGACTCTGTCTCAAAATAAATAAATAAATAAATAATAAAAGCTTCATGGATATATAATTCAACTGGAATTGATTTTTGTGCAAGCCGTGAGGCAGGCATCCTACTTCATTTGTTTGACGATATGGTGGGGAGAACCCAAAGGGTTTGTGTTTTTTTCTGTTCTCTCACTCAACAATCAACACAGAAGACTTCTGTGACCAAATATATGGGGTTTCCCCCCACACACCAAGCGAACAGTCAATTCTGCAGCTGACACCAGCGGGTGTGCTCTAAGCTAATTCAGTTCTCACACTCTCAACCTGGAGATGGCATCAGGTCCCACAGGTTGAGGACTCAGTCCCCAAGACTGCCCCTGCCCCAACTTTGGAGGCCAGTTGCAAGTCCCAGCCTGTTTCACTTGTGCTTCTGATCAACCAGCTATGAATTAGAGTTCCCAGGACCTCCTCCTTAGGTTCAGTTAATTTGCTAGAGTGGCTCACAGAACTCAGGGAAACACTTACTTATGGTTGCTAGTTTATTATAGAGCATATTAGAAAGGATACCAAAGAATACTAGATGAAGAGATGCAGAGGGTGAGATATAGGGGAAGGGGGTGGAGCTTCCAGGTCCTCCCCAAGCTCCTCCCCGGTGTTCCACCCTCCAGGAACTGCCATGTGTTCAGCTGTCCACAAGCTCATCTGAACCCTGTCCTTTTGGGTTTTTATGGAGGCTTCACTACATAGGCATGATTGATTAAACCACTGGCCATTGATCAACTTAGCCTTCAGCCCCTCTCCCCTCCCTGGAGGTTGGGGGGCAGAGCCGAAAATCCCACCCTTCTAATCCTGCCTTGGTCTTTCTGGTAACCAGCCCCCTTCTGAAGCTACCTAATGGCTGCCAGCCATCAGTCAACTCATTAGCACACAAAAATATATCACTTTGGAGAGTCTAAGGATTTTAGGAGTTGTATCCAGGAAATGGGAAGAAGACCAAATGTGTATCTCACAATATCACATACCATACTTTTCCAAGACCATTTATTGAAGTTTGTCTTCCACACTGCTCTGAAGTTCTTTGTCATTTTATTTTTTTCTCACGTCGGACTGGTAACAGGCAGACCTTACCAGGTTTGAGAAAGGCACATCCCACACATGAGTGTGAAAACCCAATCATCATGCTTATGAACTGCAAACATATCTGCCTTTATTATTCAACAAATGTCTATTTGTTTATGGTTCTGCTTCTGGTTTCTGTACTCTGTCATATCTTTGCACCAGTACTCCTCTGTCTTCATTACTTAGTTTCATGAGAAGTTTTTATATTTGCTAGAGTAAGTCATCTCCCTATTCCTGTCTTTCGTATTCAAGTATGTGTTGATTTATCTTGGCATTTTGTTTATATATAAACTTTAAATCTGGCTCATCAATTTCTGTAAACACTTGCAGTTTTGCTTGGGGCTACACTGAATCTGTAGGTTAATTTGAGGAGAACTGACATCTTTCCAGTGTTAGAACTTTCAGTATATGAACATGGCTTATGCCTCCATTTATATGAGCATTCTTTATTCTTTTATGTTCCCAGATGATGGACTTTGTTCATCAAACTTCTCCTAGAATCCTGAAAGGCCACACGTTTTAAGCCCTAGGCCCAATGTCACATATAATGCCTGTGCAATTCGTGGGTTTATTTATGTCAGATGTAATTTCATTTTTTACATTTTTATTTATTTATTTTTTTGGGACAGGGTCTCACTCTTACCCAGGCTGGAGTGCAGCAGCGTGATCATGGCTCTCTGAAGCCTCAACTTCCCGGGCTCCATTGATCCTCCCACCTCAGCCTCCTCCGTAGCTGGGACCACAGGCGTGTGCCACAGGCACGCACACATGCACAGGTGTGTGCAGTAGAGACAGGCTTTCACCATGTTGCCCAGGCTGGTATCGGAACTCCTGAGCTCAAGCGATCCTCCTGCCTTGGCTTCCCAAAGTACTGGGATTACAGGTATGAGCCATGGCACCCAGGCAGGCATAATTTCAAGTACTGAAGAAGCTTACAAAGATAAGGACTTTATTAAAAGAATATTTGCAGGCTGGGTGCAGTGGCTCACTCCTGTAATTCCAGCACTTTGGGAAGCCCAAGGTGGGCGGATCACCTGAGATCAGGAGTTTGAGACCAGCCTGGAAACATGGCGAAACCCCATCTCAACTAAAAATACAAAAATTAGCCAGGCGTGGTGGCACGCGCCTGTAATCCCAGCTACTTGAGAGACTAAGGCAAGTGATTCGTTTGCATCCGGGAGGTGGAGGTTGCAGTGTGCCGAGATCGTGCTACTGCACTCCAGCCTGGGCGACAGAGTGAGACTCTGTCTCAAAAAAACAAACAAACAAACAAACAGGCCGGGCGCGGTGGTTCACATCTGTAATTCCAGCACTTTGGAAGTCCGAGGTGGGCAGATCACAAGGTCAGGAGATCCTGACCATGCTGACTGACACGGTGAAATTCCGTCTCTACTAAAAATGCAAAAAAATTAGCCGGGCGTGGTGGCAGGCACCTGTAGTCTCAGCTACTTGGGAAGCTGAGGCAGAAGAATGGCGTGAACCTGGGAGGCGGAGCTTGCAGTGAGCCGAGATCGTGTCACTGGACTCCAGCCTGGGCGACAGAGCGAGAGTCCGTCTCAAAATAAATAAATCAATAAATCAATACAAATTGCAATGTGAAGAAATTTGGGAGAAAGGAAGATAAAGTAGGAGAAGAAACAAAATGGAGACCCCTGCAAGTCCAGGCTGTGTAGCTGCCCAGTCTGGGTGAGATTATTGTCACCATTCAGCAGGCAGGCACAGATTTCACCTTTGGGCAGCCGTGAATGTCAGGCTCAGCACCATGAAATTTCACACTTTATTATGGACTCCCGTTGTTGCGCTCTGATTATTTGATTCAGCTAACATGGTACTGGCACATTTCATCTTCAAATAACCCTTGCTGAGGCAATTTTTTTTTAAATTCCATTTTAAGATGAAAAGTAAGGTTTAAAGAGGTTAAGTGACCTGCCCTTAGCCACGTATAGAAATTAGCGTGTTCAAGTCCATCTTCTGATTCCAAGGCCAATGCCTGCCCTCCTTCCATTCTACCTCCCCACAGTGTGTGGGATTTCTGCTCTTGCTGTTTTATAAGCTCTGGACACTTGAAAGATATCTAATATACAGAAGGTAGATGCTAGTTATTATCAGACAAACTGAAGTGAAAGCACAAAAGGGCTCAGGAATCACTTCTTTTCTTTCTGTTTTTTTTTTTCCTTTTTTGAGACGGAGTCTCACTCTGTAGCCCAGGCTGGGCTACAGTGGTGCAATCTCGGCTCACTGCAATCTCTGCCTCCAGGGTTCAAGCGATTCTCCTGCTTCAGCCTCTTGAGTAGCTAGGACTACAGGCATGCATCACCATGCCCCGCTAATTTTTATATTTTCAGTAGAGACATGATTTCACCATGTTGGCCAGGCTAGTCTCGAACTCCTGACTGATTTGTTTTTCTAAGACCACCAGAGCGGGCACAAAAGAACCAGCGACTAGGCAAGGGTAGGAGCAAAACTGCAAGTTTATTTTGGTCACCTAGCTTCAGGGGAAGAAGGTGGGTAGGGAGAGGTCTGTTGGCCTCCGGCAAATGAGGCCAACCGAGTCACCTGTGCAGCTCTCGGACGGAGTTCCAACAGTCCCGACCGCAGTGGGATAGCTGGGAAGTCCATACGTGGCGTTCGTCCGGAGCCGCTTTTCTAGGAGTGGGAGGGCAATAGGCGGGGCACGGGCGTGTCGGGGGGCGTTCGGCAGGTGCGACCAGGTAAATCTTGGTCTCTTCGGATTGACATCACCTGGCACATGCCTAGTTGGTCTGCACCTTCCCGGGTCGCCGGCTGCATTTTCACGGGCGCGGGAAAAGTTGGGGGGGGATGAAGAACCCGGAAGTGCACCATCTTGCCTCCGTTCATCCAAACACTGACCTCAGGTGATCCAGCCGCCTCTGCCTCCCAAAGTGCTGGCATTACAGGCCTGAGCCACTGAGCTGGGCCAGGAATCACTTCATGATGGCATTACCAAGGGCTGTAGATACTGAAATTTATCAGAAAGGGATATTCTTGTTTCTGTGATGGACAAGCGCTGCCCCACCCAGACTCCTTAAGGCTCTTCTAGCCCTGAAATAAACCGTGGTGTGGAGCATTTATATGCTAAAGAGATCACTTTCTTGCTCACTTTATCCATTATTTCCATGGCTCTCTCTTGTCCCTAAGCTGCTCCTGTGTCTACGGTTTCATCCTGGAGGGCCAAAATTTCCAATAGGCAAGTAAAGCCCATGCTTGCTTAGCCCACAAAGGGGGAACAAGTACTGCATACTTCCCATTTCAACATCTCTTTTGGGGGTACCAGGGTATACAACTCCCTTGTGCTGGTTTTATTATTTATTTATTTATTTTTGAGACAAGGTCTGCCTCTATCACCCAGGCTGGAGTTCAGTGGAGCTATAACGGCTCACTGCAGCCTTGACCTCCCTAGGCTCAAGTGATCCTCCTACCTCAGCCTCCCAAATAGCTGGGACTACAGGCATACACCACCATACCGGCTAAGTTTTTGTATTTCTTTCTAGAGACAGGGTTTTACCACGTTGTCCAGGCTGGTTTCGAACTCCTGGGCTCAAGTGATCTGTCCACCTCAGCCTCCCAAAATGCTAGGATTACAGGCTTGAGCCACCATGCCTGTCCTGTCCTGGTTTATAACAGATGAGGTGAGGCTGCTATGCAACTTTTATTTTGAAAAAGAACTATGCAGTTAGATTTCCCTGACTGTTCTTTCCTCAAAGAGCAACTCATTTCTCCATCTTCCTTTAATCTTGTCATAATGTATCCAAGGATGATAGAAGCCCACCTCCACCAACAGTAGAAGAAAGACTCAAAAACACCACACCTTTACCAATCAATGGCTGTGTCCTCATCCTCAAGCCCTCAGGAGTAAACAAGTTTTGCAAATGAAATTTTATTTTACCTATAGAAAGACTAAAGATTTTCATCAAAATGCAATTTATTGCTTCTACCCAAGATCAAGGGTAGTATCTGTGCTTATTATGTAATATCTGACACATCCACTAGCTGAGAACAAAATAAGTGGGTTTTAGGAGCAGAAGATAGTGTAATCTTGCTTCATCCACTAGGTGTGCGGGTTCAACAATGCAGTCACAATCAGAACAACGGTGCTCCAGATAACTGATGACTCCAATACGGCTCTGACCCTCATGCTCTCAGTTTTAATATGAAACCTGCCTTTTTCCCTTTTATTTATTTATTTATTTTTTACTTTTATTTTTTGAGGCGGAGTCTCCCTTTGTCACCCTGGCTGCAGTGCAGTGGTGGATCTCTGCTTAGTGCAACCTCTGCTTCCAGGTTTCAAGTGATTCTCCTGCCTCAGCCTCCGGTTTGACTGTGATTATAGGCGTGCACCACCACGCCCCAGCTAATTGTTGTATTTTCAGTAGAGACGGGGTTTCAACATGTTGGCCAGGCTGGTCTCGAATTCCTGACCTCAGGGTATCTGCCCACCTCTGCCTCCCAAAGTGCTGGCATTACAGGTGTGAGCCACCGCACCTGGCCTTTCCTTATTTATTTTTTTGAGACAAGGTCTCTCTGTCGCCCAGGCTAGAATGCAGTGGCTGGATCTCAGCTCACTGAAACCTCCGCCTCCCAGGTTCAAGCAATTCTCCTGCCTCAGCCTCCCGAGTAGCTGGGATTACAGGCGCCCACCACCAAGCCCAGCTAATTTTTGTATTTTTAGTACAGATGGGGTTTCACCATGTTGGCTAGGCTGGTATTTTTATTTTTTTATTGAGACAGAGTCTTGCTCTGTTGCCCAGGCTGGAGTGCAGTCGCGGGATCTTGGATCACTGCAACCTCCACCCCCCGCCCACCGCCCCCTC